>NC_091361.1:5932104-5957104 GCF_038502225.1 Cherax quadricarinatus | reverse complement strand
TTAGCCAAAGGTGTGCTAAGCTCCTCTTTACATTCCTTTAGAACCCTTGCATACAGTTCATCAGGGCCTGGGGATTTGTTAGGTTTTAATTTATCTATTTGCCTAAGGACCATGTCACTTGTGACCCTAATAGTGCACAGTTTATTATCGTCCTGTTCTACATAATTTATCATTACTGGAATATCGCTGGTATCCTCCTGTGTAAAAACTGAGAGGAAGTATGTGTTAAAAATTCTACACATTTCCTTATCACTGTCAGTGAGCTGACCCGAGGAACTTTTGAGTGGGCCTATCTTGTCCCTGATCTTACTTCTGTATACCTGAAAGAATCCTTTTGGGTTAGTCTTCGATTCTCTTGCAACTTTAACCTCATAATCTCTATTTGCTTTTCTAATTCCCTTTTTTATTTCTCTCTTTAACTGAATATATCGATTTCTTAATTGCCCCTCTCCTCTTTTGATTTGCCTATATATGCCTCTCTTTTGACCAATCAGATATTTTAATCTATTGTTCATCCATTTAGGATCATTTTTGTTTGATCTGATTTCCCTATTTGGAACATAATTTGACTGAGCAGCTAGAACTATATATATATATATATATATATATATATATATATATATATATATATATATATATATATATATATATATATATATATATAAATATATATATATATATATAATATATATATATATATATATATATATATATATATATATATATATATATATATATATATATATATATATATATATATATATATATATATATATATATATATATATATATATATATATATATATATATATATATATATATATATATATATATATATATATATATATATATATATATATATATATATTATTATTATCACACTGGCCGATTCCCACCAAGGCAGGGTGGCCCGAAAAAGAAAAACTTTCACCATCATTCAGTCCATCACTGTCTTGCCAGAAGGGTGCTTTACACTACAGTTTTTAAACTGCAACATTAACACCCCTCCTTCAGAGTGCAGGCACTCTATATATATATATATATACATATATATATATATACATATATATATATGTATATATATATATATATATATATATATATATATATATATATATATATATATATATATATATATATATATATATATATATATATATAATAAGATCACAGTAAACAGGTGATTTTAAAATATGCAAAGCAACACAATGTGAAAGAGTAGTGAAATTCCGAGCGCTTTCGTGACTACTCACATTGTCAAGGAACTATGAAAGTAATACATCAAAGGCAATTAAAGGGCTTAGATTACACCTCACAGTCAACCCTCACAACAAAGAATCACCTGACGTGCGACAATACCGGACTCATAAGAAAAGAGAAACACTGTAGTAGGTCCGCTGGTCCAACTAGACAGGTCCTCTCGACATCCCACCAACAAAATATTTTACCCAAGATATTAGGTTTATTATTTGTCCAATGTATTATTAAACTCTAACAAAATTTTATTAATTATAAATGAGTCTTATTTATATAAACCTAAGGAAATATTCATATTAGGAAAAATCCCCTAGAAACCGTTAACAGCAATTTCAATAAAACAATAAAACTTCTACTGAAAGGCAAAGATGAATTAGTCAAACAATTTACTTCCACTAATCCATCTTTACCTTACATGTTTGGACTAATAAAAACACACAAACCAGGGAATCCAGTCAGACCAATTATTAGCTCCATAGGGTCAGTTTCATATAAATTATCCAAATGGCTTGTTGATATTTTGAGCCCTATTGTTGGCAAAATTTCTAACTTTAATGTTAAAAACAACATAGACTTGGTTGATAAATTAAGCTCCTTGACTGACTTAAATGATTTTAACATGGTTAGTTTTGATGTTACTTCCTTGTTTACGAAAGTTCCTGTTGATGATTTATTAAGTTTCTTATCTGAAGAACTCGTTAACTATGATTTACCATTGCCAGTTCCTACTATCATTAAACTTATTAAACTTTGCATTGTTGATGCAAAATTTGTATTTAATGATAAGTTTTACACTCAGAAGTTTGGTATGGCAATGGGAAATCATCTTTCACCTGTTCTTAGTAAGCTATACATGGAATTTTTTGAAACAAGGTTGCTTAACACAATCCTCCCTAATAGAGCTAAATGGTTCAGATATGTTGATGATATTTTGTGTCTTATGCCCAAAAATGTAGATATACACCATTTCCTTGGAAGATTAAATAGCTTAGCCCATTCTATAAACTTTACTGTTGAGTTTGAAGAAAATAACTCATTGCCTTTTCTAGATGTTTTAATTATTAAGGGTAATAATGAATTCAAATTTAAAATTTACAGAAAACCTACAAATAACTGTTCCTATGTCCACTATTATTCCTCGCATCAAGATAGAGTCAAACTGTCTGTTTTCTCATCAATGTTTTTGAGAGCTTTACGAATTTGTAGTCCTGAGTTCATAGATGAGGAAATATCCAAAATTTATGAAATAGGTAATGATTTAAAATACCCAAGAAATGTAATTGATAAATCTTTTAAAGGGACAACCAGCCTTATTCAACTAAAAATATGTTGGTTCTCCCTTACCATGAAAACTTGGTTGATATGCCTTCTCTTCTTAAGACTTTTAATATTAAAGTTGTATTCAAAAATCTTGATACAGTGAAAAAACTTTTGATAAAGAATTCCCCCCAAAATGCTGATGGATGTGTCTATAAGATTCCTTGTAAAATTTGCGATAAAGTTTATTACGGTCAAACTGGTAAAAATCTCGAACTAAGATTAAAACAACATAAATATAGCATTAGAACTGGACAAGATTCCAATGCTCTATTTATTCATGTAAGAGATTTTAACCATCCAATTGATTTTCAAAAAGTTGAGAAAGTAGTATCAAGCAAGTCCATGGTCGACAGGAATATAATTGAATCATGTTTCATAAAAAGCAGTTTTGACAATAATATGAATATTTCCTTTGGTTTATATAAATTAGATCCATTTATAATTAATAGAATTTGGGAAGAATTTAATAATACACTGGACAAATAATAATTTTTAAACTTTCTTGGGTAGAATAGCTTGGGGGTGAGTTGTGCAAGGGACCTATATATATATCTTTCTTTCAACACACCAGCCGTATCCCACCGAGGTGGGGTGGCCCAAAAGGAAAAACAAAAGTTTCTCCTTTCATATTTAGTAATATATACAGGAGAAGGGGTTACTAGCCCCTTGCTCCTGGCATTTTAGTCGCCTCTTACAACACGCATAGCTTACGGAGGAAGAATTCTGTTCCACTTCCCCATGGAGATAAGAGGAAATAAACAAGAACAAGAGCTAGTAAGAAAATAGAAGAAAACCCAGAGGGGTGTGTATACATATGCTTGTACATGTATGTGTAGTGTGACCTAAGTGTAAGTAGAAGTAGCAAGACGTACCTGAAATCTTGCATGTTCATGAGACAGAAAAAAGGACACCAGCAATCCTACCATCATGTAAAACAATTACAGGCTTTCGTTTTACACTCACTTGGCAGGACGGTAGTACCTCCCTGGGCGGTTGCTGTCTACCAACCTACTACCTAGATATATATACATATATATATATATATATATATATATATATACATATATATATATACATATATATATATATACATATACATATACATATATACATATATATATATAGATATATATATATATATATATATATATATATATATATATATATATATATGTCGTGTCGAATAGGCAGAACTTGCGATCTTGGCTTAAATAGCAACGCTCATCTTGCCATATAGGACAAGTGAAAATTTGAGTATGCAATAATTTCGCAAAAATCATTCTGAACGTGAGAAAAAAATATATATTTCACTGTGTTTGTTTAGTGTTAAATTAATGTAAACAAATCTAAAAATATTTAGTTGGGTTAGGCTAAAATAAATTTTTCTTGTTATAATTAGGTTAGGTAAGTTTTGTAAGATTCTTCTAGTGCAAAATTAAAATTTTTTACATTAGCATTAATGAAAAAAATATATCTTTAAACGTACATGAGAAAATTTTAGAAAGGACTTAATTTTAAATGAGTTCTTGCTAATTGACCAGTTTTACATATTCAGCACAACATATATATATATATATATATATATATATATATATATATATATATATATATATATATATATATATATATATGTATATATATATATATATATATATATATATATATATATATATATATATATATATATATATATATATATATATATATATATATATATATAGATAGATAAATGGGGTCCACCTCTGGTGTAAATTGTGGCACCCATAGCCTCGGAGAAGTGGATAAAAAGGCTTCAAGGATGAGTGTTTGGATTTATTCCTGAAGCCGTTTGAATATTACACTTCCCCTACCACCCCATCTTTTCATATTTTTTTTTTTACTAATAGGAATATTTTATTACATAATATGGTACAAAAGATTTAAGAGATTCATTGTTGATATAAAGGTGGCATATACGGTACATGTTGTTACGTGTGTATCACCGATTATAAGGCGAAAATCTCATCCAGCTCCTCAGAGCTGGGGCGTGTGCCCAAAATACAACAGGCATTACCCCTTTGAACAGCCGCACTTAGCCGCTGGAACAGAAAACTAGCTGCCCTGGGATCCCTAGTTACCTGATGAGTCTTTTTCCCAGCTCCTTAAGGAATTTAGATGCATTCTTTCCCAATGAGCCAAGGGTCTCTTAGCCTGTGGGAACACACATATAATGATCGGCAAGTTCTCCATATTTTCTAGACTTTTGGGACTCCCTGAAGCTGGCAGCTGCCCCTCCTTCCTCCCTGGTGTGTTGGAGATAGGTATCAGCCAAGGTGGATGCACATGTATAGTCCCACACCACCTGCTTCCCATCTGTCCAGGCTTGAAGGGTGATACCATCTGGGCGCTTCTGGCTGCCATCAGATCTGCATAGCTAGGGTGGCTCCTTTACTGCTGGGCATCCGGCTGTTGTGATGCTCCTCTTGATAATGTTATTAACCTTCTCATATCTTGCAATCTTTCCCTCGGATTTACGGCACACAAGACCGTGGTACCCGAATCGGTCTGCTGCTTCACTGCCACAAATACACCGAGAATAGGGACGGCAAGTCGAAGGGCAACACCAAAACAGATGGTCTGTGGGTCGAGCCGTGTCCCAAGGCAGGAGTTGGGAACAGCCAACAGAAAGCCCCTTGCATGAGGAGCTCTCACTGGCAGGAGGCGGGCTCTATCCTTCCCTGACACACACTGAAGCATTGATCAGACTATATTCTCCACTATTGGGCCATCCCAGTACAACGGTTTGTAGTTGTTGGGGGGGGGGAGGGGGAAGCAGGTCTGGTTTCAGAGCCCGATAGATTATCCCAGATTATGGCTCCGTCAATGAACTTTTGATCCTGGACACCAATCTTGTCCCTAAGATGTTCTGGGAGAATCGTTGCTACAAGCCCTCTGGATGCAACGCATGAGGACAGAAAAGCAGGTAGCGTAATCTGTGATGACCTGCTGACACCAATGCCTCCTAGTTTGACTGGAAGTGTAGCTTGGTTCCACTGCCCGTCTTCTTGAGTAAGGTTAAGTACTTTCGTAAAACTCTGCCTCAGGATTCTCTCATATTCATGTAGTATAGGGTTATCATATGAAGGTGCACATCTTAGGAAATATGTCAACTTGGGCAGACTCAAGCACTTTGTGAGAAGGTACAAGGAATCGTGGGTGTCAAGATTACCTATTCGTTGCTCCATTCTCCTTAACTCTTCCGATTTCTTCCTGAGGATTGTGTCAATGGCATCGCTTCCCAGAGGTGCTCCAAACAAGACGCTATTTGTGGAAGCAATGATTGATGCTCCTGGTAGTTTGGATCTCACTGCATCAGAATTCTGTTACTAGTTTGTACTTGTCTTTTTGCATTAACTGAGGTAGAAATACCTTTCACGAAGCACCGGAAATGAGAAAAAAGAATATAGAGCAGGAATGCGCCACGATACTCTTCAGCGAACATAAACAAAACATTTAATAAGAAACACGTCGCTTTACGCATTTTTACTGATAAAAGCTGCTCGTTAAATTTAGGTTTTGAATTCAAAAACAGAATATTGCTTGAAAACTTTGTCCTACACTATAAAAATGAAAACCTTTCT
The DNA here is from genome assembly GCF_038502225.1 of Cherax quadricarinatus. Classification (NCBI taxonomy): domain Eukaryota; kingdom Metazoa; phylum Arthropoda; class Malacostraca; order Decapoda; family Parastacidae; genus Cherax; species Cherax quadricarinatus. The sequence goes on along the minus strand of NC_091361.1, from coordinate 5,950,907 downwards.
GATGAAAGGGAAAAACTTTCAAACGTTGGAGATTTATTTTCAATAAGTATCAACAAACATTGTAACAAACGCAGAGATGAGAGGCAAAAGCAACAGAACAAACTTTTACTGGGTATTTTTCATCCAGAATTTTTTATGAGGCACTTAAGCTCTGTTGTCCCAATAAAAGGATTTCCAAGGAAAAATGAGGTTTTGCCACGCCTTCATCTGGTAATAAGCAGACTCACAGTCACCAAGTATAACATTTAAGTGAACAAGCAAAATTAATCTTCATCCCGTACTCATATGAATTTACACCAAATATTCCATACTCTAACCTGTCATAATATCCTAATTACATTTCCAACCAATGTGCCATTTTACTTCAATTTTAATTTAATGTTTTGTTTGGATTTCCATTTTTAGGAATGTCAATGGGGACCTCAATTAGAATGCCTGAATTTTTCTTTTTAAGCTGTCCCGGAGGAGGACTTTATTGTAGTTGCCAAAATTAGTTTTCCTTCTATTTTTCTCATTCTTTTAGTGTTCTGTAGTTCTGAATTTCAGAACGGGTCATGCAAATGGTTTTAAATCTCAAATACACAAATAAACCGCACACAGGAGACGACAGCTTACGACAACGTGACTTTGTAAATGGTCCAAGTCGGACCGAAACGTCGTCGTAAGCTCCCGTTTCCTATGTTCTGGTTATTTGTGTATTGTTCTACTCACGGTATTGTGACTTTTTGTTATTTAAATTTTAAATGTTTGAGAACGGTAACGGGAACTAGATTCTGAACTTATTCCCAGTATCCTGGAATGTCTCGGCTAATGTCCAAATCCTCTATGGAACAGCTTCAAACATCTGAAAAATGAAGGTACATCCTAATTCCAGTTCAAATTAAAGTTTACCTCATGTGAACAGATTCAATACTTTTGAGTTGGTGCATCTTAGAATTACAATATAACCCATTATGTTTTCTCGGAGTGCGGGTAGAGTTGTTGATGGAGTAAAATAGGTAAGGAAAAAAACTGGGAATCATTGAATGACTCATCTCATCGGCATCAAATTTTCAGCATCCCCCCCCCCCAGAACAAAATGTTCATGCTGTTATTGGGTGGATAAATTCCAGTTTGCCAATTTCACTGAATAAATAGTGATATTTATTTATATTTAATAAGTACACACTTATTCCTATGAACAATGTATTCTATAATAAGGATGATTCCCCATATCTTTAGACTCAGTAAGTGCAAATGTTAAACATTACCTAAATTATTTAAAACTTGGAATTTTATGTAAATATAATAAATGAGAGAACGCCCATTACGATCGATTTTGAACATTCAGGATTTGTAAACTTTATATAAAGAAAGTTTGGCGTTCACTTGGAACTTTTTAAATTTTAATGTGTTAATTTTATGAAACTGCTTTCAGTATTATAACTCGATAATGCCTCTTCTAATCGATTTCAAACCTAAGTGCTGGTGTATCTTAATTACAATATTTTCTGTACAGATGTTGGACTGTATGGATGCCAATTTGCCATTTATATAAACCAGTTTTACTACCTCAAATATTCTTAAATAAAAAAATCAAATATTTTTATATTGAATACTAGACAAGTTGCAATAGAATATAAATGAGAAAAGGAAACTGAAAAAAAAAATATTCTCCTTTTTATTATTCTTTAAATTTAACGGCGATAAACTTTCCATTTTCATAACATTTCTCCAGTACATTTCAAGCAGCTGTTTCCAAAAACTTTATTTATATCTTGAGAAAGCCTTATTCGATCAGCTTCAAATTTTGAGAGATGGAGTACTATATTAGTAGCAAAATTCATGGGAATATTTACATGTGTGGTGCCCTTTGAACAATGTTAGGCAATTCCCAGACTTAGTTTCCGTGTCATAACTGTAGAACACCTCACCAAATCGTCTTCAGATTCTCAAGACTCGTGCATTTTTCCTTGTAAGATTGTTTGTGTTCTCAGTAGAATGTGTAACAACTACTCTAACATTTTAATATTGATGTGGATTATTATCATTTTATTTTAATGCATTTTCTCCTTTGATGAGACACATATGCAACAGCTGGGTATCTTTATCGTTGGAAAGTTTCGCTTACACGTTAGTCTTCTTCAGTGAATTGTAGGTAAGAGAAGTGACGAGGTAAAGATGACCTTACCAGAGCAATAGCCTGGGAGACGCAGTAGTTTATAACGTTTTCAACTTTTTCTGCCTTGATGGTAGTGAGGGCGTTTTTGATCAGAGGAACTGGAATTATCCTCCCCTTGCTTGGATCGAACCTGAAGGCATCACATTCCACCTGAATCACATTCCACCTGAGTCATATTCCAGCTGAATCACATTCCACCTGAAGCACATTCCACCTGAGTCACATTCCACCTGAATCACATTCCACCTGAGTCACATTCCACCTGAATCACATTCCACCTGAGTCACATTCCACCTGAATCACATTCCACCTGAGTCACATTCCACCTGAATCACATTCCACCTGAGTCACATTCCACCTGAGTCACATTCCACCTGAGTCACATTCCACCTGAGTCACATTCCACCTGAGTCACATTCCACCTGAGTCACATTCCACCTGAGTCACATTCCACCTGAATGCAACACATTATGACTGGTATAGTTTCACACTCTCACCTTCAATAAAATACACCAAGTTTGAACATCGTCAATATTTATGGGTTGAGTAATATTTCGAAACGAATGAAAAATTTGTTGGCTTTATGCTGAATAGGTTCATTCTCTCTTTTTTTCTTCTCGGGGGGGGGGGAGTAGTATTCTGTGGAATAAATGGAGAATGCCTGTACTGGTCGGCTGTCAACATTTAGAGCTGATGTATTTTCCTAAACGGAATCACCGCCTCGATTATAAGTTAGTCAAGTTTTAATTAGCCAGTCTTATTAAGGTAATTGATTCTCGTAAAAAATCGCAGAATTTCTCTCCTGATCAGAAGTTAATCATAGTGTTTGACTTAATTGGATAATCCTAGATTAAATCTTCATTATGTACATTTATGTGCACATAACATTTGTTCATCCTTTTATCTACAGTAAAAAATATATTTGTTAACGAACCTGAGTTTTAATAGAATTTATACATACATACATGCCGTACATACATACATACATACATACATACATACATATATATATATATATATATATATATATATATATATATATATATATATATATATATATATATATATATATATATATATATATATATATATATATATTATATATATATATATATATATATATATATATATATATATATATATATATATATATATTTATATATATATATATATATATATATATATATATATATATATATATATATATATATATATATATATATATATATATATATATATATATATATATATATATATATATGTCGTGCCGAATAGGCAGAACTTGCGATCTTGGCTTAAATAGCAACACTCATCTTGCCATATAGGACAAGTGAAAATTTGTGTATGCAATAATTTCTCCTCAATCATTCTGAACCTAACGAAAAAAATATGTTTGATTGTGTTTGTTTAGTACTAAATTATTGTAAACGTATTTAAAATATATTTAGCTGGGTTAGGCTAAAATAAATTGCTTTTCCTATAATAAGGTTAGGTAAGTTTTCTAAGATTCTTTTGGTGCAAAATTAAATTTTTTTGCATTAACATTAATGAAAAAAATATATCTTTAAACGTATAAGAGAAAATTCCAGAAAGGACTTAATTTTAAATGAGTTCTAGCTAATTGACCAGTTTTACATATTCGGCACGACATATATATATATATATATATATATATATATATATATATATATATATATATATATATATATATATATATATATATATATATATATATATATATATATATATATATATACATATATATGCATATAGGAAATCGCAGAAACACTCTCCAGCGAGCTCAATATCTGGTTCCTGGATGATGGTACTCTACCTGGCACAACAGAATCTCTCCTAGAGGATATCAGTAAAATTAAAGACATGGGAGAAAGCCTGGGCCTTTCTTTAAACCCCACCATATGTGAAATAGTTTCTATCAATCAACAGATGATCCAGAATATTAGCGCCGTTTTACCAGGAGCACGAGCCATTGATCCAGCCAATAGCACTCTCCTTGGTGCTCCTCTTGGGTCCAATGCCATCGATCTGATCCCAGAAAAAAAAGTCTCAGACCTCCGGACGATGGAAAGTAGGATGAAAGACACTGACGCACACGATGCCTTCTACCTACTCACTAGGTGCCTGTCAATCCCAAAACTTACCTACTTTCTGAGATGCTCCCCAGCCTTCAGCAATCCAAAACTCAAGGAATATGACTCCTTAACACCATGCTAGAGAGTGTATTGAATCTTTCCCTTGAAGATGGACAGTGGTTGCAAGCCTCACTTCCGGTCAGGCTTGGAGGGCTAGGAGTACGCAGATCCTCCCAGATTGCTCTACGAGCTTTCCTATCCTCTTCCATAGCATCAAACGAGTTGATAAGACAAATTCTTCCTGATAACCTCAGTGACTCAGCAGGAATACAGGACCCTAGCTATGCCATTTCCATCACTGAATGGGAGACTCTTGCTGCTCCAGTGCAGCATTGGCTCACAAACAGTCAAGCTGGGATGGCCAATCGCTGAAAAGGTGCTTGCCAACGAGCTCAAGGCTGCAACATCAGATAGGGAGACTGCCCGTCTCCAGGCTGTGAGCGCACATCACTCCGGGGACTTTCTCCAAACAGTTCCCATATCGGCAATGGGAACGCGACTCGACCCTAAGACCCTCCGTATTGCGGTGGCTCTGTGCCTTGCTGCCCCGATTCATACAGAATATATGTGTATTTGCAGTGAAGCGCAAGCAGACCAATATGCTCTACATGGTCTTAACTGTTCCAAAACCAAGGGCTGGCATGCAAGACACAATGAGGTCAACGACATCATAAAGAGAACCCTTGCTACAGCTGGGTGCCCAGCCGAGAGGGAGCCCCGATCACTAGGAGCCAACAATACCCACAACTCAGCAAACCGCCCCGACGGGATCACCATCTATCCGTGGAAGAATGGCAAGCTCTCAGAATGGGACTATACTTGTGTGTCCACGGTGTCTGACACCTACATCCATCACAGTGTTGGGCGACAGGGAGGAGCTGCTGACCACAGGGAGGAGTACAAGATCAAGAAGTACAGGGACAAAAGCCAACAGTATCAATTTGTCACAGTGGGATCAGAGACCTTGGGATCATGGGAAAAAAATGCCACACCTTTCCTTAAAGAATTGGGTTCCAGACTCATCGACACCATCAGGGACCCAAGGGCAGCTATTTTCATGTTCCAGCGCCTCAGTGTAGACATCCAGAGGGGAAATGCTTGCTGCATACTTGGCTCGCGTCCAGCCTCGGAGGAGCTGGAGGAAATTCAATCATTAATGCGTTTTTCCATTGTATTCATGTTTGTGTTTTTCTGCACATGTATTCTGTTTATCAATAAATGTTCACATGGAATATAAAATATATAGGGGGTGGTAGGAGAAGAAAATATTCAAACAGCTCCGGGGAGAACCTTGAGTTTTCCCTGAGGTACGTTTATTGTCTTCTCTGAGGATGACGGTCCCCATTCCAGCTATAGAGGTGGTACCTCCCTATATATATATATATATATATATATATATATATATATATATATATATATATATATATATATATATATATATATATATATATATATATATATATATGTATGTATATATATATATATATATATGTATATATATATATATATATATACATACATATATATATATACATACATATATATATATATATATATAAATATATATATATATATATATATATAGAAAGATATATATATATATATATATATAGAGATATATATATATATATATATAAAAAAATATATATATACATTAGGTTGTAGTAGGTAGTAGGTTGGTAGACAACAACCACCTAGGGAGGTACTACCGTCCTGCCAGGTGGCTGTGAAACAGAAACCTGTAACTGTTTTATATGATGGCAGGATTGCTGATGTCTTTTTTCTGTCTCATAAATGCGCTGGATAACAGGTATATCTTGCTACTTCTACTTACACTTAGGTCACAATGCACAGGCATGCACATGCATATATATACATCCAGGCTTTTTCTTCTTTTTCTTAAAAGTTCTTGTTCTTGTTTTTTTTTCTCTCTATTGTCCATGGGGAAGTGGAAAAGAATCTTTCCTTCTTACGCTGAGCGTGTCGTAAGAGGCGACTAAAATGCCGGGAGCAATGAGCTAGTAACCCCTTCTCCTGTACACATTTACTAAAAACGAGAAGAAAAACTTTACAAAACTGGGATGCTTGAATGTGCGTGGATGTAGTGCGGATGATAAGAGAGGATTGCTGATGTTATGAATGAAAAGAAGTTGGATGTCCTGGCCCTAAGCGAAACAAAGCTGAAAGGGGTAGGCGAGTTTCAGTGGGGAGAAATAAATGGAATTAAATCAGGAGTAACTGAGAGAGTTAGAGCTAAGGGAGGGGTAGCAATAATGTTGAAGGACCAGTTATGGAAGGCTCAGGTTAGAGTATATAGGAGAGAGTGAGATTATTTCCCAGTAAAAGTAGGCCTTAGACGAGGATGTGTGATGTTACCATGGTTATTCAATATATTTATAGATGGGGTTGTAAGAGAAGTGAATGCGAGGGTCTTGGCAAGAGGTGTGGAGTTAAAAGATAAAGAATCAAACACAAAGTGGGAGTTGTCACACTTGCTCTTTGCTGATGACACTGTGGTTTTGGGAGATTCTGAAGAGAAGTTGCAGAGGTTGATGGATGAATTTGGAAGGGTATGTAAAAGAAGAAAATTAAAAGCGAATATAGGAAAGAGTAAGGCTATGAGGATAACAAAAAAATAGGTAGCGAAAGACTGGGTATCAGATTGGAGGGAGAGAGTATGGAGAAGGTGAATGTATTCACATATTTTGGAGTGGACTTGTCAGCAGATGGGTCTAAGAAGGATGAGGTGAATCATAGAAATGATGAGGGGAAAAGAGTGAGTGGCGCACTTAGGAGTCTGTGGAGACAAAGAATTTTGTCCATGGAAGCAAAGAACGGAGTGTATGAGACTATAGTTGTACCAACACTCTTGTATGGGGGTGAAGCATGGTGCAACTAGGAGAAAGCTGGAGGCAGTGGAAATATCATGTCTGAGAGCAATGTGTGGTGTAAGTATAATGCGGAGAATTCGTAGTTTGGAAATTAGGAGAAGGTGTGGGATTACCAAAACTATTATCCAGAAGGCTGAGGAGGCGTTGTTGATGTGGTTCGGACATGTAGAGAGAATGGAATAAAGCAGAATGACTTCGAGAGTATAAAAATCTGTTGTGGAGGGAGGTCGGGGTATGGGTCGCCCTAGGAAGGGTTGGAGGGAGGGAGTAAAGGAGGTTTAGTGTGCTAGGGGCTTGGACTTCCAGCAAGCATGCATGAGCGTATTTGATAAGAGTGAATGGAGACAAATGGTTTTTAATACTTGTTGTGCTGTTGGAATGTGAGCAAAGTAACATTTATGAAGGGATTCAGGGAAACTAGCAGGCCGGACTCGAGTCCTGGAGATGGGAAGTACAGTGTCTGCACTCTGAAGGAGGGGTGTTAATGTTGCAGTTTTATAACTGTAGTGTAAAGCACCCCTCTGGCAAGACAGTAATGGAGTGAATGATGATGATGAAAGTTTTTTTTTTTCGGGCCACCCTGCCTTGGTGGGAATCGGCCGATGTGTTATTAATATAAATATATATATATATATATATATATATATATATATATATATATATATATATATATATATATATATATATATATATATATATATACATATATATATATATATATATATATATATTATATATATATATATATATATATTATATATATATATGTAATATATATATATAATATATATATATATATGCAATAAGATAACAGTAAACAGGTGATTTCAGAATATGCAAAACAACCACTGTCAAAGAATAGAGAAGTTCCAAGCGAATTCGTGACTACTCACATTATCAAGGAAGAATATATATATATATATATATATATATATATATATATATATATTATATATATATATATATATATATATATATATATATATATTATATATATATATATATATATATATATATATATATATATATATATATATATATAATATATATATATATATATATATATATATATATATATATATATATATATATATATATATATATATATATATATATATATATATATATATATATATATATATATATATATATATATATATATATATATATATATATATATATATATATATATATATATATATATATATATATATATATATATATATATATATATATGTATATATATATTTTATATATATATTGTATATATTATATATATATATTATATATATATATATATATATATATGTATATATATATATATATATGTATATATATATATATATATATATATATATATATATATATATATATATATATATATATATATATATATATATATATATATATATATATATGTATATATATATATATATATATATATATATATATATATTATATATATATATATATATATATATATATATATATATATATATATATATATATATATATATATATATATATATATATATATATATATATATATATATATATATATATATATATATATATAGTATATATATTGTATATATGTTATATGTATATATATATATATATATATATATATATATATATATATATATATATATATATAAGTCCAGGTGAGCAAGAAATTTGAAGAGGGCAACACAGTGGGGGCATCCAAGAATTATTGCAGTGAAGATACGAGTTGCTCCCAGGGATGCTGACACAGGGCTGAAGCACTTAGGGAGGAAAGCACTTGCCAGGGAAACCAGTGGCACCAACAGTTCCAACACCTCTGTCCCCACTATGGAACCATTGATGATGGAAGACTCAGACATTTACAAAGCAATAATGTCGTTCCCCATCTGGCTCTGCTGGGGGTTACACTGGAATAAGGCCACAGCATTTAAAGGAAATGGTTAATCCAGTTATTGGGGAAATTGCAGAGACACTGCTTTCAGAGATCACAAGGTTCGTCAACAATTCCTTGGCTGGTCTGATCCTGATGAAATTAGACCTTTCTTTTTGGCGCAACACTTGTGCACTTAAAAAAGAAGGATGGAGGAATTCGGCCAATTGCAGTAGGCAACACCTTACGCCGCCTCGTATCCAAAGCTGCTGTCCGGAAGTATTCGTGCACAGGCAGCCATGATGCTTCAACCAAATCAGCTTGCTTTGGGGTCTCTCAAGGAAGTGAAGCAGCGGTTCATGCAACCAAGGGCGTATATCAACAACCTGCCTGAGGACAATGCAGTGGTAAAATTAGATTTCAAGAATGCGTTCAATCTCCTGAAAAGAGACGTGGTATTAGCAGCAGTACAAGAACATTTCCCTGGTCTCTTCCCTTTGTTTCAGCCGGTATAGCAGGAATCAATGCTTCTCTTTGGAGAGCATGAAATTACATATCAATCGGGGTGTCCAACAAGGAGATCCTCTTGCACCATTTCTCTCTGTATAGCAGTTAGGGAAATCACAGTCAGACTGACCAGCGAGCTAAACATCTGTCTGTAGATGATGGCACACTAGCAGGTACAAAAGAGTCCCTCCTACATGACCTTCCACGCAGGTAATGACACGGGGACAGGAAATGGTCTCATCCTGAATCCATCCAAATGTGAAATCATCTCAGTCAGTCAACAAGTTATAAATGCAGAGATCAAAACTACCAGGAGCAGCAGTCATTGCCCCTCACAAATAGTGTCTTGCTAGGAGCACCCTCTGGGAAGCAATGCATTGACACAATTCTCAGGAAGAAATTGGAAGAGTTAAGGAGAATGGAATAACGAATAGGGCAATCTGGACACCACGATGCCTTGTACCTTCTCACAAAGTGTTTGAGCCTGCCCAGGCTGACATATTTCCTAAGATGTGCACCTTCATATGATAACCCTATACTGCACGAATTTGACAGTATTCTGAGGCAGATTTTTACGAAAGTACTTAACCTTACTCTAGAAGACGGGCAGTGGAACCAAGCTACACTTCCAGTCAGACTAGGAGGCATTGGTGTCCGCAAGTCATCACAGATTGCGTTACCTGCTTTCTGTCCTTCGTGTATTGCATCCAGAGCTTGTAGTTGCGATTCTCCTGAACATCTTAGGGACAAGATAGGAGTCCAGGACCTAAAAAATTCATTGACGGAGCAATGATCTGGGATAATCTAACGGGCTCTGGAACCAGACCTGCTCCCCCCAACAACTACAAACAATCGCACTGGGATGGTCCCAATAGTGAAAATATTTCCTCAACAATGCTTCAGAGTGTGTCAGGGAAGGATAGGAGCCCGCCTCCTGGCAGTAGGAGCCTCCCCCATGCTGGGGACTTTCCCTGTTGGCTTGTTCCAACCCTCCAGCCTTGGCACACGTCTCGACCCACAGACCATCCGCATCGGTGTTGCCCTTCGACTTGCCGCCCCTATTCTCGCCGAACACAGGTGTATTTGTGGCAGTGAAGCAGCAGACCTGATTCGGTACATGGTCTTGTGTGCCGTAAATCCGAGGGGAAAGATTGCAAGACATGAGGAGGTTAATAACATTATCAAGAGGAGCCTCACAACAGCTGGATGCCCATCAGTAAAGTGGAGCCACCCCAACTATGCAGATCTGATGGCAGCCAGAAGCGTCAGATGGTATCACCCTTCAAGGGCCTGGACAGATGGGAAGCAGGTGGTGTGGGACTATACATGTGCATCTACCTTGGCTGATACCTATCTCCCAATACACCAGGGGAGGAAGGAGGGCAGCTGCCAGCTTCAGGGAGTCCCTCCCAAAAAGTCTAGAAAATATGGAGAACTTGCCCCATCATTATATGTTTGTTCCACCATGGGTCCCAGAGACCCTTGGCTCATGGGGGAAAGAGTGCATCTAAATTCCTTAAGGAGCTGGGGAAAAGACTCATCAGGGTAACTAGGGGATCCTAGGGCAGCAGTTTTCTGTTCCAGCGGCTCAGTGCGGCTGTTCAAAGGGGTAATGCCTGGGCTGTATTTGGGGCACACGCCCCAGCTCTGAGGAGCTGGATGAGATTTTGCCTTATAATCGGTGATACACACGTAACAACATGTACCGTATATGCCAATTTTTATATCAATAATGTATCTCTTAAATCTTCTGTACTATTGTTATATATGTATATATATATATATATATATATATATATATATATATATATATATATATATATATATATATATATATATATATATATATATGTATATATGTATATATATATATATATATATATATATATATATATATATATATATATATATATATATATATATATATATATATATATATATATATATATATATATATATGTATATATGTATATATATATATATATATATATATATATATATATATATATATATATATATATATATATATATATATATATATATATATATATATATATATATATATATATATATATATATATACATATATATATATATATATATATATATATATATATATATATATATATATATATATATATATATATATATATATATACATATATATATATATATATATATATATATATATTATATATGATATATATATATATATATATATATATATATATATATATATATATATATATATATATTTATATAAATGCTCCACGCAGAAACAAGTGGGTATACACAGGGAAATATCGCAGTCAGCAGGACTCGATACTGCTACTAAGACAGACATGATTCCCAGGCAGCGCTCTCATCCAATCAGCCACAAATGTCACATAAGCTGGGCAGCGTGGTTCAAAAGCCAAGTTTCTTTCTCAGCCCGGGCACGTCAGTGAGCCTCATACATGGATTCAAGCTATTTCAATCTCCACCTGCATGTTTCGACCTCACAAGCAATATTTATATCAGTGCACGACGCAAGCGTGGTGCTCGTCAGTAAGCATCAGTGACTGAAGCGATCTTTCCCAGAGGACTGCGTTCACTGGAGTGAACGCAGTCTTATGGGAATGTATTCGGGTGGAAACCCTCATCTTTTGTGCAATTTTGCAAGCTCCTGATAATGTGTTGATTGCAATACGAAAGGTCTAGAGCTATCATTCTACTCCCCCCGTGGTTCTTTGCATCTTGCATCGCTTGGATTGCGATATTTGCAGGATTCCTGACGAAATTAAACCTTTCTTTTTTGGTGCAACACTTTGTTCACTTGTAAAGGAGGATTGAGGAATTAGGCCAATTGCCGCCTCGTTTCCAAAGCTGCTGTCCGAAGTATTCGTGCACAGGCAGACATGATGGTTCAACCAATCCATCTTGATTTTGGGGTCTCTCAAGGAAGTGAAGCAGCGGTTCATGCAACAAGGGCGTATATCAACAACCTGCCTGAGACAATGCAGTGGTAAAATTAGACTTTATGAATGCATTTAATCTCCTGAAAAGAGATGTGGTATTAGCAGCGGTACAAGAACATTTCCCTTGTCTCTTCCCCTTTGTTTCAGCTGGATATAGCAAGGAATCAATGCTCCTGTTTGGAGAGCATGAAATTACATCATCAGAGGCTGTCCAGTAAGGGGATCCTCTTGCTTCATTTCTCTTCTGTATAGCAGTTAAAGTAATCACAGTCAGACTAACCAGTGAACTAAACATCTGGTTCCTGGATGATGGCCCAATAGCAGGTACAGAGGAGTCTCTCTTAGGTGATCTTACCCAAGTGATGACACGGGGACAGGAAATGGGTCTCATCCTGAATCCATCCAAATGTGAAATCATCTCAGTCAGTCAACAAGTGATAAATGCAGTGAGATCAAAACTACCAGGAGCATCAATCATTGCCCCTACAAATAGCATCTTGCTTGGAGCACCTCTGGGAAGCGTTGCCATTGACACAATCTTCAGGAAGAAATTGGAAGAATTGAGGAAAATGGAACAACGAATAGGCAATCTTGACACCCACGATGCCTTGTACCTTCTCACAGAGTGCTTGAGTCTGCCCAGGTTGATATATTTCCTAAGATGTGCACCTTCATATGTTAACCCTATACTGGACGAATATGACAGTATCCTGAGGAAGATTTTTACGAAAGTACTTAACCTTACTCAAGAAGACGGGCAGTGGAACCAAGCTACACTTCCAGTCAGACTAGGAGGCTTTGGTGTCCGCAAGTCATCACAGATTGCACTACCTGCTTTTCTGTCCTCATGTATTGCATCCAGAGGGCTTGTAGCAGCCATTCTCCCTGAACATATTAGGGACAAGATTGGAGTCCAGGACCAAAAGTTCATTGACGGAACCATGATCTGTGATAATCTAACGGACTCTGAAACCAGACCTGCTCCCCCCAACAACTAAAAACAGTCGCTCTGGGATGGCCCGATAGTGGAGAAAACAGCCTCAACAATGTTTCAGAGTGTGTCAGGGAAGGATAGAGCCCACCTCCTGGCAATGAGAGCTCATCATGCAAGGGACTTTCTGTTGGCTGTTCCCAACTCCTGCCTTGGTACACGGCTCGACCCACAAACCATCCGCATTGGTGTTGCCCTTCGACTTGCCGCCCCTATTCTCTCCTAACACAGGTGTATTTGTGACAGTGAAGCAGCAGACCGATTCGGGTATCATGGTCTTGTTTGTCGTAAATCCGAGGGAAAGATTGCAAGACATGAGGAGGTTAATAACATTGTCAATAGGATCCTCACAACAGCAGGATGGCCAGCAGTAAGGGAGCCACCCCAACTATGCAGATCTGATGGCAGCCAGAAGCGCCCAGATGGTATCACACTTCAAGCCTGGAAAGACGGTAAGCAGGTGGTGTGGGACTACACATGTGCATCTATCTACCTTGCCTGATACCTATATCCAATACACCAGGGAGGAAGGAGGGGCAGCCGCCAGCTTCAAGGAGTCCCAAAAGTCTAGAAAATATGGAGAACTTGCCCATCATTATATGTTTGTTCCCATAGGCTCAGAGACCCTTGGCTCATGGGGAAAGAGTGCATCTAAGTTCCTTAAGGAGCTAGGCAAAAGACTCATCAGGTAACTAGGGTTCCCAGGGCAAGTAGTTTTCTGTTTCAGCAACTCAGCGTTGCTGTTCAGAAGGGAAATCCCTGCTGTATTTTGGGCACGCTCCCCAGTTCTGAAGAGCTGGATAAAATTTTCGCATTATAATCAGTGACAAGCATGTAACAATTTGTACTAGACATGTATCTCTCACATCTCATGTACTGTATATGCCATCTTTATATCAACAATGTATCCCTTAAACCTTTTGTACCATATTACGTAATAAAATATACCTATTGGTAAAAAAGAATGAAAAGATGGGGTGGTAGGGGAAGTGGAATATTCAAACGGTGTCAGGAAGAAATCCAAATAATCTTCCTTGAAGCCTTTTTATCCAGTACTCCGAGGCTATAACCTACACATACAGAGGTGGACCCCTCCCATCCAAAGTATATATATATATATATATATATATATATATATATATATATATATATATATATATATATATATATATATATATATATATATATATATATATGTTATATATATATATATATATATATATATATATATATATATATATATATATATATATATATATATATATATATATATATATATATATATATACATACATGAATATGTAAACTGGTCAATTAACAAGAACTCATTTAAAATTAAGTTCCTTAAAAATTTTTCTCTTATACGTTTAAAGATATATTTTTTTCATTAAGGTTGATGTAAAAATTTATAATTTTGCACCAAAAGGAACTTAGAAAACTTATCTAACCTTATTATAACAAACACAATTTATTTTAGCCTAACCGAACTAGATATATTTTAGATTTGTTTACAGTAATTTAATACTAAAGGAAACACTGTGAAGGAAATATATTTTTTTTCGTTAGGTTCTAGAATGATTTTAAGCAAATTATTGCATACACCAATTTTCACTTGTCCTATATGGCAAGATGAGCGTTGCTTTTTAAGTCAAGATCGCAAGTTCTGCCTATTCGGCACGACATTTATATATATATATATATATATATATATGCAAAACAACCACTGTGAAAAAATAGAGAAATTCCAAGCGCTTTCATGACTACTCATATTATCAAGGAAAAATGAAAGTAGAGCATCAAAGGAAGGTATATGAAGAGTCTAGCCCACAGCTCACTATCAGATCCCAGAACAAAGGAACACCTGACACGCCACTCATAAGAAAGAGAACACTGCAGCAGGCCCGCCGGCCCAACTAGACAGGTCCTTCACACAACCCACCAACAAACTATTCTACGCAAGAAATAAGCATTTTAAAAATTATTATTTGTCCAATGTATTATTAAATTCTTCCAAAATTCTATTAATAATAAATGAATCTAATTTAAATAAACCAAAGGAAATATTCATATTATTGTTAAAACTGCTTTTTATGAAACAAGATTCAATTATATTCCTGTCGACCATGGACTTGCTTGATACTACTTTCTCAACTTTTTGAAAATCAATTGGATGGTTAAAATCTCTCACATGAATAAATAGAGCATTGGAATCTTGTCCAGTTCTAATGCCATATTTATGTTGTTTTAATCTTAGTTAGAGATTTTTAGCAGTTTGACCGTAATAAACTTTATCGCAAATGTTAAAAGGAATCTTATAGACAAATCCATCAGCATTTTGGGGGGAATTCTTTATCAAAAGTTTTTTTTACTGTATGAAGATTTTTAAATACATCTTTGATATTAAAAGTCTTAAGAAGAGAAGGCATATCAACCAAGTTTTCATGGTAAGGGAGAACCAACACATTTTTAGTTGAATAAGATTGGTTGCATATTCTGAAATCACTTGTTTACTGTGATCTTAATGCATATATAAATAAATAAATAAATAAATATATATATACATATATATATTATATATATATATATATATATATATATATATATATATATATATATATATATATATATATATATATATATATATATATATATATATATATATATATACATATATATTATATATGATATTATATATGTATATATATATATATATATATATATATATATATATATATATATATATATATATATATATATATATATATATATATATATATATATATATATATATATATATATATATATATGCAATAAGATCACAGTAAACAGGTGATTTCAAAATATGCAAAATAATTCTCTGAAAGAATAGATAGCCTTCCAGTGCTTTCGTGACTACCTACATAGTTCCTTGATAATGTGAGTAGTCACGAAAGCGCTTGGAATTCCTCTCTATTCTTTCAGAGTGGTTGTTTTGCATATATATATATATATATATATATATATATATATATATATATATATATATATATATATATATATATATATATATATATATATATATATATATATGCAATAAGATACAGTACAGGAAGATTATATATATAGTATATGCAATGAATCACTGTTAAAGATATTTAGAATATTGTCAACATTCGATGATCACCTCATGATACTCATTATAAGAAAAGTATCAATGTTCATGAAGGATTATATAAGGGGTACTTGTCTACATCACTATCAGATCTTACAAGTTTAAACATGTACGCGGCTTGAGCCAACGGAGGTTCCACACTCACCCCACACTTCTTCTACAAGAAAGCTTATTTTAAAGATTATTGTCAGTGAATTTTTATTAAATTCTAAATTATTATTATAAATGGATCTATAGAATAAAACAGAAATATTCATATTATTGTCAAATTAGTCTTTTTATGAAACAAGATTCAATTATATTTTCTGTTCCGATCATGACTTGCGTTGATACTACTTTCTCAACTTTGAAAATCAATTGGATGGTTAAATCTCTTATGAATAAATAGAGCATTGGATCCTTGTCCATTCTAATGCTATATTTATGCCATTTAATCTTAGTTCGAGATTTACATTGACTGTAATAACTTTATCGCAAATTTTACAAGGAACTTATAGACATTCATCAAAGCATTTGGGGGAATTTCTTTATCAAAGCTATGTATCGAGATATGAATACAACTTCAATATTAAAAGTCTTAAGAAGAAGGCATATCAACCAAGTTTTCATGGTAAGGGAGAATCAACATATTTTATTTGAATAAGCGCTGGTTGTCCCTTTGGATTGTGGTATTTTCTGGCAACTTCAAAGATTTATCAATACATTTCTTGGGTATTTTAAATCATTCACCTATTTCATAAATTTGATATTTCCCTCATCTATGAACTCAGACTGGCATTCCATCGTAAAGCTTCAGAAACATTGATGAAATCAGACAGTTTGACTTCAGCTGATGCGAGGAATAAGTGGACATAGGAACAGTTATTGGAAGTTTTCTGTAAATTTTAAATTTGAATTCATTATTACTAATACTTAAACATCTAGAAAGGCAATGAGTTAAGTTTTCAAACTCAACAGTAAGTTTTTGAATGGGCCTTGCATAATGAAATGGTGTAGGATTCACATTTTTGGGCATAAGACACAAAATATCATCAACATATCTGCCCATTTAGCATTAGGGAGGATTGTGTTAAAGCTAAGTTCCTTGTTTCAAAAAATTCCATGTATAGGTTTATTAAGAACAGGTGAGATTTCCATTGCCATACAAACTTCGAGTGTAAAATTTCTTATTAAATACAAATTATCAACAATGCAGTTTAATAAGTTTAATGATAGTAGAACTTCGCAATGTAAATCATAGTTAACGAGTTCTTTCAGATAAGAAACTTAATAAATTATCAACAGGAACTTTCGTAAACAAAGAGTAACATCAAAATTCAACTGTTAATATCATTTAGGTCAGTCAGGAGCTTAATTTATCAACCAAATCTATATGTTTTAACATTAGTTAGAAATTTTGCCAATAATAGGCTCAAAATATCAACAAGCCATTCATTTGGAGGAATTTATATGAAACTGACCCTATGGAGCTAATAATTGGTTCGACTGGAATTTCCCTGGTTTGTAAGTTTTATTAGTCCATACGATGAAGGCAAGATGGATTAGTGAAATGGGAATTGCCTTGACTAATTCATCTTTGCCCTTTCAGTAGAAAAGTTTTATTGTTTTATTGAAATTGCTGTTAACCCATTCTAAACTTAGGAAAAATCCCTCAGAAACCGTTAACAGCAATTTCAATAAAACAATAAACTTCTATGAAATGCAAAGATGAATTAGTCAAACAATTTACTTCCACTAATCCACTCTTGCCTTACATGTATGGACTAATAAAACACACAAACCAGGGAATCCAGTCAGACCAATTATTACTCCCATAGGTCAGTTTCATATAAATTATCCAAATGGCTTGTTGATATTTTGAGCCCTATTGTTGGCAAAATTTCTAACTTTAATGTTAAAAACAACATAGACTTGGTTGATAAATTAAGCTCCTTGACTGACCTAAATGATTTTAACATGGTAGTTTTGATGTTACTTCCTGTTTACGAAAGTTCCTGTTGATGATTTATTAAGTTTCTTATCTGAAGAACTCGTTAACTATGATTTACCATTGCCTTAGTTCCTACTATCATTAAACTTATTAAACTTGCATTGTTGATGCAAAATTTGTATTTAA
>NC_091361.1:5922104-5927104 GCF_038502225.1 Cherax quadricarinatus | reverse complement strand
AAAGATGAGGTGAATCATAGAATTGATGAGGGGAAAAGGGTGAGTGGTGCACTTAGGAGTCTGTGGAGACAAAGAACTTTGTCCTTGGAGGCAAAGACGGGAATGTATGAGAGTATAGTTTTACCAACGCTCTTATATGGGTGTGAAGCATGGGTGATGAATGTTGCAGCGAGGAGAAGGCTGGAGGCAGTGGAGATGTCATGTCTGAGAGCAATGTGTGGTGTGAATATAATGCAGAGAATTCGTAGTTTGGAAGTTAGGAGGAGGTGCGGGATTACCAAAACTGTTGTCCAGAGGGCTGAGGAAGGGTTGTTGAGGTGGTTCGGACATGTGGAGAGAATGGAGCGGAACAGAATAACTTCAAGAGTGTATCAGTCTGTAGTGGAAGGAAGGCGGGGTAGGGGTCGGCCTAGGAAAGGTTGGAGGGAGGGGGTAAAGGAGGTTTTGTGTGCGAGAGGCTTGGACTTCCAGCAGGCATGCGTGAGCGTGTTTAATAGGAGTGAATGGAGACAAATGGTTTTTAATACTTGACGTGCTGTTGGAGTGTGAGCAAAGTAACATTTATGAAGGGGTTCAAGGAAACCGGCAGGCCGGACTTGAGTCCTGGAGATGGGAAGTACAGTGCCTGCACTCTGAAGGAGGGGTGTTAATGTTGCAGTTTAAAAATTGTAGTGTAAAGCACCCTTCTGGCAAGACAGTGATGGAGTGAATGATGGTGAAAGTTTTTCTTTTTCGGGCCACCCTGCCTAGGTGGGAATCGGCCAGTGTGATAATAAAATAATAATAATAATAATGTATATATATATATATATATATATATATATATATATATATATATATATATATATATATATATATATATATATATATAATATATATATATATATATATATATATATATATATATATATATATATAAATAAATGATAGCTCTTGACCTTTTGTGTTTCCATCAACACATTATCAGGAGATTGCAATGTTGCAGAATTGAGCATGAGGTCTCATCACATTTGCTCTTAGGAATGATCTTACTAAGAATGAGGTAGGGAGGCAGGAGCCGCTTAGTGCCCCTGTCACACAAGTGCCAAGTACCAAGTGCCAGAATGATTGAATATTATAGGCATAAAGGATAGTCAGCCCACTAGCAAAAGGAATCGATTTATTACAGCGAACTGAACATTGGTGACGAGACGATTATCAAAAACTGTTTCAGATCTTTGGGATGATATTAAAGAATTTACATTTTGAATTATAGATCTGTCTCTCATTTGTATTAAGAAATTTCCACAAAATTAAGAAAAGAATAAACAGCTTATCGACAGACTCACTTAAAATTAAAGGGTGTCATGTATATTATATGCAAGGGCAGACGGCCATAGTTTATCTATCTCACCAGACTCTTTGGGCAGAGCTGGTCGAACCAAAGATGGCAGGAAAAACAGGCTCTAATTTCTTGGAGTGAAGCCATGACACTTAAAACAATTCATAGCATTCGAACATGTATCCGGTAAAATGTTATGCAAAATTGCCTCAATTATAAACGAATCAATGTTGAATAACCCGCAGCTACCATGATATTACTAGTGGTTGTCATGTTTAATAATTGCCGATTCTAAAATATTTCTTTTTAGGTATGACACACATGGAACTAGGACTTTGTTTTCCAGCCAATTAGCAGGATTGTTGCAAAGTCTTGTGTGGTTGAACATTGTTTATGATTCTTGAACTGTCCTTATTGAATACTGATGTTGTTTTATTCTAACATCTAGAGGTTTGCCAATTTGTCCCACATAAGATAAGTTGCAGCCTTGGTAACTAATCCTGTACACACCACCAGCACAGTGTTGAAAGGAATTTTTGATCAACATGCACTTAACAGCCCATGAATTATTAAAAACAACTAGTATGTTGAATTTCTTTAGGGCATTCGACAGGAATGATAAATTCTCATTGTATGGCAGTACAAGCACATTCTTGTTCTGAGGAGTTACTCTAGGTTCAATCCAGTGATAAATTTTCCTAGCTGCCAGCAAAGGAGTTTCTAGCAACTCCGTAGGGTAAAATTAGTTTTGTAGCAATAATAAAGGTAGATAGACAATCAGCTAGATAGACAGTATATGCACATTTAATTATTAACTCTGGTATGTTTCTGAAGCAAGTTTATATCACCCATTATTATCTGTTGTTCTTACAATCACTATTAGAACATAATTAATAGCTACTACTACTGGTACTCTTGATTTTTATGAAATATTCCAAGATCTCATCAATCTTAAACAAAACTGTTAAATTTGTGTGTTAAATTAACGTGTTAAATTTATGTCATCAAAGATTTGTAAAATTATACTATGGAAAGATCCTAGACTTCACCTTACGAAACAGACAAAGCAACTGCGATAGAAATTATGGACAAGGTAGATTATTGTGGAAGAAAGAGCGTGTTATTACAAGTCGTGGTAACTTACGTGCTCTTGTCTTCCCAAAATGCTCTTCATAAATACGAACTTCCTATAAAGTATGTCAGTAATATCAACTAATCATATATCAGTTATATACTCTATTATCTCAGATTTTGGAAAAAATATTCAATATTTGAAAAAAAAAAATAGGACTTATTTGTGATGGAAAATGGTTGAAATCTATATCGGATCTTGTAAACACTTTGAAATCCATCTTGACACACTGTATAAACATAGAAATACAAAAACTAATAGAGAGTTATAAAGAAGAATTGTCAATACTAATGAGAAATATATAGGAACGGGAGTGCCAAAAACTTCAACTCATTTTCACATGGGTGTTTCGTGAAGACAAGTTAATTGAAACATTAGTGACAGTTAATAAGTCAACTCTAATATTTCTAATGATAGGAGCAGTATCATTAATTAAGAATCTTGAGGTTAATGATGAACTTGAGGAAAACGATCACAAATCACAGTTTCAATATGTCATAGAATTACCTTAATAGAGACAACCAAGTCAGTGTCCCTGACTTTCGCTTTGCCGGTTTCATTGGGCTGAGAAATTACCTAAAGAGTGAACTGGAGTGACCTGATTGGTGATTGTGAAGTAGGTCAGGTAGGCGGTGATAGTTGAGAATATGACATTTTTCAAAGCATAGTTCAAAATGTCTAGGCTATGTATGTTCCATGTAGGGAAACTAGATCTAACAAAAATCATAGAAAATTAATAAACATCAGTTTAAAACATCAAAAAAGTCAAACGAGAGGAATTTCTAGCCAAATCAAAGAAAGAAAGGGGCATTTAATAAGTCAATATATTCAATTAAAATGAAAGAAAAGGATATGAAATGCCAAAAGAAATTATGAAGCTAAAGTCGCAACATTTTCTCATAAGGTTTTCCTTATGAGTATAAGACTAAAATGTGAGACAAGATAGGCTCACAGAAAAGTTGCTCAGGTAGGCTTACCATCAGGGACAAAGAAATATGTACATTCTTCAACAGTTATTTCCTGTCAGTCATTATACAGGAAGGCACTGGCGAAATTCCAGAAATCAAAACCTACATAGTCCAGGACAAAAATAAGTTATGAACAATCCAAGTCATTAGTAATATGGTTCTCATACAAATAGATTATAAATGAGCAAATCCCCATACCTTGATGAACTTTTCTCATGGGTTATAATGAATGAAAAAAGGACCTTAGCAAACTTTAAGTTAGTCTATTCTAAATATCACTACAAACTGGTATAGCGTCAGGTAAGTGGAAAATGGAAAATGTCCTTAGCTACGAGTTATAGATTGCTTAGCCTAGCCTTCATTATGGAAAAAATAATGGAATCAAGCATCGCGTTCCATGAAAAGCATAAATAGCGTAGTCAAACATCTCTTTTCATGAAACAAAAACCACAGTGGTTTAATGAAACATAGCGTTTCCTGAAAAAAATGGAGGTATAATGAAAGTGTTTTGCTATTGAATACAACGTGATCGTGTAATTATATTGTTTCGTGAAAATACTCTGTAAAAAAAAATTGGTGTCTACATAGTGTTTCGTGTAATAACAGTGTTTTGTGTTTTTAGCAAAGAATAAGCAAAATCTAGTGTTTTTCATTATGTATTCCATTAGCTCATATGAATATTCTGCTTTCCTGGTGAATAACATGAACATAAGAATTCTCAGTGTTTTTCATGGGCACATTAAAAATTGGTCTTTGTTTTTCATTATAAATTTCATTAGATTTAAAAAAAAAATCCGATGTTTCGTGTTATACACCAAGAGCACCTCAAACAATCTCTAAACGTAATTCTCACTGGGATAGAGTCAGCAAGACATCATATTGCGGCAAGTGTTCCACAAGGAAGCGTGCTGGGGCCATTGGTATGGAATGTCTGCTTCAATGACCTTCATCTCATTCCAGAATTCCATGCATATGCAGACGACTGTACTCTGATATTTACTTATCCAAAAGAAGAAATGCCAGCTGCTCTAAGCTACACCAATCAAGAGCTAAGAGCCATGTCAACCTGGGGAAACACAAATGATGATGGTCTCTAGGCACCAGGTTTGAAATTGTTTCAGGCTATGGAACAGAACTCTTCTCCAGGCTGAGGGACTGACAACTTCAAATCTCCGACTACTAGGGTGATTGACTGATTACATCGTCTTCACATCTCTACTGCTCGTGCCTACTTTTGTACTCGACTGAAGAAGCCTACTTTGTAGGCGAAAAGTTTCGGAATAAAGTTGCCTAATTGTTGCCCATGTGTCCTACCTACCAACCTGTCGGTATTGTATACCGTTTTAATATTCACCTGACGAGGTGTCAGACGACGTCTGTGTCGAGCTGGATTCCACAGGGGTCAGTCCTAGGGCCGGTGCTGTTTCTGATATATGTGAATGACAGTACGGAAAGGATAGAATCAGAGGTGTCCCTTTTTACAGACAGTGTGAAGTCAATGCAAGGAATTCAATCAAATGAGGATCAAGTAGGACTACAAAAGAATCTGGACAGGCTGCAAGCTTGGTCTAGCAACTGG
>NC_091361.1:5904604-5919604 GCF_038502225.1 Cherax quadricarinatus | reverse complement strand
CCCCCTCTCCCCTTAATCCCATCCCTCTCTCTCCCACACATGCACACACACATTCACAAGCACACATACACAAGCACATATACACTTGACACAAACATGTACTCCCCCTTCCCCTAACCACCTCTCCCTCTCACCCTAGCCACCTACCCATCCCCCAAACCATCTAACCCCTCCCCAAAACCATCTAACCCCCTCCCCCAACCACCTCTCCCCCTCCAATAACCATCCTCCCTCTCCCCCACAACCATCCATCCCCACTCCCCCTAACCAACTATTCCCCTCCCCCTAACCATCTTTCCCCCTTCCTTCTGTGGTGCAATGGGGCAACCTAGAACTAGGATGAGAACAAAGGGCCCGAAGGATGAATCTGGGAGGGAGGACTGGGAGGCAGAACTCAAAAAAAGGGAGGAAGACTGGGGCAGGAGGCTAGATGAGCTTGCAAGGAAGATGGAGGAGAGGTTAGCAGCAGAATGCAGAAGGTGGGAGCAACATGTCACAGTAGCAGAAGCCAAGATACAGAGATTAGAAGAGGAGCTGAGAAATCTGAAACAGCCTAGAGACAAAGATAATACAGAAGTAGTATCAGCAAAGTTTACATCAGACACAGACAAAGGATCTGAAGGGAGCATGGAAGCTAAACTGTATGCAGAGGCCCTATCAAACCCACATGGGGCCAAACCAAAGACAGGGAACACACTAGGACAGAATGAGAGGTTG
Organism: Cherax quadricarinatus; assembly: GCF_038502225.1. Classification (NCBI taxonomy): domain Eukaryota; kingdom Metazoa; phylum Arthropoda; class Malacostraca; order Decapoda; family Parastacidae; genus Cherax; species Cherax quadricarinatus. The sequence goes on along the minus strand of NC_091361.1, from coordinate 5,918,887 downwards.
GAAAGCATTGAAGGTACTAGGACATGTGCAGGGACCTTACCAGACACTTGTGGGGGCCAGGAACAGGTGAGCAGGAAGGACAAACCAATGAGCATAGGGGCCACAGCTAGGGAAGGAACTGAAGGAAGGAACACTCCATGGGAAGGAACTAAAACACCGCAGAGGATGCAATGGGAGTCACAGTGGGAGGTGGAAAGGGTGAGATCAGTTTTTGTCTATGGGCTAGACGAAGCTGAAGGGGAAACTTATGATGAAAGAAAGCAAGAGGAGAAAAAAGTGATTGAAGGTATCATGAAGGTGATAGGCGAGGGAGACATGACCCAGGTGGCAAATTTTCGGAGAATCGGGTGTTTCACAAAGAGAAGGAATCGGCGTCTCAAAGTAATTTTCAAGGCAGAATCAACTCGAACCATGATCCTGCAGGAGAAAGCACGGCTGAGAGGCAAACAGGAGTTCATGAGTGTGTACTTGGATCGAGACAAAACACAGGAGAAAAGGATGATACTGAAAGTGGGAGTGCAAAAACGAAAGGAGGAATGGGAGGAAATGATAAAGGAGAGCAGAATAACCCAGGAACAGGTGGAAGGACAAGCACACCCCCCAGAAACACCTGCAGAAGGACTCCAGCCACGACACGCCCAAGGCAACTGAACAATCCAAACCAGCCATCACACACCGATACCTCTGTTCCCACCCCCCGCACCACGAACCCTACCCCTACAGCAACCCCCTATGGGAGCTCTTCCTCCACCTCCACTGCAACCCCCCACAGGCCCCCACCAGGGCTCCTGCTCTCCCAACCCCAGTATTCCCCCAGGACCACAGTTACAGTATTAAAACAGAAGTTGAAGGTTTGGTACACAAATGCGGATGGATTAACGAATAAATATGAGGAATGGCAAGAAAGAATCAATGAGAAGTCCCCAGACATCATAACAGTTACAGAAACAAAACTCACAGAAACAATAACAGATGCAATCTTCCCACCAGGATACCAGATAATGAGGAAAGATAGAAAAAGTACAGAATCAGAGAACACACGAAAATAGGGAGATTAGTCGCAGAGCCAGGAACGAGTATGCACAGGTAAGGAGGGAAGCCCAGCGACAGTATGAAAATAACATAGCATCAAAATTCAAGACTGACCCGAAATTGTTGTATAGCCACATCAGGAGGAAGACAACAGTCAAAGACCAGGTGATCAGACTGAGGACAGAAGGTGGAGAACTCACAAGAAATGATCAGGAGGTATATGAGGAGCTAAACAGGAGATTTAAGGAAGTTTTTACAGTAGAGACAGGAAGCGCTCTGGGAAGACAGCACAGAAGGGAACATCAAGAGGGAATATACCAACAAGTGTTGGATGACATACGAACAACCGAGGAGGAGGTGCAGAAGCTGCTAAATGACCTTGATACCTCAAAGGCGATAAGACCAGACAATATCTCCCCGTGGATCCTTAGAGAAGGAGCAGAGATGCTGTGCGTGCCCCTAACCACAATCTTCAACATATCCCTTGAAACTGGGCAACTACCTGAGAAATAAAAAACAGCAAATGTAGTCCCCATATTTAAGAAAGGAAACAGAAATGAGGCATTTAGCTACAGACCTGTGTCTGACATGTATTGTATGCAAAGTCATGGAGAAGATTATCAGGATGAGAGTGGTCGAACACCTGAAACGGAACAAGATTATAAATGAAAACCAGCATGGGTTCATGGAAGGCAAATCCTCTGTCACAAACCTTCTGGAGTTTTATGACAAGGTAACTCAAGTAAGACACGAGAGAGAGGGGTGGGTTGATTGCATTTTCCTAGACTGCAGGAAGGCCTTTGACACAGTTCCTCACAAGAGATTACTGCAGAAGCTGGAGGATCGGGCACATGTAACAGGGAGGGCACTGCAATGGATCAGGGTATACCTGACAGGGAGGCAACAACGAGTCATGGTACGTGAAGAGGTATCACAGTGGGCGCCTGTGACGAGCGGGGGCCCACAGGGGTCAGTTCTAGGTCCAGTGCTATTTTTGATATATGCAAACGACATGATGGAAGGAATAGACTCTGAAGTGTCCCTATTCAGAGATGATGTAAAGCTGATGAGAAGAATTAAATCGGATGAGGATAAGGCAGGACTGCAAAGAGACCTGGACAGGCTTGACATGTGGTCCAGAAACTGGTTTCTCGAATTCAACCCTGCCAAATGCAAAGTCATGAAGACTGGGGAGGGGCAAAGAAGACCTCAGACAGAGTATAGGCTAGGTGGACAAAGACTACACACCTCACTCAGAGAGAAAGACCTTGGGGTTACCATAACACTGAGTACGTCACCGGAGGCACACATCAACCAAATAACTGCTGCAGCATACGGGCGCCTGGCAAACCTGAGAATAGTGTTCCGATACCTTAATAAGAAATTGTACAAGACACTGTACACTGTGTATGTTAGGTCCATACTGGAGTATGCAGTACCAGGCTGGAACCCACACCTGGTCAAGCACGTCAAGAAGTTAGGGAAAATACAAAAGTTTGCAAAAAGGCTAGTCCCAGAGCTCAGGGGAATGTCGTACGAGGAAAGGTTGAGGGAAATCGGACTGACGACACTGGAGGACAGAAGGGTCAGGGGAGACATGATAACGACATACAAGATACTGCGGGGAATAGACAAGGTGGACAGAGATAGGATGTTCCAGAGAGAGGACACAGAAACAAGGGGTCACAACTGGAAGCTGAAGACTCAGACGAGCCGCAGGGACGTTAGGAAGTATTTCTTCAGTCATAGAGTCGTCAGGAAGTGGAATAGCCTAGTAAGTGAAGTAGTGGAGGCAGGAAACATACATAGTTTTAAGAAGAGGTATGACAAAGCCCAGGAAGCAGAGAGGGAGAGGACCCAGTAGCGATCAGTGAAAAGGCGGGGCCAGGAGCTGAATCTCGACCCCTGCAACCACAATTAGGTGAGCTCAATTAGGTGAGTACACACACACACACACACACACACACACACACTCACTCACTTTCCTGATTAGTTTTAAATTTGTTAGCAACTTTAACATCAAAGTCTTTTTAGCTTATCTTATTCCCTTTCTAACCTTTATTTTTAATGATAATATACTCACTCACGAGCTGACCTTGACCTGTTAGATATGCATATTAATTCATATCATCTCTCCTAAAAGATGTCCTAGCCCGATGTTCATCCATTTGTGATTATTTCTTTTTATATTTCTCTATAGTGAATAAATGTTCTTTGGGCAGCGAGTACAGCTATTAGAAAACTGTCATGTTGATAGTTATCTTCATTATCCCAGTCCATAGGTGACCGGTGTTCCCTAAGCCCCTTGTAATCTGCTATCAGAAAATCTGGGTCTCTTACTGAATTATCCCTAATATCTTACTTCCATTCAATGTTAAACGTAATCGATTTGTAGTAGCTCGTGCCAAGTTGCTATGTAATCACAAGATTACTGACAAGAATTTCCTTGTTTGCCTGAACACATTTCCAGCAGACTGTTTCTCGTTGTTGTCACAAATCCTGACATTTTTCCTCTCTAGGTCAAGGAGCCGGAATATCACATCTAAAATGCATTTTTGTTGTCCCTTTAAAAATTCTACTCAGACAGTGTGAGTTTCTTTATGCTTTAAGGAATACAGAGCCACCCTTCCTCCCTTCCCGTTATTTTTATCAACATGGAACAGCTTATAACCCTGTCTGGGATATTCGACAAGCACGCCCCGACTCTTCAAATTAAACCGTGTTTCAGTTATCACTAAACTCAGCTCGCTCATCTTGTTTTTAACAGTACGACTATTTGTGTAAAACATACGGGAATCTCTTTCTTCAGTTTCTTCTTCGTGTTCATCTCTGATCCTCCACTATCAAAGCTGCTTCCCTAATGTCACCGAACATTCAGTATTATACAGTAACCTAACTTTAGCCTGCCTACAGTCGGCAAACCCAAAGATAACAACTGGAAGAACAACTACTAGCGAGAAAAAAAACTATTGGAAGGATAACTTCTGGTGGAAGGATAACTACTGGTGGAAGGATAACTACTCTTGGGAAGATAATTGTTGGAAGGATAAATACTAGCTAAAGGAAAACTGTTGGAAGAATAACCACTGGTGGAAGGACAGTTACAGTTCGAAAGATAACTGTTGGAAGGATTACTACTGTTGCAAAGATAACTGTTGGAAGGATAACTATTGGAACGATGACTTCTAGCTAAAGGATAACTACTGAAAGGATAACTGCTGATGGAAGGATAACTACTGTTAGAAGGATAACTACTGGAAGGATAACTATTGGTGGAATGATAACTAATGGATTGATAACTACAAGCTAAAGGTAAACTACTGGTGGAAGGATAACTATTGGTGGAAAAATAACTGCTGGTAGAAGGATAACTACTGCTGGTGGAAGGATAACTGCTGGTAAATGGATAACTACTGTAGGATGGATAACTACTAGTGGAAGAATAACTACTGATGGAAGGATGACTACTGGTGGAAGGATAACTACTGGTGGAAGAATAACTACTGATGGAAGGAAACTACTGGTGGAAGGATGACTATTGGTGGAAGGATAACTACTTGGGGAAGAATAATTTCTGGTTGAAGGATAACTACTACTAGTGCAAGGATAACTACTGGTAACTCGATAACTGCTGGTGGTAGGATAACTACTGTTGGAAAGATAACTGTTGGAAGGATAACTACTAGCTAAAGGAAAACTACTGGAAGGATAAATACTGGTGGAAGGATAACTACTGGTAGAAGGATATCTACTAGTGGAATGATAGCCTCTGGTGGATGGTTAACTGTTGGTGGAAGGATAACTAACTGCTGGTAAGAGGATAACTAACTGTTGATGGAAGGATAACTAACTGCTTGTGGAAGGATAAGTACTAGAGAAAGGAAATCTACTGGAAGGATAACTTCTGGAAAGATATCTACTGGTGTGAGGATATCTGCTGGAAAGTTATGATGAATGGATATTGCTAGCGGAATGAAAGTTAATAGGGAGAGAATAACTTCTGGAAGAGAAAATGGTATTGAAAATATAACTAGCGATGGCAGGATTATTGGAATGTCTACTGGTGGAAGGATAACTACTGATGAAAGGCTAACTCTTGGTAGAAAGACAGCAACTGGATGAAAGATTATTGGAAGCATAACTGGTCAAAAAGTAACTACTTCTGGAATGATAATCGCCGGTTAAATAATTCTTGGGCAAATGAGTGAGGGGTTAGAGGGAGTCGAGGATACAAACTTTTTAAGTCTGACTTTAAAAGTTTGTAACACTGGTGAAAATTCTAAGAAAAAAATCCTTAAAAAAACACTTTAGTGTTTTTTCTATCAACATTCTGCTTGGATACGTTTACCATTATTGTCGGGAATAATTTTATTCTCCCTTAGAACCAGGATTCCGACAACAACAGCTTAAACTACGACTGTAATTCTCCTTTATATAACTCCATCTTTTTATCTTACATTCGCAACAATTCTTGAAAAAGATAAGACTATTAATTAAGGATAATATAGTACTCCAGATCAATACAAGCATCTGTGATTTGTTACTAAGAAAAGAAGAAGCAAAGCTGATGGGATCGACCAGATGATCTTAACATCAGCGGCCATCCTCACTGTAAGGCTGTGAATCTTGGTAGATAAGACATATAGGCAACATTTAGGCAATTTTAATCCGAAACGTTTCGCCTACACAGTAGGCTTCTTCAGTCGAATACAGAAAGTAGGCGGAAACAGTAGCGATGTGAAGACGATGTAATCAGTCCATCACCCTTGAAGTCGTAGAATTTGAGGTTGTCAGTCCCTCAGCCTGGAGAAGTTCATTTCCATAGTCAGGAACTATCTGCAGATCAAGCAACAGTGCGGAGACTTAAATACTGTCGGAAGGAGAGGTGCAGAGTGGTAGTAGTGAGAATGCAGCCACTGAGAGATCACGTCCCTCTCAGATCAAACAATACTCACTTGAAAAAGTTGTCCAAGGTGTTTTCTGTACCAAGATGACATTGTGTTGCAGTGTCTGACAAGATGAATATCAAAATGGTATACAATACCGTTGCCTATGTGTCTTACCTGCCAACCTGTCGGTATTGTATACCATTTTGATATTCATGCTGTGAATCTTCCTGATAAATCCCTTGTATTCCTACATGTTAGGTGGTGGCAAGTAAGCTGGTCCATAACATAAGTAAACATCTGTGATACTACAGAATTATCTGCTTTATTAAACTTGATAGAAGGATTCACCAGGTTGTGGGGTCACTGTGAGCACTTCCTCGATGTGAGGTCACCAAGAGAACATACACATACTCTTCTAGTATAATACCTCAAGGCACTGCTCATACCCAATAAGTTTAAATATTGTTTTCAGTTATATGACCCAGAATATAAATATTTCGATTAGTTGGCGACATCCTCCTGACCAACAATAATTACCTACTCCGAAATACTCAGCAGAGTACCTAATTAACGTGCATGTATGCTTGGGTATCTAAGTTCATGATGATACACACATAATTCAAGTAAATAAATAAATGAGGAAATATAAGATGGTAAATGAAAAGTGGTCATGATAGCAGGAAGAAATAAATCTATTACTCGTGACAAATATCTTTATTACAAAATTTTACGTTATTAAACAATTATAAAACAAAATCTTTGGTCTTTATGAACAATAAAAATAAAAGGATACAGGTATATACTGGTACTACGTGAAGTCAAAAAGCATAAATACTGCAGTAGACCAACTGGCCCATGCTATTGCTAGTAGTACGTAGTTGTAGCATTAATACTAGTAGTAATAGAAATAGTAAAATAGTAATAGTTCAAATAGTTGTATAGAAATAGTAGTAGAAAAAGTAGTAGTATTAGCTGATGTAATTCTTGGTTGTTATTTAATGGTGGGGATTATTGCTTTGAGGACTCTTGTTAATACTTAAGGGATGACGAAGCTGCCTTTATTCTGCTTGACAGTGTTTGGAATGACGATTATGGATTATTCAAGACATTGTGCTCTGCAAACAATGGGTTCTTTAATCACAATGCGGCTTTCAGTAAGTTTCATCATATGGTTGGCAGAATTCCGGTGTTGTATACATGTGTTGTTCTAGTTATTATTCTTGCAGGTATTGATGTTTTCACTGAGTGTTTCCAGGCGTCTTCTTGTTTCACCGACGTACAGACAGTCACAACTCCATAGAACAATGTGTAAACACATGCGCTATCTGGTTCCAGGTTCTTCAATTTAGTTCTGGTCAGGTCTTTGATGGATGTACAGGTTGTGATGGTGACTCTAGTGTTGGTTTAACCGAGTTCTGTGGAGACGTTCAAGACAACCTCTCTGTTGGGAAGGATTATAATTTTGTTAGGATTGGTATTATTGCCTGGGTAACTGACTTCTAATAGTCTTTGATAAAATAAGAAGGTTAAAGGTAGCTTTGTTATATCTGAAGTTTTATCAAGAGTTCTCCTCAAAACAATAAACCCCGCCATCACATAGCAACCAAGAATTACCTCTACTGCTACTGCTGCTACTACTATTACTACCACCAACAACATGAGCCAGTTGGTTGTTGACTTACTGTAATACTTACATGCTGAATAGGTAAAACTGGTCGATTAATAAGAATTCATTTAAAATTAAGTCCTCTCTAAAAGGAATTTAATTTAACCTAATCCTGTTGAATATATTTTAGATAAGTTTACAATAATAATAAGGTTAGGTAAGTTTTCTAAGGTTCTTTGGGTACAAAATTATTAATTTGTACATTATCATAATGAAAAAATATATCTTTAAACGTATATGAGAAAATTACTCTACCCTTGATATACCTTTGAAGAGTTTCGAGTGTTTAGCTACTCTCGGAGCCTGACCATGGGCCAGGCTCGCCTGGTGCTTGCCTGGTCACCCAGGTTGTTGCAGCTAAAGGGCAGAAATTCCACATATCCATCACAGCCTGGTTGATCTGGCAGGTGGTGAAGATACTTATCCAATTTCCTCTTGAAGGCTTCTACACTTGTTCCTGCTGTGTTTCTGATATCTTCTGGTAAGATGTTCAATAGTCTGGGACCTCAGATGTTGATACAGTGTTCCCTTATTGTCCCCCACGGCACCCCTGCTCCTCACTGGGTTTATTTTACAAATCCTCCAATATCTCTCACTCCAGTTTGATGTTATGGCAGTGCACAGATTTGGGACCAGGCCCTCGAGTACTTTCCAGCAATATATTATCGTGTATCTCTCCTCTGCTCCAATGAGTACATGTTCAAGACTTGAATACGTTCCCAGCAATTTAGGTGTTTTACTGGCTCAGTGTGAGCCGTAAACGATCTCTGTATTTGTTCCAGCTCTGATATTTCTCCTGCTTTGAACGGGGCGTCAGCACTGAGCAATATTCTACATGAGTATGCACTAGCGATTTGAAGAATGTAACCATCGGCATTATTTCCAGTGTTTTGAAAGTTCTCAATACCCACCCAGTCATCTTCCTGGCTGTCGTGATTTTTGTCTTGTTATGTTCCTTAAAAGAAAGGTCAACTGACATATTTATTCCCAGGTCTTTTACGTGTTCTTTTCATTCTATTTAAGTTTTGTATATAGTGTTCGTTTTGAGTTCTTCATTCTTTCCATACCTAAGCAGCTGGAACATATCACCATTGAACGTCATGTTGTTCTCCATAGCCCACTCGAAAACCCTGCTTGTGTCTTCTTGTAATTTTTCAGTGTCCTCTACCATATTGACTTTTATGCTTATTTTAGTGCCATCTGCAAATTATGATACAACAGTGTGACAGGTGTTTTTATTTATGTCTGCAATGAGGATGAGAAACAGCAGAGATGCTAGGACAGTGCCTTGGGGCACTGAGCTTTTAACCTCTCTGATGCTGGATATTACTCTGTTTACTACTACGTTTCGTATTTGTGTGTTAGGAACTCGAACAGCCATCTGCCTACCCTCAACGTAATGCCCTGGCCCTCATTTTGTTTGCTATCGCTCCATGATCGCATTTTTCTAACGCCTTTGCAAAATATGTGTAAATCACTTCCGAGTTTGGGTCGTCTTCCAATGCCTCCGTAATTCTGTTATAATGGATCAGCAGCTGTGACAGGCATGATCGTCCTGCTCTCAAACCATGCTGGTTCAAATTATGGTGGTTGTGCTGGTCCATGAAATTTGTAATCTGCCGTCTCATTACTCTTTCGAAGATTTTTATGATGTGAGAAATTAGGTCTACTGATCTGTAATTTATAGCTAGTGCTCTACTACCTCCGCTCCCTTATACAAAGGAGCTATATCTGCACTCTTAATTAATGCTCCTGGTACTTCACCTTGATCTAAGCTCTTTCTCCAAAGAATACTGAGGGCTCGCGCTAGTGGGACTTAGCACTTCTTTATAAATAGAACATTCTATGAATCTGGTCCAGGTGCTGAGTGAGTAGGCATGTTGTCCATTTCTTTTCTGATATCTATGGAATTTGTATTAATATCAGATAGTTTCTGTATTTTCTACCTTGCTGTCATTTAGTGGGTTGCTGAACACCGACTCATACTGTTCTTTTAGGATTTCACACATTTCTTGTTCATCATCAGTATACGAATTTCCTCTCAATAATGGTCCAATTTTACAGGTAGTTCTTACCTTGAATTTTTGCATAGGAAGAGAAATATTTTGGATGTCTTGCATTATCCTGTATGGCCCTTTGCTCCCTTTGTACTTCCTCTGTTACGTATGACATCTTATGTTTTGAAACTCTCTGACCGCGGGCTCAAACCCCACCCGTGGTACGGTATGTTTTTGCTATAATTCAGTGATCACTTGCCTAAGCCTATCCTTTCTCTGTTGCAGCATATTTGTGCTAAAATTTTAAGCAATTCAGTAACCCGTTTTCTTCTGAACCATCTCCTACGCTCTCTATATCTGATCTTTTTCTAGGTTTCCTCAATGGTACTTGCTTCATACATACCGTGTATGCTTATGTATTCAGCTTCTTGAGGCACTGGTGGGGATTTAGGGTGCTTAAGTCTTATTCCCACAATATGTCTGATAGCTCTTTGTTTATTTTATTTCAGTCAATTCTACGGTTGTAAAAATTAAACTTACTGAACGAGATGTTCAGTATGTTTAATTTTCTCTAACATTAGTGATGCAGTTCCCTAACCCTGAGTTAATACTCGTTTGTACTTCTATGATGTTGTGACCAGTGTATATTGTTTTTGTAATTGCTATGTCTCTGATTACCTCCTCGTCGTTTGTGAATATTAAATCCAGGGTATTTTCATTTCTAGTGAGATCAGTTTTTTGTTGGTTCAATGAGTAGGTGGAAGATGGCGCAACGTAACTAATGAGGCTTTGTAAAAACAAAGCCTCATTAGTTCCCTGGTATGTACCTGTTGAGCCAGAGTGCTTCCCGGAGATATTTCGGGTATAACATTACGTTGCGCCATCTTCCATTTTACATGAGGGAGATTAAAATCTCCAAGGAGTAAAATATTTGGTGTGGGATTTTCTAACCTATCCAGATAGATAGATATCTTTCTTAAATGATCTGTGAATTCCTCAGCAATTGCTGATGGTGGTTTGTATACTAGGATATTACCAAATTCCTATTTTCAACTATAATGCCTAGAATTACTACTATATTATTCGTAGAATTCAGCACCTTCTGTGGAACAGAAAGTTTGTTTTACATAGATTCCTTCTCCTCGCATGTGACCTATTAATTCTATCACATCTATACATGTTATAGTTTTCTATCTTCATCTCTCCGTTCAAAACATCCTTTGTGTGTGCTTCTGTAATTGCCCCAAACATGACATTCCCTTCTGATAGGACCCCTGACACAAATTTGTCATTTTTATTTCAAACCCTGAATATTGCAAATATGAAGCAGGAATTACCATTTGGGATGTTTTGTTTTGCTTTGTGTTTCGTTAGTACCACTGATGATGTACTAACTGGTATGGCCCGTGATGTACATACCTCTGGTTTCTCCAGTACTGACTTTGTATATAACTGTTTATTCGGCCCTGTTGGGCTGATGCCTGGTTTGGTATGTCCCATTTTGCTGCCCATCTGTCCCCCCTGTATCATTCCCCCTTTCTGACTCTTTCTTTGGTCCGATCGTGTCTCTTTAAATCTGAAAATGACTGCTGATCATTTTCGCTTTCTCTGCTGTCTCTGTTCCGTGTTCCTTTTACATGATGGTCTGAGCAGCTTAGGCCATAACATTGTCTGGACTGTGTTGTAGCTTTGCTCATCACTGGGTGGAAGTACCTTCACTCTTTGTTGTAACAACACTTTACCTTTTTCTGCATTGTGGTACATTTTCTGTTGTGTTTATTTCAGCAAACTCTGCCATGTAGACACATACCTTTTGAATAATATCTGCAAATGTTCTGACTGCCTATATTTACTAATTATTTGTCTTTCCCAAGTTCTGCCACCTGATCTGAATTCTCTTTTTCTTTTTCATCTAATCGTATTTCTTCCCTGTTTTCGTTTTCATTTGTTCCTGCTCTAGCTTTCTCTTCCTCCCTTTCCCTTTTTTCTATGTTATGTACCCACGATTTTTCTGTTCCGACTTGCTCGGAATGACGTATTCCACTCCTTCGTTTTTATCTTTAGTTGTGCTTTCTTTCTTTTCTTGCTCCTTACCCCTTGTTTTCCACTCTTTGTATATATCTGGCAAGCTCCTTAGAAACTTTCTTACCTTTCAGTACCTTTTCATGTCCGACCAGCTCTCCATCTCACTGAGGCAAATCAAGAATCGACTTTCTTGTTCTAGGTCATTTCTCTTGGTTGAATTAAGCTTTGTACATGTAACAAAATTTCACTTTTTCGTGTGCCTGGGAAGTAAGTATCATTTCCCAATTCTTTATAACTAAACAAAATTTAAAAAAACAATTTTGATCCCAGAACTTTGCTTTTGTGGTCAGAACACTTCTGAAACACTTTCAAGAAAGACTGATGTAAAACTATTACGTTCTAGGGTTATGCTTGGCAAATGTAAAAACAGGAGCTCACAAACCAGCATTCAGTTCAGCTCTGGCTACCTGAGAAGACACATCAGAAGATTTGAAATGGCATCAAGAGGCTGCAATCATTTTCCAGATGCATTTTGCTACATAGCCCGTAAAATACGTGCTAAAGGAATAACTGGGAAAGTGGGGAGATGGATCTTCAACTTCCTAACAAATCGAACACAAAGAGTAGTGTTCAACAGAGTTAAATCGGAGGCTGCCATAGTGAAGAGCTCTGTTCCACAAGGCACAGTACTCGCCCCCATCTTATTCCTTATCCTCATATCAGACATAGACAGAGTTATACACCACAGCACCGTATCATCCTTTGCGGATGATACTAGGATCTGCATGAGGCTGTCATCTGCTGAGGACGCGGTTAACCTCCAAGAAGATATAAACAAATTTTTCCAGTGGGCAACGGAAAACAATATGATGTTCAATGAGGACAAATTCCAACTACTCCGTTATAGAAAACTGGAGGAGATAGTAACTAGAACAGAGTATACTACTGACTCCGGCCATACAATAGAGCGGAAAAATAATGTAAGGGACCTGGGAGTAGTAATGTCTGAGGATCTCACTTTCAAGGATCACAACAGTGCCACGATCGCACGTGCAAAGAAAATGATAGGATGGATAATGAGAACTTTCAAAACGAGAGATGCCAAGCCAATGATGATCCTTTTGAAATCACTTGTTCTCTCTAAGCTGGAATACTGCTGTACATTAACATCTCCATTCAAAGCAGGTGAAATCGCAGATCTAGAGAGTGTACAGAGATCCTTTACTGCACGTATAAGTTCTGTCAAGCACCTTAACTACTGGGAACGCTTGGAAGCACTTGACTTGTACTCGTTGGAACGCAGGAGGGAGAGATATATCATAATCTACATACGGAAAATCTTGGAAGGAATGGTCCCAAATCTGCACACAGAAATCACTCCCTACGAAAGTAAAAGACTGGGCAGGCAATGCAAAATGACCCCAACAAAAAGTAGGGGCGCCATTGGTACACTAAGGGAAAACACCATAAGTGTCCGGGGCCCAAAACTGTTCAACAGCCTCCCATCAAGCATTAGGGGAATTGCCAATAAATCCCTGGCTGCCTTCAAGAGAGAGCTGGACAGATACCTAAAGTCAGTGCCGGATCAGCCGGGCTGTGGCTCGTACGTTGGACTGCGTGCGGCCAACAGTAACAGCCTAGTTGATCAGGCCCTGATCCATCGGAAGGCCTGGTCATGGACCGGGCCGCGGGGGCGTTGATCCCCGGAATAACCTCCAGGTAACATCCAGGTATATGTGGTCAATTCATTAAGACAAGAACAAAGAAGTTCTCTGTAACAGCATCTAAAAATTGTGTGAAGTTTACAAAGCATATTTTGGCATACTAGTTGGGGACCAAGACAAGGCCTGGACACCTCTTGTTGCTTGTGAACATTGTAAGAAAACTAATTATTTGTTCTTTAAACAGGATGGTATAGAGGAGAAAAAAGAGCCATGAAGTTTGCTGTTCCTAGAATATGGCGTGAACTCACTGATCACACAACCAACTGCTACTTCTGCCTGGTGGATCCTTCCTAACGACAAATTGGGAAACATGCACCTGCTGTTTCCTATCAAGACCTTCCCTCCTCTATTGCACTAGTACAACACAATGCTGATCTTAAGTCAGGAGTATCTGAGAGAGTTAGAGCTAAGGAAGGGATAGCAATAATGTTGAAAAATCAGTTATGGAAGAAGAGGGAATGTAAATGCATACATTCAAGGATTATGTGGATTAAAATAAGAGTTGGATGCGAAAAGTAGGTCATAATAAGAGTGTATGCACCTGGAGAAGAGAGGATTGTAGAGGAGAGAGAAAGAGAGATTTTGGGAGATGTTAAGCGAATGCATAGGAAATTTTGAACCAAGTGAGAGAGTAATTGTGGTAGGGGACCTAAATGCTACACTAAGAGAAACATTTAGAGAGAGTATGGTAGGTACGTTTGGGGTGCCATGTGTAAATGTTAATGGGAGCCCATTGATTGAATTTTGTATAGAAAGGGGCTTAGTTATAGGCAAAACATATTTTAAGGAAAAGAGGATAAATAAGTATACAAGATATGTTGTTGGGAGTAATTACAGTAGTTTGATGGACTACGTACTGGTAGACGAAAGACTTGAATAGACTTCAGGATGTACATGTTTACAGAGGGGTCACAGTTATATCATATCACTTTTTAGTTGTAGCTACAATG
>NC_091361.1:5807104-5899604 GCF_038502225.1 Cherax quadricarinatus | reverse complement strand
TCTGCAACTTCTCTTCAGAATCTCCCAAGAGCACAGTGTCATCCGCAAAGAGCAACTGTGACAACTCCAATTTTATGTGTGATTCTTTATCTTTTAACTCCACACCTCTTGCCAAGACCCTCGCATTTACTTCTCTTACAACCCCATCTATAAATATATTAAACAACCACGGTGACATCATACATCGTTGTCTAAGGCCAACTTTTAGTGGGAAATAGTCTCCCTCTTTCCTACATACTCTAACTTGAGCCTCACTATCCTCGTAAAAACTCTTCACTGCTTTCAGTAACCTACCTCCTACCCCATACACCTGCAACATCTGCCACATTGCCCGCCTATCCACCCTGTCATTCTCCTTTTCAAATCCATAAATGCCACAAAAACCTCTTTTGCCTTATCTAAATACTGTTGGATGAACAAATAGTGAAGAAATAACGTGTACAGAGTAAGGTAAAAGATATAAGGGGAAACACAGATGAACGGACAAGATGATCTGTAAATGAAAGCCTTAAATTAACTGTAAGTAAAGGAGTGAGGTGAATTCCACGTGAAAGTGGGAAGTCTCAGGTGAAGATGTAAAGTGAACTACAATTTAAAGAGTAAGGAGAACCACAGCTTGAAGTTCAAGGTGAACCATACAGATGTATAACTGGGTTACTGTTCCTCACATCGCTATGTAACTACTGCAGTCAGCATGATATTGGTAAACAATACCGAAAAGTTGATAAGTAAGACAAATGTGCAACAGTTAGGTATCTCTATTCCGAAATGTTTCTCCTACACAGTAAGCTTCTTCAGTCGAATACAGAGGAAGCAGTAATAGAGACTAATTATATCGTCTTTACATCACTACAACTATAGCCTCCTCTGAATTCGACTGAAGAAGTCTGCTGTGTTCGCGAAACGTTTGGGAATAAAGATACCTAACTGTTGCACATGTGTCTTACTTATCAACGTAATTACTGCAGTGATCATGGAATTTACAACTATTTCTCATTAGTCTTCCCTTCCTCCAGGCGTTGTACAATCCCAACGGGTTTAGAGCGTCCTCCTAATTACAATAATTCTTCTTCCTTATCTTCTTAATATTCTATGACTCATCAGGTCCCAGATAAGCATTGGTAATAAGAAGCTCTGGTAAGTGAATTAATTCTGTTGATAAAATAACAGCAAAATGCAGACCAGGAAACTTTATTATAGATACTGTTTTATTGATACCCAGGAAGCTTTAGTGACACTTTTATTGATACCCAGGAAGCTTTAGTGACACTTTTATTGATACCCAGGAAGCTTTAGTGACACTTTTATTGATACCCAGGAAGCTTTAGTGACACTTTTATTGATACCCAGGAAGCTTTAGTGACACTTTTATTGATACCCAGGAAGCTTTAGTGACACTTTTATTGATACCCAGGAAGCTTTAGTGACACTTTTATTGATACCCAGGAAGCTTTAGTGGCACTTTTATTGATACCCAGAAAGCTTTAGTGAAACTTTTACTGATACCCAGGAAGCTTTAGTGACACTTTTATTGATACCCAGGAAGCTTTAGTGACACTTTTATTGATACCCAGGAAGCTTTAGTGACACTTTTATTGATACCCAGGAAGCTTTAGTGGCACTTTTACTGATACCCAGGAAGCTTTAGTGGCACTTTTATTGATACCCAGGAAGCTTTAGTGGGACTTTTATTGATACCCAGGAAGCTTTAGTGGCACTTTTATTGATACCCAGGAAGCTTTAGTGACACTTTTATTGATACCCAGGAAGCTTTAGTGACACTTTTATTGATACCCAGGAATCTTTAGTGACACTTTTATTGATACCCAGGAAGCTTTAGTGACGCTTTTATTGATACCCAGGAAGCTTTAGTGGCACTTTCATTGATACCCAGGAAGCTTTAGTGGCACTTTTATTGATACTCAGGAAGCTTTAGTGGCACTTTTACTGATACCCAGGAAGCTTTAGTGGCACTTTTATTGATACCCAGGAAGCTTTAGTGGGACTTTTATTGATACCCAGGAAGCTTTAGTGGCACTTTTATTGATACCCAGGAAGCTTTAGTGACACTTTTATTGATACCCAGGAATCTTTAGTGACACTTTTATTGATACCCAGGAAGCTTTAGTGGCACTTTCATTGATACCCAGGAAGCTTTAGTGGCACTTTTATTGATACTCAGGAAGCTTTAGTGGCACTTTTATTGATACCCAGGAAGCTTTAGTGGCACTTTTATTGATACCCAGGAAGCTTTAGTGGCACTTTTATTGATACCCAGGAAGCTTTAGTGGTACTTTTATTGATACCCAGGAAGCTTTAGTGACACTTTTATTGATACCCAGGAAGCCTTAGTGACACTTTTATTGATACCCAGGAAGCTTTAGTGGCACTTTTTTTGATACCCAGGAAGCTTTAGTGGCACTTTTATTGATATCCAGGAAGCTTTAGTGACACTTTTATTGATACCCAGGAAGCTTTAGTGGCACTTTTATTGATACCCAGGAAGCTTTAGTGACACTTTTATTGATACCCAGGAAGCTTTAGTGACACTTTTATTGATACCCAGGAAGCTTTAGTGGCACTTTTATTGATACCCAGGAAGCTTTAGTGGCACTTTTATTGATACCCAGGAAGCTTTAGTGACACTTTTATTGATACCCAGGAAGCTTTAGTGGCACTTTTATTGATACCCAGGAAGCTTTAGTGACACTTTTATTGATACCCAGGAAGTTTTAGTGGCACTTTTATTGATACTCAGGAAAGTTTATTATCGACATTCTTTTAATGGTACCCAGGAAACTTTATTGACGTTTTTATTGATACCCAGGAAAGTTTATTATTGACACTGTTTTACTGCTACCCAGGAAACTTTATTGACACTTTTATTGATATCCAGGAAAGTTTATTATCGACATTCTTTTCCTGATACCCAGGCAACTTTATTGACTTTTTATTCATACCCAATAACTTTATTATCGACACTGTTTTACTGCTACTCAGGAAACTTTATTGGCACTTTTACTGATACCCAGGAAACTTTATTGACACTTTTATTGATACCCAGGATTCTTTATTATTGACTGTTTTACTGATACCCAGGAAACTTTATTACCGACACTGTTTTACTGATTTGCAGGAAATTTTATTATTGATACCTACTGAATTTTTCAAGTTTTACTGAAAGAGGCTGTAACAAGGAAACTTTGTCAATAAAGCGACTTTAGTGACGTTTCATCAGGTTTATTTTATTTGAAAGAACTATAATAAAGAATATTACTCTTTAGAGGCACAAAAATTTACATATTCGAGTTTTTAGGCAAATTTTAAAATTAACAAGGATGGACCTTACTGTTTTCTAAACATTTCCAGCGACATTTTTATTTTTTCTTCGCTCCCATCCTGTTCCTCATCCTCATATCTGACACAGACAGAGATGTAAGTCGTAGCTCTGTGTCTTCCTTTGCGGATGGCACTCGAATTACCACGACAGTGACCTCCATCGAAGACACTGCAAGGCTCCAAGCGGACATCAACCAACTCTTCAAATAGGCCGCAGAACACAATATGTAGTTCAATGAAGAGAAATTTGAACTACTTAGATACGGAAAACTTGAGAAAATTAAAACTTTATCAGAGTATAAAACAAATTCTAACCACGCAATAAAGCGAAAAATTACTGTGAAAATCTGGGAGTGATAATGTCAGAGGATTCAGAGGTTGATGTTTTGCGAAGTACACTGATGTTTATTTTGGCCAAGGAAATAGCAACTGACAATGTTAAACTCTGCTCTTCAGTCTTAAAAGACTTGTTAGCGGCTAATGGGGTTCTGCCCCAGATTATCCCAGATAATGTGAACTTCATTATGAACTAGCCCCCTCAGGACAGGCAGTATCTGCCATCCTCAGCACCCTCACTTCCTCAAACTTCATCCCTCACTCAAGACTCAACCGTAATAACAGACAGTTAAAACGACAACCGAAACCAATGTGACACTCTCTGCCCCTGTCCAGCCAGACAATGACGTACATTCAGCAGCTATTGCCGCTGGAGCCCCCACTGTCTCCTATAATATCTGTTGTGAACATGTCACCTGAACTTGAGAATACCATACCCCAATTGTCAGAGGATGACTCTGATGATGACTCTGTAGCATCAGTTAATGTTACTAACAGTAGTGAAGACGAGGAACTACACTCCTCTTCATGAGTATTAGATTTCCCCACGTAACATTTGCACACCTACCATGGGAGGACACCACCTTTGAAGCAGCTGAGTTGGCCAGAGTCTCAAGATTGTAATCGACTTATATCCATCGCCTTCCTCTCATTATTTGTAATCTACGCTCTGCAATCATATATATATGTCGTGCCGAATATGTAAAACTGGTCAATTAGCAATAACTCATTTAAAATTAGGTCCTTTCCAAAATTTTCTCTTATACGTTTAAAGATATATTTTTTTCATTAATGTTATTGTAAAAATTTATAATTTTGCATCAAAAGAATCTTAGAAAACTTACCTAACCTTATCATAACAAGAACAATTTATTTTAGCCTAACCCAACTAAATATATTTTAGATTTGTTTATAATAATTTAATACTAAACAAACAGAGTGAAATATATTTTTTTTCGTTAGGTTCAGAATGATTTTGGCGAAATTATTGCATACAAAAATTTTCGCTTGTCCTATATGGCAAGATGAGCGTTGCTAATTAAGCCAAAATCGCAAGTTCTGCCTATTCGGCACGACATATATATATATATATATATATATATATATATATATATATGTCGTGCCGAATAGGCAGAACTTGCTATCTTGGCTTAAATAGCAACGCTCATCTTGCGATATAGGACAGGTGAAAATTTGTGTATGCAATAATTTCGCCAAAATCATTCTGAACCTAACGAAAAAAATATATTTGATTGTGTTTGTTTAGTACTAAATTACTGTAAACGTATTTAAAATATATTTAGTTGGATTAGGCTAAAATAAAATTCTCTTGTTATAAGAAGGTTAGGTAAGTTTTCTAAAACTCTTTTGGTGCAAAATTAAAAATTCTTACATTAACATTAATGAAAAAAATATGTCTTTAAATGTATAAGAGAAAATTTTAGAAAGGACTTAATTTTAAATGAGTTCTTGCTAATTGACCAGTTTTACATATTCGGCACGACATATACATACATATACATATATATATATATATACATACATATATATACATATACATATATATATATATATACATACATATATATACATATACATATATATATATACATACATATACATATATATATATATATATACATATATATATATATATATAAATATATATATATATATATATATATATATATAGATATATATATATATATATATATATATATATATATATATATATATATATATATATATATATATATATATATATATATATATAAGCCTAGGGAAAGTATGGATTTGTCCATTAAAAACAGAGTAGGGGAGTTAGTAGATGGGGAGAGGGAGGTATTAGGTAGATGGCGAGAATATTTTGAGGAACTTTTAAATGTTGAGGAAGAAAGGGAGGCGGTAATTTCATGCACTGGCCAGGGAGGTATACCATCTTTTAGGAGTGAAGAAGAGCGAAATGTAAGTGTGGTGGAGGTACGTGAGGCATTACGTAGAATGAAAGGGGGTAAAGCAGCTGGAACTGATGGGATCATGACAGAAATGTTAAAAGCAGGGGGGGATATAGTGTTGGAGTGGTTGGTACTTTTGTTTAATAAATGTATGAAAGAGGGGAAGGTACCTAGGGATTGGCGGAGAGCATGTATAGTCCCTTTATATAAAGGGAAAGGGGACAAAAGAGATTGTAAAAATTATAGAGGAATAAGTTTACTGAGTATACCAGGAAAAGTATATGGTAGAGTTATAATTGAAAGAATTAGAGGTAAGACAGAATGTAGAATTGCGGATGAGCAAGGAGGCTTCAGAGTGGGTAGGGGATGTGTAGATCAAGTGTTTACATTGAAGCATATATGTGAACAGTATTTAGATAAAGGTAGGGAAGTTTTTATTTCATTTATGGATTTAGAAAAGGCATATGATAGAGTGGATAGAGGAGCAATGTGGCAGATGTTGCAAGTTTATGGAATAGGTGGTAAGTTACTAAATGCTGTAAAGAGCTTTTATGAGGATAGTGAGGCTCAGGTTAGGGTGTGTAGAAGAGAGGGAGAATACTTCCCGGTAAAAGTAGGTCTTAGACAGGGATGTGTAATGTCACCATGGTTGTTTAATATATTTATAGATGGGGTTGTAAAAGAAGTAAATGCTAGGGTGTTCGGGAGAGGGGTGGGATTAAATTATGGGGAATCAAATTCAAAATGGGAATTGACACAGTTACTTTTTGCAGATGATACTGTGCTTATGGGAGATTCTAAAGAAAAATTGCAAATGTTAGTGGATGAGTTTGAGAATGCGTGTAAAGGTAGAAAGTTGAAAGTGAACATAGAAAAGAGTAAGGTGATGAGGGTATCAAATGATTTAGATAAAGAAAAATTGGATATCAAATTGGGGAGGAGGAGTATGGAAGATGTGAATGTTTTCAGATACTTGGGAGTTGAAGTGTTGGCGGATGGATTTATGAAGGATGAGGTTAATCATAGAATTGATGAGGGAAAAAAGGTGAGTGGTGCGTTGAGGTATATGTGGAGTCAAAAAACGTTATCTATGGAGGCAAAGAAGGGCATATATGAAAGTATAGTAGTACCAACACTCTTATATGGATGTGAAGCTTGGGTGGTAAATGCAGCAGCGAGGAGACGGTTGGAGGCAGTGGAGATGTCCTGTTTAAGGGCAACGTGTGGTGTAAATATTATGCAGAAAATTCGGAGTGTGGAAATTAGGAGAAGGTGTGGAGTTAATAAAAGCATTAGTCAGAGGGCAGAAGAGGGGTTGTTGAGGTGGTTTGGTCATTTAGAGAGAATGGATCAAAGTAGAATGACATGGAAAGCATATAAATCTATAGGGGAAGGAAAGAGGGGTAGGGGTCGTCCTCGAAAGGGTTGGAAAGAGGGGGTAAAGGAGGTTTTGTGGGCGAGGGGCTTGGACTTCCAGCAAGCGTGCATGAGCGTGTTAGATAGGAGTGAATGGAGACGAATGATACTTGGGACCTGACGATCTGTTGGAGTGTGAGCAGGGTAATATTTAGTGAAGGGATTCAGGGAAACCGGTTATTTTCATATAGTCGGACTTGAGTCCTCGAAATGGGAAGTACAATGCCTGCACTTTAAAGGAGGGGTTTGGGATATTGGCAGTTTGGAGGGATATGTTGTGTATCTTTATACGTATATGCTTCTAAACTGTTGTATTCTGAGCACCTCTGCAAAAGCAGTGATAATGTGTGAGTGTGGTGAAAGTGTTGAATGATGATGAAAGTATTTTCTTTTTGGGGATTTTCTTTCTTTTTTTTGGGTCACCCTGCCTCGGTGGGAGACGACCGACTTGTTGAAAAAAAAAAATAATATATATATATATATATATATATATATATATATATATATATATATATATAT
Organism: Cherax quadricarinatus; assembly: GCF_038502225.1. Taxonomy (NCBI): domain Eukaryota; kingdom Metazoa; phylum Arthropoda; class Malacostraca; order Decapoda; family Parastacidae; genus Cherax; species Cherax quadricarinatus. The sequence goes on along the minus strand of NC_091361.1, from coordinate 5,892,039 downwards.
ATAAGTAGTCATTTTTTCCACTGAGCGGTGTATCCGGTTTAGGGGCCTTCCACTGAGCGGTGTATCCGGTTTAGGGGCCTTCCACTGAGCGGTGTATCCGGTTTAGGACCTTCCACTGAGCGGTGTATCCGGTCTAGGACCAGCAGCTGGAGGGTCACCTTTTCACACCTAGGTGTTACTTCCGGTTTTGACCATGACCTCGCCCTCGAGACTACCTCACCCTTGACCCCCCGCCCACGACCCCCCTTCGCGACCCCGCCGTCGCGCCGCGCGCCCGCCCGCGCGCCCGCCCGCGCCCTTCGCGACCCCGCGCGCCCGCCCGCGCCCTTCGCGACCCCCGCCCGCGCCTTCTGCTGCGCCTTCTGCAGCGTCATCCGGATCGCCCCCGCGCCTCGAATTTTTTTCCGATTTTTTTCGAATTTTTTTTGAATTTCATTTTCTTGTGCTCTCCATCTCCTCAGATCAAATTTTTGAGGTTCCCCCTCCCACTTTCACCCCCCCATCCCAAAATTTATCGATATTACCAAGTTTTTGGATTCCCCCCTATGGGGGTTTCGAAAGTCTCCATCTCCTCGGATCAAGTTTTTTGGATTCCCCCCTATGGGGTTTTCGAAATTCTCCAATTCCTCGGATCAAGTTTTTTTGGGTACCCCTCCTTTCACCCCCCATCCCCAAACAATTTCTCAATATTACCAAGTTTTTTGCATTCCCCCCTCTGGGTTTTTTTTTCGAAATTCTCCATCTCCTTGGATCAAGGTTTTTTGGATTGTCCCTCCTTTCACCCCCCATTTTCCAAAAATTTCTCAATATTACCAAGTTTTTTGCATTCCCCCCTCTGGGGTTTTTTTTCGAAATTCTCCATCTCCTCGGATCAAGTTTTTGAAGTTCCCCCTCTCACATTCACCCCCATCCCAAAATTTCTCAATATTACCAATACCATGACTCCATCTCCTCGGATCAAGTTTTTTTGGATCCCCCCTATGGGGTTTTCGAAATTCTCCTCTCCTCGGATCAAGTTTTTTCATTCCCCCCCATGGGGTTTTCGAAATTCCTCGGATCAAGTTTTTTGGAATCCCCCCTCTGGGGTTAAGCATTCCTCGGATCAAGTTTTTGGAATCCCCCCCCTCTGGGTATAAGCATTCAAATGAACTCCTCCTATGGAGGCAAGCTTACTACAGGTCTAATGAAGGGTGTTTACTCGGCGGTCAGTGACGTCACGTGTTGACCCAGCACACAGGTTGAATCTTGTATACCCTTTTAATTAATAAGGGGACATAGCAGTGACGTCACGCGCACACAGGCTGAATCTTGTCGATCCTTTTAGTTCATTCAAGTTAATAAGGGGACACAGTACATCAGAAAGGCACATTTTTTCGTTAATACCCACAATTTCTTTACAACACAAGTCTAGACATTTTTTTTAACTATTTCATCTCAGGTCACTCCCCACGAAGTAACCTCCCCCCCACCCTCCCAAACCCTCACACTCCAACCAACACCTCACAATTTTCACTCATAACCCCAATTTTTCTCGTTTTAATCCTTTTTGTTCATTAAAGTTAATAAGGGGACACAGTACATCAGAAAGTCACAACAACAACATCCACAACCCACAATTTTTTCTCGTTTTAACCCTTTTAGTTCATTAAAGTTAATAAGGGGACACAGTACATCAGAAAAAGTCCCAACAACAACCCACTTATAACATCTTTTTTCGGTATCTCTAGTTCGACAACAACACCCACAACACCCACATCCCACAACACCCACAACCCACTTCACCCACACCCCACAACACCCACAACCCCACAATTTTTTTTCTCGTTTTAACCCTTTTAGTTCATTAAAGTTAATAAGGGGACACAGTACATCAGAAAGTCACCACATCGCTTACATCCACTTTCGTTAAATTCACTACTCACAATTTTACATATTACGAAGTTAAATACGCACTTTTACTTTGAACATCTTCAAAACACTCATAAATCATTTGAATACTCACAAAAAAATACCTTTATACATTTCCAAACAACACTGAAATACTCCAAAAACATCATTCGAACACCCCCAAATCACCTCTGAATACTCCCAGAACACCTTCATAAGTACTCTTGCACATCATTTGAACACCTTCAAAAGTACTCTTGCACATCATTTGTACACCTTCAAAACACCCTTGAACACCTTCAAAACACCTTTGAACACCTTCAAAGCACTCTTGAACACCCTCAAAAACACCTTTTGAATAACCTCAAAACACCTTTGAACACCTTCAAAACACCCTTGAACACCTTCAAAACACCCTTGAACACCTTCAAAACACCTTTGAACACCTTCATAAGTACTCTTGCACATCATTTGAACACCTTCAAAACACTCTCATAATCATTTGAACACACTCAAAACACCTTTGAATACTCACATAAACACCCTTGAACACCTTCAAAACACCTTTGAATAACCTCAAAACACCTTTGAACACCTTCAAAACACCCTTGAACACCTTCAAAACACCCTTGAACACCTTCAAAAACAACATTTGAACACACTCAAAACACCTTTGAACATTTCCAAAACACTATTTGAGTACTCCCAAATAAGATTTGACATCTCTAATTTATCTGCACTTACACATTTCATTAAATTACAACTCATCCCTCAGTCTCCAGACTAGGCATTTTCTCGTTTTTACCCTTTTAGTTCATTAAAGTTATTAAGGGGACACAATACATCAGAAAAAAAGTCACAAAAACTAACTCAAACACTTTACTTTGAACACCCCCAAAAACACTCTCATAATCATTTGAATACTCACATAAACACCCTTGAACACCTTCAAAACACCTTTGAATATCGTTTTTAAACTAATTTCATCACAACCCACTTATATCATCTTTTTTCGGTAACTCTAATTCGACTACACTACCCTCATCAATTACCAACAAATTTTACTCGTTTTAACTAATGTCATCACTGTAACCAAGATTTTCACAAAAAAAAAAAACTCTATGACACCTAACACACACGCACACACACCCCACAACACCCACAATTTTTCTCGTTTTAACCCTTTTAGTTCATTAAAGTTAATAAGGGGACACAGTACATCAGAAAGTCACAACAACAACATCCACAACCCACAATTTTTTCTCGTTTTAGCTAATTTCATCAGAAAAAGTCCCAACAACAACCCACTTATAACATCTTTTTTCGGTATCTCTAGTTCGACAACAACACCCACAACACCCACATCCCACAACACCCATGAACATTTCCAAAACACTATTTGAGTACTCCCAATTACACCACTGATTACTACTAAAACACCGCTGAATTCAATCAAAACACCTTTCAACACCTTCAAACACCCTTGAACACCTTCAAAACACTCTTGAACACTTTCAAAAACACCTTTGAACATTTCCAATCAACACTGAAACACTTCCAAAAAACACAATTTGAGTACTCCCAATTACACCACTGATTACTACTAAAACACCGCTGAATTCAATCAAAACACCCTTCAACACCTTCAAACACCCTTGAACACACTCAAAACAGCCTTCAACACCTTCAAAACACCTTTGAACACCTTCAAAACACCTTTGAACACATTCAAAACACTCTCATAATCATTTGAACACACTCAAAACACCTTTGAATAACCTCAAAACACCTTTGAACACCTTCAAAACACCCTTGAACACCCTTGATCACCTTCAAAAAAACAACATTTGAACACACTCAAAACACCTTTGAACACCTTTGAACATTTCCAAACAACACTGAAACACTTCCAAAAACACCATTTGAGTACTCCCAAATACACCACTGAATACTAAAACACCACTGAATACACTCAAAACACCACCAAAATCACCATAAACTAAGATCAACACCCACATCCCACAACACCCACAACCCACAACACCCACAATTTTTTCTCGTTTTATCTAATTTCATCAGAAAGTCACAACACCCACACCTCCCATTTTTTTCTCGTTTTAACCCTTTTAGTTCATTAAAGTTAATAAGGGGCCACACTACATCAGAAAAAGTCACAAAAACAACCCACTTATAACGTCTTTTCGGTATCTCTAGTTCGACAACAACACCCACATCCCACATCACCCACATCCCACATCCCACACACACACACAGACACACACACACACACATCCCTAACCTAGCCTAACCTAACCTAACTTATCCTAACATAACCTAACCTAACCTAACCTAACCTAACCTAACCTAACCTAACCTAACTTATCCTAACCTAGCCTAACCTAACCTAACCTAACCTTACCTAACTTATCCTAACCTAACCTAACCTAACCTAGCCTAACCTAACCTAACTTAACCTAACCTAACCTAACCTAACCGAACCTACCCTAACCTAACCTTACCTAACATAACCTAACCTAGCCTAACCTAACCTAACCTAACTTAACCTAACCCAACCTAACCTAACCTAACCTAGCCTAACCTAACTTAACCTAACCTAACCTAACCTACCCTAACCTAACTTATCCTAACCTAACCTATCTTAACCTTACCTAACCTAACCTAGCCGAACCTATCCTAACCTAACCTAAAATATATTAGAACACTTCCAAAATACATTAGAGTACTCCAGAATTACTTTGAACGACTCCATTTTTTTGGATATTTCCAAATTAGTTTTGAAAACTTTATCGTAAAATCGAACATTATTTTCTTGTTGGTAAACACACTCAATGGTAGAAATATTTACTCGATTTCCGAATAGAAACACTTTCCTCGCTCTGAGAGACTCATTGTGGGTCACCCCTTCCCCCCCCCCAACACCACTGGGGTAATGCGGTTCACACCCAAGGTAGATTTAAGATAATCATGAACACCTGCGCCAACTCAGGACAGACAGACGCCATGAAATGCGGGTAACATCCAAGGTAGAAAATCATCTCTTTCCAGACCAACTGTCTATCCTAACCTAACCTAACCTAACCTAACCTAATTCCTAACCTAACCTAACCTCACCTAACCGAACCTAACCTAACTCCATCAATCACCTCTATCCTAACCTAACCTAACCTAACCTAACCCAACCTAACTCCATCAAACACCTCTATCCTAACCTAACCTAACCTATCCTAACCTAACCTAACTCCATCAAACACCTCGAATACTACCTAACTTAACCTAACCTAACCTTACCTAACCTACCGAACCTAACCTAACCTAACCTAACCTATCCTAACCTGTCCCAACCTAACCTAACCTATCCTAACCTAACCTAACCTAACCTAACCTAACTTATCCTAAGCTAACCTAACCTAACTTATCCTAACCTAACCTATCCTAACCTAACCTAAACACTGACTAACTTTGAACCAACTCTGAACACCACTGATCTTCTTCAAAAAATGCTCTGCACATCATTTGAACACCTTCAAAAAAACACCATCAAACACCTCCGAATACTCCCAAAAAAAACACTACTGATTACTACCAAATCACCACTGAATACTACCAATCACCGTCAAAATCACCAGAAACTAAGTTTAACATCACCATCTAACATCCTTTTTATAGAAATCCCCTCAAATCACTATAACCAAGAACTCCCTCCCCATTTGGCGCATAAAAAAAAAGCATGAACACAAACCTAATACGCAAACACTTAGTACATGATCACCATCAACTGAAAACATATCTTATACACACACATAATATAAGACAATCACCAACTACAATCACCCATGTTCACTTACCTCAAAATCACTAATATCACAGAAAACAATCATTTTTATAAACATTTCACACACACACACACAAAAAAAAAAAAACATAATATTTGACAATATCTAAGCGCACTCACCTCACTACCACCAACACACGATGTCTCACCTCACAGGACCGACGAGCTCACCTCCAGTGACGTCACACTCCCATTGTGTTACTTGGTGGTTGGTAACATCACACCTAACCCCCCTTGTTTCAACCTGTTGTACCCTACATTATCTAAGAACACTATATCCAAGACGATTACCAGATTTTATGATCCCCAACACCAAGATCACAGAAAACACACATTTTTATAATTATTCACACAAAAATCACGATCACCAATTCCATATCATGTTTACCGTCATCTATCAACACTAATCACCAAGATCACCAAAAAAAATCTAAGATCATGCATCTCAAAACTACTATGATCACTGAAAACACTTATTTTTTAAACATTCGCACAAAAATAAGACATACACAAAAATACCACAACACTTCCACCAACATCTATAACATAACATGAGCACTATAACATATCACTATCACAAAAAAAAAATAATACACAGACACCCACATATTATACATTTCAATTGCAAATTTAAGACATGAGACATACACACCAAATCTAAGACATTCACCTCCAACTAAGACATACACATCACCCCTAAAACTTCCTTCCTTATTCATTCCGTATATCTCCTAGAGCTGTTTTAACCCCGACGGATCCATCACGACGTAGGAGCCAGAGTGTAGTAGGTGATGTTGGAGTGGTGATGGTTCCTCTGGCTCCTACGTCGTGATGGATCCGTCGGGGTTAAAACAGCTCTAGGAGATATACGGAATGAATAAGGAAGGAAGTTTTAGGGGTGATGTGTATGTCTTAGTTGGAGGTGAATGTCTTAGATTTGGTGTGTATGTCTCATGTCTTAAATTTGCAATTGAAATGTATAATATGTGGGTGTCTGTGTATTATTTTTTTTTTGTGATAGTGATATGTTATAGTGCTCATGTTATGTTATAGATGTTGGTGGAAGTGTTGTGGTATTTTTGTGTATGTCTTATTTTTGTGCGAATGTTTAAAAAATAAGTGTTTTCAGTGATCATAGTAGTTTTGAGATGCATGATCTTAGATTTTTTTGGTGATCTTGGTGATTAGTGTTGATAGATGACGGTAAACATGATATGGAATTGGTGATCGTGATTTTTGTGTGAATAATTATAAAAATGTGTGTTTTCTGTGATCTTGGTGTTGGGGATCATAAAATCTGGTAATCGTCTTGGATATAGTGTTCTTAGATAATGTAGGGTACAACAGGTTGAAACAAGGGGGGTTAGGTGTGATGTTACCAACCACCAAGTAACACAATGGGAGTGTGACGTCACTGGAGGTGAGCTCGTCGGTCCTGTGAGGTGAGACATCGTGTGTTGGTGGTAGTGAGGTGAGTGCGCTTAGATATTGTCAAATATTATGTTTTTTTTTTTTTGTGTGTGTGTGTGTGAAATGTTTATAAAAATGATTGTTTTCTGTGATATTAGTGATTTTGAGGTAAGTGAACATGGGTGATTGTAGTTGGTGATTGTCTTATATTATGTGTGTGTATAAGATATGTTTTCAGTTGATGGTGATCATGTACTAAGTGTTTGCGTATTAGGTTTGTGTTCATGCTTTTTTTTTATGCGCCAAATGGGGAGGGAGTTCTTGGTTATAGTGATTTGAGGGGATTTCTATAAAAAGGATGTTAGATGGTGATGTTAAACTTAGTTTCTGGTGATTTTGACGGTGATTGGTAGTATTCAGTGGTGATTTGGTAGTAATCAGTAGTGTTTTTTTTGGGAGTATTCGGAGGTGTTTGATGGTGTTTTTTTGAAGGTGTTCAAATGATGTGCAGAGCATTTTTTGAAGAAGATCAGTGGTGTTCAGAGTTGGTTCAAAGTTAGTCAGTGTTTAGGTTAGGTTAGGATAGGTTAGGTTAGGATAAGTTAGGTTAGGTTAGCTTAGGATAAGTTAGGTTAGGTTAGGTTAGGTTAGGTTAGGATAGGTTAGGTTAGGTTGGGACAGGTTAGGATAGGTTAGGTTAGGTTAGGTTAGGTTCGGTAGGTTAGGTAAGGTTAGGTTAGGTTAAGTTAGGTAGTATTCGAGGTGTTTGATGGAGTTAGGTTAGGTTAGGATAGGTTAGGTTAGGTTAGGATAGAGGTGTTTGATGGAGTTAGGTTGGGTTAGGTTAGGTTAGGTTAGGTTAGGAGGATAGAGGTGATTGATGGAGTTAGGTTAGGTTCGGTTAGGTGAGGTTAGGTTAGGTTAGGAATTAGGTTAGGTTAGGTTAGGTTAGGTTAGGATAGACAGTTGGTCTGGAAAGAGATGATTTTCTACCTTGGATGTTACCCGCATTTCATGGCGTCTGTCTGTCCTGAGTTGGCGCAGGTGTTCATGATTATCTTAAATCTACCTTGGGTGTGAACCGCATTACCCCAGTGGTGTTGGGGGGGGGGGGGGAAGGGGTGACCCACAATGAGTCTCTCAGAGCGAGGAAAGTGTTTCTATTCGGAAATCGAGTAAATATTTCTACCATTGAGTGTGTTTACCAACAAGAAAATAATGTTCGATTTTACGATAAAGTTTTCAAAACTAATTTGGAAATATCCAAAAAAATGGAGTCGTTCAAAGTAATTCTGGAGTACTCTAATGTATTTTGGAAGTGTTCTAATATATTTTAGGTTAGGTTAGGATAGGTTCGGCTAGGTTAGGTTAGGTAAGGTTAAGATAGGTTAGGTTAGGATAAGTTAGGTTAGGGTAGGTTAGGTTAGGTTAGGTTAAGTTAGGTTAGGCTAGGTTAGGTTAGGTTAGGTTGGGTTAGGTTAAGTTAGGTTAGGTTAGGTTAGGCTAGGTTAGGTTATGTTAGGTAAGGTTAGGTTAGGGTAGGTTCGGTTAGGTTAGGTTAGGTTAGGTTAAGTTAGGTTAGGTTAGGCTAGGTTAGGTTAGGTTAGGATAAGTTAGGTAAGGTTAGGTTAGGTTAGGTTAGGCTAGGTTAGGATAAGTTAGGTTAGGTTAGGTTAGGTTAGGTTAGGTTAGGTTAGGTTAGGTTAGGTTATGTTAGGATAAGTTAGGTTAGGTTAGGCTAGGTTAGGGATGTGTGTGTGTGTGTGTGTCTGTGTGTGTGTGTGGGATGTGGGATGTGGGTGATGTGGGATGTGGGTGTTGTTGTCGAACTAGAGATACCGAAAAGACGTTATAAGTGGGTTGTTTTTGTGACTTTTTCTGATGTAGTGTGGCCCCTTATTAACTTTAATGAACTAAAAGGGTTAAAACGAGAAAAAAATGGGAGGTGTGGGTGTTGTGACTTTCTGATGAAATTAGATAAAACGAGAAAAAATTGTGGGTGTTGTGGGTTGTGGGTGTTGTGGGATGTGGGTGTTGATCTTAGTTTATGGTGATTTTGGTGGTGTTTTGAGTGTATTCAGTGGTGTTTTAGTATTCAGTGGTGTATTTGGGAGTACTCAAATGGTGTTTTTGGAAGTGTTTCAGTGTTGTTTGGAAATGTTCAAAGGTGTTCAAAGGTGTTTTGAGTGTGTTCAAATGTTGTTTTTTTGAAGGTGATCAAGGGTGTTCAAGGGTGTTTTGAAGGTGTTCAAAGGTGTTTTGAGGTTATTCAAAGGTGTTTTGAGTGTGTTCAAATGATTATGAGAGTGTTTTGAATGTGTTCAAAGGTGTTTTGAAGGTGTTCAAAGGTGTTTTGAAGGTGTTGAAGGCTGTTTTGAGTGTGTTCAAGGGTGTTTGAAGGTGTTGAAGGGTGTTTTGATTGAATTCAGCGGTGTTTTAGTAGTAATCAGTGGTGTAATTGGGAGTACTCAAATTGTGTTTTTTGGAAGTGTTTCAGTGTTGATTGGAAATGTTCAAAGGTGTTTTTGAAAGTGTTCAAGAGTGTTTTGAAGGTGTTCAAGGGTGTTTGAAGGTGTTGAAAGGTGTTTTGATTGAATTCAGCGGTGTTTTAGTAGTAATCAGTGGTGTAATTGGGAGTACTCAAATAGTGTTTTGGAAATGTTCATGGGTGTTGTGGGATGTGGGTGTTGTGGGTGTTGTTGTCGAACTAGAGATACCGAAAAAAGATGTTATAAGTGGGTTGTTGTTGGGACTTTTTCTGATGAAATTAGCTAAAACGAGAAAAAATTGTGGGTTGTGGATGTTGTTGTTGTGACTTTCTGATGTACTGTGTCCCCTTATTAACTTTAATGAACTAAAAGGGTTAAAACGAGAAAAATTGTGGGTGTTGTGGGGTGTGTGTGCGTGTGTGTTAGGTGTCATAGAGTTTTTTTTTTTTGTGAAAATCTTGGTTACAGTGATGACATTAGTTAAAACGAGTAAAATTTGTTGGTAATTGATGAGGGTAGTGTAGTCGAATTAGAGTTACCGAAAAAAGATGATATAAGTGGGTTGTGATGAAATTAGTTTAAAAACGATATTCAAAGGTGTTTTGAAGGTGTTCAAGGGTGTTTATGTGAGTATTCAAATGATTATGAGAGTGTTTTTGGGGGTGTTCAAAGTAAAGTGTTTGAGTTAGTTTTTGTGACTTTTTTTCTGATGTATGTGTCCCCTTAATAACTTTAATGAACTAAAAGGGTAAAAACGAGAAAATGCCTAGTCTGGAGACTGAGGGATGAGTTGTAATTTAATGAAATGTGTAAGTGCAGATAAATTAGAGATGTCAAATCTTATTTGGGAGTACTCAAATAGTGTTTTGGAAATGTTCAAAGGTGTTCAAAGGTGTTTTGAGTGTGTTCAAATGTTGTTTTTGAAGGTGTTCAAGGGTGTTTTGAAGGTGTTCAAGGGTGTTTTGAAGGTGTTCAAAGGTGTTTTGAGGTTATTCAAAGGTGTTTTGAAGGTGTTCAAGGGTGTTTATGTGAGTATTCAAAGGTGTTTTGAGTGTGTTCAAATGATTATGAGAGTGTTTTGAAGGTGTTCAAATGATGTGCAAGAGTACTTATGAAGGTGTTCAAAGGTGTTTTGAGTGTGTTCAAATGTTTTTTGAAGGTGTTCAAGGGTGTTTTGAAGGTGTTCAAAGGTGTTTTGAGGTTATTCAAAAGGTGTTTTTGAGGGTGTTCAAGAGTGCTTTGAAGGTGTTCAAAGGTGTTTTGAAGGTGTTCAAGGGTGTTTTGAAGGTGTACAAATGATTATGAGAGTACTTTTGAAGGTGTTCAAATGATGTGCAAGAGTACTTATGAAGGTGTTCTGGGAGTATTCAGAGGTGATTTGGGGGTGTTCGAATGATGTTTTTGGAGTATTTCAGTGTTGTTTGGAAATGTATAAAGGTATTTTTTTGTGAGTATTCAAATGATTTATGAGTGTTTTGAAGATGTTCAAAGTAAAAGTGCGTATTAACTTCGTAATATGTAAAATTGTGAGTAGTGAATTTAACGAAAGTGGATGTAAGCGATGTGGTGACTTTCTGATGTACTGTGTCCCCTTATTAACTTTAATGAACTAAAAGGGTTAAAACGAGAAAAAAAATTGTGGGGTTGTGGGTGTTGTGGGGTGTGGGTGAAGTGGGTTGTGGGTGTTGTGGGATGTGGGTGTTGTGGGTGTTGTTGTGAACTAGAGATGAAAAAAGTGTTATAAGTGGGTTGTTGTTGGGACTTTTTCTGTGTTGTGTCCCCTTATTAACTTTAATGAACTAAAAGGGTTATTAACGAGAAAAAATTGTGGGTTGTGGATGTTGTTGTTGTGACTTTCTGATGTACTGTGTCCCCTTATTAACTTTAATGAACTAAAAGGATTAAAACGAGAAAAATTGGGGTTATGAGTGAAAATTGTGAGGTGTTGGTTGGAGTGTGAGGGTTTGGGAGGGTGGGGGGGAGGTTACTTCGTGGGGAGTGACCTGAGATGAAATAGTTAAAAAAAATGTCTAGACTTGTGTTGTAAAGAAATTGTGGGTATTAACGAAAAAATGTGTCCCCTTATTAACTTGAATGAACTAAAAGGATCGACAAGATTCAGCCTGTGTGCGCGTGACGTCACTGCTATGTCCCCTTATTAATTAAAAGGGTATACAAGATTCAACCTGTGTGCTGGGTCAACACGTGACGTCACTGACCGCCGAGTAAACACCCTTCATTAGACCTGTAGTAAGCTTGCCTCCATAGGAGGAGTTCATTTGAATGCTTATACCCAGAGGGGGGGGGGATTCCAAAAACTTGATCCGAGGAATTTCGAAAACCCCATAGGGGGGAATCCAAAAAACTTGATCCGAGGAGATGGAGACTTTTTGATTCCGAGAAATTTTGGGGTGGGGGTGAAAGTGGGATGGGGGGATCCGAGGAGATCATAAGAATTTCGAAAACCCCCATAGGGGGGAATCCAAAAAAACTTGATCCGAGGAGATGGAGAATTTCGAAACCCCCATAGGGGGGAATCCAAAAACTTGGTAATATTGAGAAATTTTGGGATGGGGGTGAAAGTGAGAGGGGGAACCTCAAAAATTTGATCCGAGGAGATGGAGAATTTCGAAAAAAACCCCAGAGGGGGGAATGCAAAAAACTTGGTAATATTGAGAAATTTTTGGGGGATGGGGGGTGGAAGGAGGGGCAATCCAATAAAACCTTGATCCAAGGAGATGGAGAATTTCGAAAAAAAAACCCAGAGGGGGGAATGCAAAAAACTTGGTAATATTGAGAAATTGTTTGGGGATGGGGGGTGAAAGGAGGGGTACCCAAAAAAACTTGATCCGAGGAATTGGAGAATTTCGAAAACCCCATAGGGGGGAATCCAAAAAACTTGATCCGAGGAGATGGAGACTTTCGAAACCCCCATAGGGGGGAATCCAAAAACTTGGTAATATCGATAAATTTTGGGATGGGGGGGTGAAAGTGGGAGGGGGAACCTCAAAAATTTGATCTGAGGAGATGGAGAGCACAAGAAAATGAAATTCAAAAAAAATTCGAAAAAAATCGGAAAAAAATTCGAGGCGCGGGGGCGATCCGGATGACGCTGCAGAAGGCGCAGCAGAAGGCGCGGGCGGGCGCGCGGGGTCGCGAAGGGCGCGGGCGGGCGCGCGGGCGGGCGCGCGGCGCGACGGCGGGGCCGCGAAGGGGGGGTTCGTGGGCGGGGGTATTGGTGGGGGGGGCGGTCCAGGGTGAGGTAGTCTCGAGGGCGAGGTCATGGTCAAAACCGGAAGTAACACCTAGGTGTGAAAAGGTGACCCTCCAGCTGCTGGTCCTAGACCGGATACACCGCTCAGTGGAAGGTCCTAAACCGGATACACCGCTCAGTGGAAGGCCCCTAAACCGGATACACCGCTCAGTGGAAGGCCCCTAAACCGGATACACCGCTCAGTGGAAAAAATGACTACTTATATATATATATATATATATATATATATATATATATATATATATATATATATATATATATATATATATATATATATATATATATATATATATATATATATATATATATATATATATAGATATGCAAAACAACCACTCTGAAAGAATAGAGAAATTCCAAGCGCTTTCGTGACTACTCACATTATCAAGGAACTATGATAATGTGAGTAGTCACGAAAGCGCTTGGAATTTCTCTATTCTTTCAGAGTGGTTGTTTTGCATATTCTGAAATCACCTGTTTACTGTGATCTTATTGCATATATATATATATATATATATATATATATATATATATATATATATATATATATATATATATATATATATATATATATATATATATATATACATATATATATATATATATATATATATATATATATATATATATATATATATATATATATATATATATATATATATATATATATATATATATGTATTGTGCCAACGAACTAGTGTTATTGATCAATAACAACACTGCGACTAGCCAAGGACTCGAACCCATGCTGCTTTGGTGTACTAGTACAACTGCTCGTTGTACTAGTACACCAAACAGAGACTAGAATGAAATTAGCCTAGAGTCATCCACACCACCGTACGTCCTTGGGTAGCGAGTACAACATTCAGTTCCGCTGGGTGCGCTACTCTTGAGGATTGTATGGTCCAGTGGATTAGGGTGTCATGAATTTTCGCCCACCATGAGGCAGGCCAAAGCACCATGGGTTCGAGTCCTTGGCTAGTCGCAGTGTTGTTATATATATATATATATATATATATATATATATATATATATATATATATATATATATATATATATATATATATATATATATATATATATATATATATATATATATTATCACACTGGCGATTCCCACCAAGGCAGGGTGGCCCGAAAAAGAAACTTTCACCATCATTCACTCCATCACTGTCTTGCCAGAAGGGTGCTTTACACTACAGTTTTTAAAATGCAACATTAACACCCCTCCTTCAGAGTGCAGACACTGTACTTCCCATCTCCGGGACTCAAGTCCGGCCTCCCGGTTTCCCTGAATCCCTTCATAAATGTTACTTTGCTCACACTCCAACAGCATATCAACTATTAAAAACCATTTGTCTCCATTCACTCCTATCAAACACGTTCACGCATGCCTGCTGTAAGTCCAAGCCCCTCGCACACAAAACCTCCTTTACCCCCTCCCTCCAACCTTTCCTAGGCCGACCCCTACCCCGCCTTCCTTCCACTACAGACTGATACACTCTTGAAGTCACTGTGTTTCGCTTTTTTCTCTCTACATGTCCGAACCTTGACTCTCTGTGCTCCAGTTCCCCGAATTAAGCCTGAATGCCTTCCACATTGTATAATCCTCAGCACTTCTTGATTATAATAATAATAATCTACATGTCCGAACACCTCAACAGCCCTCTTTTTGGTAATCCTACACTTCCTCCTAACTTCCATACTACGAATTCTCTGCATTATATTCACACCACACATTGCCCTCAGACATGACATCTCCACTGCCTCCAGCCTTCTCCTCGCTGCAACATTCATCACCCATGCTTCGCACCCATATAAGAGCGTTGGTAAAAGTATACTCTCATACATTCCCCTCTTTGCCTCCAAGGACAAAGTTCTTTGTCTCCACAGACTCTTAAGTGCACCACTCACCCTTTTCCCCTCATCAATTCTATGATTCACCTCATCTTTCATAGACCCATCCGCTGACACGTCCACTCCCAAATATCTGAATACATTCACCTCCTCCATACTCTCTCCCTCCAATCTGATATCCAATCTTTCATCACCTAATCTTTTTGTAATCCTCATTACCTTACTCTTTCCTGTATTCACTTTTAATTTTCTTCTTTTGCACACCCTACCAAATTCATCCACCAATCTCTGCAGCTTCTCTTCAGAATCTCCCAATAGAACAGTGTCATCAGCAAAGAGCAACTGTGACAACTCCCACTTTATGTGTGATTCTTTATCTTTTAACTCCACGCCTCTTGCCAAGACCCTCGCATTTACTTCTCTTACAACCCCATCTATAAATATATTAAACACCCACGGTGACATCACACATCCTTGTCTAAGGCCTACTTTTACTGGGAAATAATTTCACTCTTTCCTACATACTCTAACTTGAGCCTCACTATCCTCGTAAAAACTCTTCACTGCTTTCAGTAACCTACCTCCCACACCATACACCTGCAACATCTGCCACATTGCCACCCTATCCACCCTGTCATACGCCTTTTCCAAATCCATAAATGCCACAAAGACCTCTTTAGCCTTATCTAAATACTGTTCACTTACATGTTTCACTGTAAACACCTGGTCAACACACCCCCTACTTTTCCGAAAGCCTCCTTGTTCATCTGCTATCCTATTCTCCGTCTTACTTTTAATTCTTTCAATAATAACTCTACCATACACTTTACCAGGTATTCTCAACAGACTTATCGCCCTATAATTTTTGCACTCTCTTTTGTCCCCTTTGCCTTTATACAAAGGAACTATGCATTCTCTCTGCCAATCCCTAGGTACCTTACCCTCTTCCATGCATTTATTAAATAATAGCACCAACCACTCCAAAACTATATCCCCACCTGCTTTTAACATTTCTATCTTTATCCCATCAATCCCGGCTGCCTTACCCCCTTTCATTTTACCTACTGCCTCACGAACTTCCCCCACACTCACAACTGGCTCTTCCTCACTCCTACAAGATGTTATTCCTCCTTGCCCTATACACGAAATCACAGCATCCCTATCTTCATCAACATTTAACAATTCCTCAAAATATTCCCTCCATCTTCCCAATACCTCTAACTCTCCATTTAATAACTCTCCTCTCCTATTTTTAACTGACAAATCCATTTGTTCTCTAGGCTTCCTTAACTTGTTTATCTCACTCCAAAACTTTTTCTTATTTTCAACAAAATTTGTTGATAACATCTCACCCACTCTCTCATTTGCTCTCTTTTTACATTGCTTCACCACTCTCTTAACCTCTGTCTTTTTCTCCATATACTCTTCCCTCCTTGCATCACTTCTACTTTGTAAAAACTTCTCATATGCTAACTTTTTCTCCCGTATTACTCTCTTTACATCATCATTCCACCAATCGCTCCTCTTCCCTCCCGCACCCACTTTCCAGTAACCAGAAACTTCTGCTGAACACTCTAACACTACATTTTTAAACCTACCCCATACCTCTTCGACCCCATTGCCTATGCTCTCATTAGCCCATCTATCCTCCAATAGCTGTTTATATTTTACCCTAACTGCCTCCTCTTTTAGTTTATAAACCTTCACCTCTCTCTTCCCTGATGCTTCTATTCTCCTTGTATCCCATCTACCTTTTTCTCTCACTGTAGCTACAACTAGAAAGTGATCTTATATGTCTGTGGCCCCTCTATAAACATGTACATCCTGAAGTCTACTCAACAGTCTTTTATCTACCAATACATAATCCAACAAACTACTATCATTTCGCCCTACATCATATCTTGTATACTTATTTATCCTCTTTTTCTTAAAATATGTATTACCTATAACTAAACCCCTTTCTATACAAAGTTCAATCAAAGGGCTCCCATTTTCATTTGCACCTGGCACCCCAAACTTACCTACCACACCCTCTCTAAAAGTTTCTCCTACTTTAGCATTCAGGTCCCCTACGACAATTACTCTCTCACTTGGTTCAAAGGTTCCTATACATTCACTTAACATCTCCCAAAATCTCTCTCTCTCCTTTACATTCCTCTCTTCTCCAGGTGCATACACGCTTATTATGACCCACTTTTAGCATCCAACCTTTACTTTAATCCACATAATTCTTGAATTTACACATTCATATTCTCTTTTCTCCTTCCATCCCCGATCTTTCAACATTACTGCTACCCCTTCCTTTGCACTAACTCTCTCAGATACTCCAGATTTAATCCCATTTATTTCCCCCCACCGAAACTCCCCTACTCCCTTTAGCTTTGTTTCGCTTAGGGCCAGGTAATCCAACTTCTTTTCATTCATAACATCAGCAATCATCTGTTACTTGTCATCCGCACTACATCCACGCACATTCAAGCATCCCAGTTTTATAAAGTTTTTCTTCTCTTTTTTAGTAAATGTCTACAGGACAAGGGGTTACTAGCCCATTGCTCCCGGCATTTTAGTTGCCTCATACGACACGCATGGCTTACGGAGGAAAGATTCTTTTCCACTTCCCCATGGACAATAGAAGAAATAAAGAAGAACAAGAGCTATTTAGAAAAAGGAGAAAAACCTAGATGTATGTATATATATATATGCATGTACGTGTCTGTGAAGTGTGCCCAAAGTGTAAGTAGGAGTAGAAAGATATCACAGTTATCTAGCGTGTTTATGAGACAGAAAGAGAAACCAGCATATATATATATATATATATATATATATATATATATATATATATATATATATATATATATATATATATATATATATATATATATATATATGTATGTATATATATATATATATATATATATATATATATATATATATATATATATATATATATATATATATATATATATATATATATATATATATATATATATATATATATATACATATATATCTTGCCGAATATGTAAAACTGATCAATTAGCAAGAACTCATTTAAAATTAATTCCTTTCTGAAAATTTCTCTTATACGTTTAGAGATATATTTTTTTTCATTAATGCTAATGTAAAAATTTTTAATTTTTCACCAAAAGAATCTTAGAAAACTTACCTAACCTTATTATAACAAGAGCAATTTATTTTAGCCTAACCCAACTAAACATATTTTAAATACGTTTACAATAATTTAGTAGTAAACAAACACAATCAATTATATTTTTTTTCGTTAGGTTCAGAATGATTTTGGCGAAATTATTGCATACACAAATTTTCACTAGTCCTATATGCCAAGATGAGCGTTGCTATTTAAGCCAAGATCGCAAGTTCTGCCTATTCGGGCACGACATATGTATATATATGTATATAATATATATATATATATATATATATATATATATATATATATATATATATATATATATATATATATATATATATATATATATATATATATATATATATATATATATATATATATATATATATATATATATATATATGCAAAACAACCACTCTGAAAGAATAGAGAAATTCCAAGCGCTTTCGTGACTACTCACATTATGAAGGAACTATGAAAGAAAAGCATCCAAGGAAGCTATATAAAGGGTTTGGCCAGCACCTCACTATCAGATCCCACAACGGTTAAACACCTGACGCGCGCCGACCCAACTTGGATAGGTCCTTTGCACAACTCACCCCGCAAACTATTCTACCCAAGAAAATTAAAAAATTATTTGTCCAGCGTATTATTAAATTCTTCCCAAATTCTATTAATTATAAATGGATCTAATTTATATAAACCAAAAGAAATATTCATATTATTGTCAAAACTGCTTTTTATGAAACAAGATTCAATTATATTCCTGTCGACCATGGACTTGCTTGATACTACTTTCTCAACTTTTTGAAAATCAATTGGATGGTTAAAATCTCTTACATGAATAAATAGAGCATTGGAATCTTGTCCAGTTCTAATGCTATATTTATGTTGTTTTAATCTTAGTTCGAGATTTTTACCAGTTTGACCGTAATAAACTTTATCGCAAATTTTACAAGGAATCTTATAGACACATCCATCAGCATTTTGGGGGGAATTCTTAGTCAAAAGTTTTTTTACTGTATCAAGATTTTTGAATACAACTTTAATATTAAAAGTCTTAAGAAGAGAAGGCATATCAACCAAGTTTTCATGGTAAGGGAGAACCAACATATTTTTAGTTGAATAAGGCTGGTTGCCCTTTTTTGGATTATAAAATGTGTTCCTAGCAACTTTAAAAGATTTATCAATTACATTTCTTGGGTATTTTAAATCATTACCTATTTCATAAATTTTGGATATTTCCTCATCTATGAACTCAGGACTACAAATTCGTAAAGCTCTCAAAAACATTGATGAGAAAACAGACAGTTTGACTCTATCTTGATGCGAGGAATAATAGTGGACATAGGAACAGTTATTTGTAGGTTTTCTGTAAATTTTAAATTTGAATTCATTATTACCCTTAATAATTAAAACATCTAGAAAAGGCAATGAGTTATTTTCTTCAAACTCAACAGTAAAGTTTATAGAATGGGCTAAGCTATTTAATTTTCCAAGAAAATGGTGTATATCTACATTTTTGGGCATAAGACACAAAATATCATCAACATATCTGAACCATTTAGCTCTATTAGGGAGGATTGTGTTAAGCAACCTTGTTTCAAAAAATTCCATGTATAGCTTACTAAGAACAGGTGAAAGAGGATTTCCCATTGCCATACCAAACTTCTGAGTGTAAAACTTATCATTAAATACAAATTTTGTATCAACAATGCAAAGTTTAATAAGTTTAATGATAGTAGGAACAGGCAATGTTACTTCCTTGTTTACGAAAGTTCCTGTTGATGATTTATTAAGTTTCTTATCTGAAGAACCCGTTAATTATGATTTACCATTGCCTGTTCCTACTATCATTAAACTTATTAAACTTTGCATTGTTGATGCAAAATTTGTATTTAATGATAAGTTTTACACTCAGAAGTTTGGTATGGCAATGGGAAATCCTCTTTCACCTGTTCTTAGTAAGCTATACATGGAATTTTTTGAAACAAGGTTGCTTAACACAATCCTCCCTAATAGAGCTAAATGGTTCAGATATGTTGATGATATTTTGTGTCTTATGCCCAAAAATGTAGATATACACCATTTTCTTGGAAAATTAAATAGCTTAGCCCATTCTATAAACTTTACTGTTGAGTTTGAAGAAAATAACTCATTGCCTTTTCTAGATGTTTTAATTATTAAGGGTAATAATGAATTCAAATTTAAAATTTACAGAAAACCTACAAATAACTGTTCCTATGTCCACTATTATTCCTCGCATCAAGATAGAGTCAAACTGTCTGTTTTCTCATCAATGTTTTTGAGAGCTTTACGAATTTGTAGTCCTGAGTTCATAGATGAGGAAATATCCAAAATTTATGAAATAGGTAATTATTTAAAATACCCAAGAAATGTAATTGATAAATCTTTTAAAGTTGCTAGGAACACTTTTTATAATCCAAAAAAGGGCAACCAGCCTTATTCAACTAAAAATATGTTGGTTCTCCCTTACCATGAAAACTTGGTTGATATGCCTTCTCTTCTTAAGACTTTTAATATTAAAGTTGTATTCAAAAATCTTGATACAGTAAAAAAACTTTTGATTAAGAATTCCCCCCAAATGCTGATGGATGTGTCTATAAGATTCCTTGTAAAATTTGCGATAAAGTTTATTACGGTCAAACTGGTAAAAATCTCGAACTAAGATTAAAACAACATAAATATAGCATTAGAACTGGACAAGATTCCAATGCTCTATTTATTCATGTAAGAGATTTTAACCATCCAATTGATTTTCAAAAAGTTGAGAAAGTAGTATCAAGCAAGTCCATGGTCGACAGGAATATAATTGAATCTTGTTTCATAAAAAACAGTTTTGACAATAATATGAATATTTCCTTTGGTTTATATAAATTAGATCCATTTATAATTAATAGAATTTGGGTAGAATTTAATAATACACTGGACAAATAAATAGCTTGGGGGTGAGTTTTGCAAAGGACCTATCCAAGTTGGCTCGCCGCGCGTCACGTGTTTAACCGTTGTGGGATCTGATAGTGAGGTGCTGGCCGACCCATTATATAGCTTCCTTGGATGCTTCACTTTCATAGTTCCTTGATAATGTGAGTAGTCACGAAAGCGCTTGGAATTTCTCTATTCTTTCAGAGTGGTTGTTTTGCATATTTTGAAATCACCTGTTTACTGTGATCTTATTGCATATATATATATATATATATATATATATATATATATATATATATATATATATATATATATATATATATATATATATATATATATATATATATATATATATATATATATATATATATATATATATATATATATATATATATGTCGTGCCGAATATGTAAAACTGGTCAATTAGCAAGAACTCATTTAAAATTAAGTCCTTTCTAAAACTTTTCCTTATACGTTTAAAGATACATTTTTTTCATTAATGCTGATGTAAAAATTTATAATTTTGCACCAAAAGGAACTTAGAAAACTTACCTAACCTTATTATCAAGAACAATTTATTTTAGCCTAACCCACCTAAATATATTTTAGATTTGTTTACAATAATTTAATACTAAACAAACACAGTGAAATATATTTTTTCCGTTAGGTTCAGAATCATTTTCGCGAAATTATTGCATACACAAATTTTCACTTGTCCTATAAGGCAAGATGAACGTTGCTATTTAAGCCAAGATCGCAAGTTCTGCCTATTCGGCACCATATATATATATATATATATATATATATATATATATATATATATATATATATATATATATATATATATATATATATATATATATATATATATATATATATATGTATATATATATATATATATATATATATATATATATATATATATATATATATATATATATATATATATATATATATATATATATATATATATATATATCGACTTGCCGCCCCTATTCTCGCCGAACACAGGTGTATTTGTGGCAGTGAAGCAGCAGACCGATTCGGGTACCATGGTCTTGTGTGCCGTAAATCCGAGGGAAAGATTGCAAGACATGAGGAGGTTAATAACATTATCAAGAGGAGCCTCACAACAGCTGGATGCCCAGCAGTAAGGGAGCCACCCCAACTATGCAGATCTGATGGCAGCCAGAAGCGTCCAGATGGTATCACCCTTCAAGCCTGGACAGATGGGAAGCAGGTGGTGTGGGACTATACATGTGCATCTACCTTGGCTGATACCTATCTCCAATACACCAGGGAGGAAGGAGGGGCAGCTGCCAGCTTCAGGGAGTCCCAAAAGTCTAGAAAATATGGAGAACTTGCCCATCATTATATGTTTGTTCCCATAGGCTCAGAGACCCTTGGCTCATGGGGAAAGAGTGCATCTAAATTCCTTAAGGAGCTGGGAAAAAGACTCATCAGGGTAACTAGGGATCCCAGGGCAGCTAGTTTTCTGTTTCAGCGGCTCAGTGCGGCTGTTCAAAGGGGTAATGCCTGCTGTATTTTGGGCACACGCCCCAGCTCTGAGGAGCTGGATGAGATTTTCGCCTTATAATCGGTGATACTCACGTAACAACATGTACCGTATGTGCCACCTTTATATCAATAGTGTATCTCTTGGATCTTCTGTACCATATTATGTAATAAAATATTCCTATTAGTAAAAAAAAAAAATATAAAAAGATGGGGTGGTAGGGGAAGTGGAATATTCAAACGGCTTCAGGAAGAAATCCAAATATTTTTCCTTGAAGCCTTTTTATCCACTTCTCCGAGGCTATGGGTCCCACCATTTACACCAGAGGTGGACCCCATTATATATATATATATATATATATATATATATATATATATATATATATATATATATATATATATATATATATATATATATATATATATATATATATATATATATATATATATATATATATATATATATATATATATATATATATATATACATATATATGTCTTGCCGAACATGTAAAACTGGTCAATTAGCAAGAACTTATTTAAAATTAAGTCCTTTCTAAAATTTTCTCTTATGACTTGATGGGCATGGAGGAGAGAATAAGCGATCTTGATGCCCATGATGCTCTGTATCTTCTCACAAGGTGTCTTACTATGCCATTTCTCACTTACTTCCTGAGGTGTGCACCCTCTTTTGACAACCCAACACTCGACGAATATAACGCAAACCTGAGATCAAGCTTTAAGAAGGCACTGAACCTGTCAGTAGAGGATCAGCAATGGGATCAGACAACCCTCACAGTGAGACTGGGAGGTATAGGGGTGTGCAAAGCAACGCATGTTGCTTTACCTGCTTTTCTGTCTTCGTGTTTGGCTTTGAGTGCATTAGTCAAGAAGATTGTTCCCGAAAGCTTGAGAGACGTGGTAGGAGCTCAAGACCTCAGGTTTACTGAAGCAGCGATTCGGTGGGACACCCTTAAAGACTCCTCCAGTAGACCAGCTCCTCCCAAAAGCACAAACAGTCCCACTGGGACAAGCCGATCATGGACAAAATCGCCAACACAATGCTCTCCAACACTTCAGGAAACGACAATGCTCCTCTCCTGGCAGTGAAGGCACCACACTCAGGAGATTTCCTGTTAGCTGTTCCCAATTCCTCCCTGAGCGCCTGTCTCGACCCACAGGCCATTCGGATTGGAGTTGCTCTTCACCTAGCCGCCCCGATTCTCACCGGCAGGGCGGCAGCTGATCAATTCGAACTTCATGGTCTCGTGTGTGACACAGCAGAAGGGAAGTATGCCAGACATGAGGAGGTCAATGACATCATAAAGAGAAGCCTCGCCACAGCCCGTTGCCCAGCTCAACGGGAACCCCAAGTGCAGAGGTCTGACGGAAGTCAAAAGCGTCCTGATAGAGCCACTATGCTACCCTGGATGGATGGAAAGCAGATTGCCTGGCACTACACGTGTGCCGCCACATTGGCAGACACCTACTTGCCATACTCTGTAGTGAAAGGGGGTGGAACTGCCAGCCATAGGGAGACCCGGAAGATCCGCAAATATGAAGACCTTTCCCCTTGCTGTAACTTCATCAAAATAGGGTCGAAGACCCTTGGAGCGAGTGGCAAGCGTGCTCTAAAGTTCCTCAAAGAGCTGGATGAAAAACAGCATCATAGAAACCAAGTACCACAGGGCGACCAGCTTCCTCTTTCAGAGACTCAGTGTTGCGATCCAGAGAAGAAATGCCTGCAGCATTCTGGGCACGGGGCCCACCGCAGGGGAGCTGGACGAAGTATTCGAGATGTAGCTCTGAGTTACCTATGTTGTTTTACTTTCTAGTGTATTTTTGGGAACGTTTTGTCAATGTATTTTGTCTTTAAATAAAATATGCATTAAATATAAGGGGTGGTAGGAGAAAATTCTCAAACAGCTTCAGGGAGAACTTCGAGTTTTCCCTGAAGCAAGTTTATTCTTTTCTCTGAGGATTATAACGAGTTTGTTTGGTGTTCTGGTAGCGGGGAGAAAATGATACGTCTTCTTCTGAGGCTTCTTACTTTATTGTTAAGTCGTCGTGGTGGGTACACAGGCTTGTGTGTTTGAGCCCATGGACCGGGAGGGCCATCCCACGAGAGAGAGCTAGGAGTAAGCCTTGTGTCTTCCTGCTAGCCGGCTGTGTGAGTGAGAGTGAGGCAAGGGCAGACAGGCTGGCGTGCCTATCGAGAGGACTGGCTACAGAGGGCAGCACCTGCATGGCGCGAAATATGAACTAAGCTGGCAGACAGCATGGGCTGTCTGTGCAGACAGTGCAGGCTGTCTACAGGATGAGGGTCCCCAACGCGGGGGCGTTGACCCCCGGAACTCTCTCCAGGTAAACTCCAGGAATATATATATATATATATATATATATATATATATATATATATATATATATATATATATATATATATATATATATATATATATATATATATATATATATACATATATATATATATATATATATATATATATATATATATATATATATATATATATATATATATATATATATATATATATATATATATATATATATATATATGTATATACATATGTCGTGCCGAATACGTAAAACTGGTCAATTAGCAAGAACTCATTTAAAATTAATTCCTTTATGAAATTTTCTAGTATACGTTTAAAGATATATATTTTTTATTTATGTTAATGTAAAAATTTTTAATTTTGCACCAAAAGTATCTTAGAAAACTTACCTAACCTTATTTTAAGAAGAGCAATTTATTTTAGCGTAACCCAACTAAATATATTTTAAATACGTTTACAATAAATTAATACTAAACAAACACAATGAAATATAATTTTATTCGTTAGGTTCAGAATGATTTTGGTGAAATTATTGCATACACAAATTTTCACTTGTCCTATATGGCAAGATGAGCGTTGCTATTTAAGCCAAGATAGCAAGTTCTGCCTATACGGCACGACATATATATATATATATATATTTATATATATATATATATATATATATATATATATATATATATATATATATTTATATATATATATTTCGTGCCGATTATGTAAAACTGGTCAATTAGCAAGAACTCATTTGAAATTAAATCCTTTCTAAAATTTTCTCTTATACGTTTAAAGATATATTTTTTTCATTAATGTTGAAGTAAAAATTTATAATTTTGCACCAAAAGGAACTTAGAAAACTTACCTAACCTTATTATAACAAGAACAATTTATTTTTGCCTAACCCATCTAAATATATTTTAGATTTGTTTACAATAATTTAATACTAAACAAACACAATGAAATATATATTTTTTCGTTAGGTTCAGAATGATTTTGGCGAAATTATTGCATACACAAATTTTCACTTGTCCTATATGGCAAGATGAGCGTTGATATTTAAGCCAAGATCGCAAGTTCTGCCTATTCGGCACGACATAAACATGTATATATATATATGTATATATATATATATATAAATATATATATATATGTATATATATATATATATATATATATATATATATATATATATATATATCACTGTATCACTGGGATACCATAACCCAATGTGTATCATTTGAGACTATGACTCAAACTGTTGTACTAGTGACCATCGACTCGGACATGAAGGGAGAAGTATTCTCACTATTAACGCTGCTCATGAATATGGAATAGTGTAAGCAGAATATTCTTCACTATTAGAACACAGAGCGACGGAAGATTTACAGCTGGCTGTAAAATAATATAGGCCAATGTGTCACAAATCAGTTTCTATTAGACACAAATAGCTTCCGCCATAAAGTTTTGCACAATTTACAACCTTAGTTATAGAAGAACATTGCTTAATAAAATAGCCTCATACAAAGGTACATTTACATTGTAATTACTTACATCCGGAATACTAATACTAACTGTTGTACCGTTGAAGACATTGGAGAGTGTTTAAGTTTAAAAATTTATGCAGCAGTCAACATATTTCCTTGAAAAATATAAGAGATTTTTAAAAGGTTATATACTGCTGGAGTTGTAAATGAAGTAATGAAAGTTAAACTCTCTCTTAATGTGTTGAAGAGACTTTCCGGCAGTAGCTCTGACTCTCTTCAATATATTTAGGAAAACTTTTGTTGTAATTTAAATTATTATTGCGTACAACTTGCAATATATCGCATCGCTCCCGACATTTTTACACACCACCTCTAAGATACGAGAGGTAGGTGAGCGTATTTTTATTTTTTTTAATAATAAGTGTTTCATTATACCTGAAAGGAGGTGGAAACACTGTACCACCTCATTCATAGCTAATTAATTTTACTCAGATGATATGTAAAGTAAAATATTTTATTTTTTGTCGGAATTTAGGTTGTTAGAACTACAACTAATCATGTCACTACATCCTGGGGACACACAAAACTCCGTCACCACAAAATATCTTAGCAACATATCATGGCAACATTTAAGTAGTCATAATTACAACACGGTATATCAATTAGACAATGTTACAGTAACAAATAATTTCTGAGTCTGTGCCAAAGAAGCTAGACATCAGTACAGAGAACATGTGAGGGAAGGTACAGCAACATATATATACACACACACACACACAGCACCATCATCAGTGGACTGTCAGCATTTCCTACATAGCTAAATACTTGAAATTAAAATATTTATTTTCATTTATAAAACTCAATGAAGACTTTACGAAAATATATTTATTCGACATGAACTGGTGGCGCCAGATGTTGGAGTCTTTCGAACGGAATGACAAGCTTCTGGTGGCCTTTATGGAGTGTAATCTTCACAGTCGCTTACCAGACTAAAAATCCAGAAAGAACTATTTCGCCTAAACACCAAGGATTTTTTCACAACTAAATAATGAGGATTTATTGGATTATATTAGAAATTATTGTTCGATGTTTTCCCAGCTTTCTCGTAATTGTAATATTGAATTGGCAGCTTAATAATCTAAAACTGTATGTGTAACTAATACGTGGCTGCCTATTTCTGCACATAACTCACACATGATCATCTCATGGATAAACTCTTGTGCCTCTCCGTGATATATGTTTTTTTTTTTTTGAATGTTTAATATCCATTAATTGATTGTACCTTTCATTAAAGGGTTTGTCGTATTCAATCATTTTGTTTTTGTTGGAACTCTGGTGCCGTCAGTTTGTCAGTTTTCCTTGGGAGAATCACTACCATTAACAGTTTTTAACTGGTTAAAATGAAATGAATTTATTGAGACGAAATTTACTCTCCTTTGAAGCTTAAATGTATATACTTTTTTCATATTTTTTTCTCCTCCGTCAGCTCCCCTCTGCTGATTTAGCGCATTTATTTTGTAAAAGTAATTATAAAAATGTTATGATTTCTACTCGTTTCTAATTATAATTAGAAACGAGTAGGGAAGAGTGCCACTGCTAATTAGCAGTGGCACTCTTCCCTACCATTTCTTACTTCTTTTTTTCCTCTGTATCAATTCGGAAAGCTGCATCTTCAACCAACTTAGGTAGCAGGGAACCAGGATTTTAACGGAGAAGTACTTAATGGCAAATCGGCAGCTATAACCTATACCATGGGATGTAACCCCGTAGCTCCATTGCTAGCGCACTCAGTTCATCCAACGAGGTCCATGGATCGATCCCCCGTTACGGCTCGAAAACATTAGGACGTGTTCAGCCATCATTAAGTTGGTTACCTGGATGTTAGTCGACTGGTGTAGGTCGCATCCTGGGAAAAAACTGACCTAATTTGCCCGAAATGCTGTGCATAATAAAGGGCTTTGTGTACAGTAATTTGTCATTGATGTCAGCTAAGCCTGTATACCTTATACACGTACTTGTAGAAAAAAGATGTATTATTATTATTATTATTATTATTATTATTATTATTATTATTATTATTATTATTATTATTATTATTGTTATTATTATTATTATTATTATTATTATTATTATTATTATTATTATTAACTTGCGTGGTAGCAGTTTCAACAGGACATCTTCCAGCAACAATTTCAAAACATTTTAACGGCATACTAATTAAGAAGATTTAGAGCTACAGCCAAAGTCAGAGCTAGAGCGACCTCGATGGACCATGAGACTTAATGCCAATCCAAATTACCGAAATTACATCCCGAAAAAGATAAATGTTGGGGTTTTGGACCCTGGTTATAGCACTTTCAGAAGTTGTATTTTGGATCTGGTGGTGGTAAATGAATAGTCACCGTTGCCGGACATAATGAACTTCTGACTTCATTGAATCACCAGTCTTAAAACAGCCTTCAATCCCAGATTCCCAGGTTGCCAGTGGAAAGCATCGCAAAAGGAAGAAGCTGTGAACGTCATATGAGGCATTGTGTATAAATCTCTCGTCAGAGCCATGGAATAGGACAAAGTCTTCAAGCTAACACGGGAGTTTGCGAAATGATGCGAGTGTTTCTCATTAGATGCCAACAGAGTGCATTAGATTGTGGATTTTGGTTACTCTTTTCTGATTATGATGCTTCGCAGTATATGCTGGTAAATAAAGGTATGGCAGGGGCCAAGGAATCAGAATTTAAGGCAATAAATTTTTATAGAAAAATTTTGAAAAAAGAAAGTATTGCATGTGCTAATGGACTAAAAACCGCGAGAACATCACTTAGCCTGCAGAGGCGATCTTCGCTCTGCCAGACACAAAAGGACGAGAACAACTTCCGCCACAGGTCATAATAACGGTGAGAAAATCAGTGTATGGCAACTGTTTTAGGATACGTCAACAAGGTCGCTGTCTCGCTAAAGCTAGGGAGTGTTATACTTTTGCACTAAGCGCTTTGTTAAATTGTGCTGCAAGAAGTCCCTACCTAACAAGGCATTTGGAACTTACACGAAGACCCTCCCGTATTTAATTATAGCTGTAGATCGTCCCTCAGTACCGTCCTGGCATCCATTTTTGGCAGAGGCAAATACAGATAGGGGATGTGTCACACAGACCCGACCACTTAACATGTCAGTTTCACAACAACATCAATGAGGTATTTGTTTGTGTCACACCTGACACAGTGAATATGCCAGGTGCAGCAGTGTGCATCTTGGAGATGGTTGGCAGGATCATAAAGGACAAGGTGTAATTCATCTAGGGGAAACAGACTCTGCAAAGAAATGGGTCTGGTAGAACAGAAATTTCCTTACCTCACTCTCCTTTTCTGCTACCTTGAGATGGACAGTGGGGGGGGGGCTTGTGACCCCTCTCCTGTTTCCCAAACACTAACTCTGGCGGACAACCTTACCTTTGCATTGACTGATGACAGTTTGTCTTGGCCTACAACATTCATCACTTTCACATACCAACTGGCCGATGCTAAACCATATGCCTGCCACACATCAACACCGGTTCTAAAGCGCAGACAGAATGAGAATAATTCAAGCCGCATCTGGACTTTGAGGAGTGACTAGATTTGACACAACTCAACAGCAGGTAAGTCCACTGAGATGTGTGCCAGGATAATTATGGTCACCTCTGAAGCATAGAAGTTTTTCAATAACTTAACCCTTGTTTCAATAAATAAATCCATCACACGTTTGCATTAATATCTATCGTTCTCTCACATAAAATCAAAATAGATGTCAAAGCATATCGGAGGTTTCACAAGAAGATGGATTAGCCAAGCCGACCTCTGACGACGTCCGTCACCTCGTGGAAGAGACAGTACTGCCGTACTCACTTAGGTTATTGTGCAGCCGCTTATGATTATACAAAATAGTTTGATTAAGCTGTCGAGGGAATATCAAGGAAGAACAGATGTGTAGGCAACATTGATTTATTATGTCATTATTGTAGTCACTCTAACATGTAGGTGACATATTTGAAATGTACAACAAGACTGGAGAAATGCTACAGCATAAGAAATTCAAATTCTACCAGCGATAGGTGGAAACCTGTCATCAGTCACGCAACTATTCTGAGATCACAAGGAAGGCTACAGGAAACAAAATTTACCGAGATTAGAAACAGCAAAGAAAATCAACCATTACAAAGCCATCATCTGCCAGATAAGGCCATTGTAATGGTTGAAAGCGAATCCAGGACAACAGCAGATGTCACAAACTGGAGCAGAAAGGACACAGAGATTCGGACCGTATATATGCAGCAGTATCACAAATACAGGTGGTAATCTAATGACCTGTAACACCTGGTCGTAACAAAGTCAACAAACAAAGCACTCTGCAGGGCAGAGTAAGGGCAAGGCAAACAAGCGAGGGTAGAAATCAGAAGGAAATGGGACAGTGGCCTGCACCCAGCCAGGTAAGTTGAAGTAGCGGAATTCTACGTGATTGGTGGGCTGGAATGAAAAATAAGTGTTGCAGTAGAGCCTCGGAATTACTGCACTCTGAACTGCCAGTTCACTGGTTGAGAGGGTATGTCAAATGGTTGTGTGATGAACGTATAATAAAATGTAACATACTCAGCGCGCGCCACGATCAATACAGTTCCTGCACATCGAAAGGCACACTGCTTCCCATGCAGCTGGAGGCAGGCCTAGTGTGGGAACCGTCAGCTGATGTCAGCCGAGGAAGAATATGCCACAACTGAAAGCAAAGCGCTTTGTTGTTGTGTTCTTGAGAATGGTTATTATATTCCTGCTTTGGTATTTCTAATGGCTTTGGGAGACCTTTTCCAGCTTGACAACCTGACGGAAGTTTCTGGGCATGGATGTACCAGTCTCTATCAAATGTTCAAACGCATGGATTTCTCAAGCAGCGTTGTGTCACATTCAGGCTGTCGTTAGCCGGGTTCCTAAATCTGGACAGAAGCCACAGTTCGCATGGGCAAGAGGATGATCATCACCTGTAACAAAGCAGGGATAGAAAGCAGCCTGCTGACCAACATGGCATGTGTCAATGGGCCACATGTCGTATCTAAATACACTACTACATAATATAAAAATATCACTTGCGTAAAATACTTTGGAAGAAAGCTACATTACTCTGCCACTTTACCACTTTGTAGGATACAGATAGAGGAGGCTGGCAGATGGTATGAGGAAAGGATACAAGGACCCACCTCAAAGTTGTTTAACAGGACATTTGTGAAAGTTTTGTCAGGAAGGTTCTTCCAGAACATTATTAAGCAAGATGTCAGTAGTCGGCTGTCTTTCAAAAATCGACGTCATCTGAAGGCCAGACGTGTTCCTTGATCGACTAATCACACGTGAGCCCAACAGAAGAGCCACAAACATTGACGAGTTTCCACAGCTGATAGCTTAGGAATTGTTAATTTACTGTACATAAATTTTTGTAGTGTCCTGGCATTTAATTCATTTTTCATGATTCAGATCATTAAGTATATGCAGTTATACAGGATGTGAAGAATTTAATCAAGTACAATTCTTGAATTACCTTACATTATGTATGGAGGATGGATTCACATTATTATTGTTGATGGTATACGAGAAGATAACAAGTTTAGGATTAGGAAGAGATTGGACTGTGAGGCAGTATACGTATATGATTGTATGAATGTGTGTATGTGTGTGTGTGTGTGTGTGTGTGTGTGTGTGCGTGTGTGTATACTAACCTAATTGTACTCACCTAATTGTGGTTGCAGGGGTCGAGACTCAGCTCCTAGCCCCGCCTCTTCACTGATCGCTACTAGGTTCTCTCCCTCTCTCTCTGCTTCCTGAGCTTTGTCATACCTCGTCTTAAAGCTATGTGTGGCTCCTGCCTCCACTACATCGCTTGCTAGGCTATTCCACTTCCTGACGACTCTATGACTGAAGAAATACTTCCTAACATCTCTCTGACTCGTCTGGGTCTTCAGCTTCCAATTGTGACCCCTTGTTTCTGTGTCCCTTCTCTGGAACAACCTGTCTCTGTCCACTTTATCTATTCCACGCAGTACTTTGTATGTCGTTATCATGTCTTCCCTGACGCTCCTGTGTGTGTGTGTGTGTGTGTGTGTGTGTGCACTCACCTAATTGTGGTTGCAGGGGTCGAGACACAGCTCCTGGCCCCGCCTCTTCACTGATCGCTAATAGGTCCTTTCTCTCTCTGCTTCCAGAGCTTTGCCATACCTCGTTTTAAAGCTATGTATGGTTCCTGCCTCCACTACATCACTTGTTAGGCTATTCCACTTCCTGATGACTCTAAGACTGAAAAAATACTTCCTAACATCCCTATGACTCGTCTGACTCTTCAGCTTCCAATTGTGACCCCTTGTTTCTGTGTCCCTTTTCTGGAACAAATTGTCTCTGTCTACCTTATCTATTCCATGCAGTATTTTGCATGTCGTTATTATGTCTCCCCTGACCCGTCTGTCCTCCAATGTCGTGTGTGTGCGCGCGTGTGTGTGTGTGTGTGTACTCAACTATTTGTACTCACCTATTTGTGGTTGCAGGGGTCGAGTCATAGCTCCTGGCCCCGCCTCTTCACTGATTGCTACTAGGTCCTCTCTCTCCCTGCTCCATGAGCTTTATCATACCTCGCCTTTAAACTATGTATGGTTCCCGCCTCCGCTACTTCACTTTCTAGGCTATTCCACGGCCTGACTACTCAATGAGTGGATTCCAAACTGGTGCTTCATACTCTAGTATGGGCCTGACGTAAATGGTATACAGAGTCCTGAACGATTCCTTACTGAGGTATCGGAACGCTATCCGTAGGTTTTCCAGATGCCCGTATGCTGCAGCAGTTATCTGATTGATGTGTGCCTCAGGAGATATGCTAGGTGTTATACTCATCCCCAGATCTTTTTCTTTGAGTGAGGTTTGCAGTCTTTGTCCATCTAGACTATATTGTGTCTCTGGTCTTCTTTGCCCTTCCCCAATCTTCATGACTTTGCATTTGGCAGGATTAAATTCAAGGAGCCAGTTGCTGGACCAGGCTTGTAGCCTGTCGAGGTCTCTTTGTAGTCCTGCCTGATCCTCGTCCGATTTGATTCTTCTCATTAACTTCACATCATCTGCAAACAAGGACACTTCTGAGTCTATCCCTTACTTTATGTCATTTACATATACCAGAAACAGCACAGGTCCTAGGACCGACCCCTGTGGAACCCTGCTTGTCACAGGCGCCCACTCTGACACCTCGTCACGTACCATGACTCGTTGTTGCCTCCCTGTCAGGTATTCTCTGATTCATTGCAGTGCCTTTCCTGTTATGTGTGCCTGATCCTCTAGCTTTAGCAGTAACCGCTTGTGAGGAACTGTGCCGAAGGCCTTCTTGCATTCCAAGAAAATGCAGTCTATCCAACCCTCTCTTTCTCGTCTTACTTCTGTCACCTTGTCATAAACTCCAGTAGGTTTGTGACACAGGAATTTTCTTCCCTGAACCCGTGCTGGTTGTCGATTATACACTTGTTTCTTTCCAGGTGCTCCTCCACTCTCCTTCTGATGATCTTCTCCGTGATTTTGCGTACTATATATCTTAGTGAAACGGGTCTGTAATTTAATGTCTTGTTTCCGTCTCTTTTTTTAAAAATTTGGACTACATTTGCCATCTTCTATACCTCAGGGAGTTGCCTAGTTTTAATAGATGTGTTGAAGATCTTTGTCAGTGGCACACACAGCATCTCTGCTCCCTCTCTAAGGACCCATGCAGAGATGTTGTCTGGTCTCACCCTCTTTGAGATATGAAGTTTACATAGCAGCTTCTTCACCTCGTCCTCTATTATGCGTACTTCATCCAGCACTTGTTGGTGTACCTCCCTGTTCTGATTTCCTGGAGTCCTACTGGTTTCCATTGTAAATACTTCTTTGTATCTCAAGTTGAGCTCCTCACATACCTCTTGATCGTTTCTTGTGAATTCCACATCATCCTTCCACATTCTGATTACCTGGTCCTTGACTGTTGTTTTCCTCCTGATGTGGCTATGCAACAGCTTGGGGTGAGACTTGATTTCGAGGTTATGTCATTTTCATATTGTTGCTGAGCCTCCCTTCTTATCTGTGCATATTCGTTTCTGGCTCTTTGGCTGATATCTTTATTTTCCTGGATCCTTTGTCTTCTGTACCTTTTCCATTCTCTATTACACCTAGTTTTTGCTCCCTACACTTTTCGGTGAATCAAGGACTCATTCTGGTCATCCCATTATTTCTGTTTCCCTTGGGAACAAACGTCTTCTCTGCCTCCTTGCATTTTTTTGCCCACTGTGATACCTCAACATGTACCATGACTCGTTGTTGCCTCCTTGCCAGGTATTCTCTGTTCCATTGCAGTGCCCTTCCTGCTACACGTGCCTGATCCTCCAGCTCCTGCACTAATCTCTCGTGTGGAACTGTGTCGAAGACCTTCCTGCAGTCCAGGAAAATGCAATCAACCCACCCATCTCTCTCATGTCGTACTTCTGTTACTTTGTCTTAAAATTCCAGAAGGTTTGTGACACAGGATTTCCTTTCAATGAATCTGTGCTGGTTGTCGTTCATAATTTTGTTCCATTCCAGGTGCTCCACCACTCTCCTCTTGATAATCTTCTCCTTGACTTCGCATACTATGCACGTCAGCGACACTGGTCTGTAGTTTTGCGCCTCGTTGCTGTCTCCTTTCTTAAGAATGAGGACTACATTTGCCGTCTACCATACCTCAGGTAGTTGCCCAGTTTCAAGAGATGTGTTGAAGATTGTGGTTAGTGGCACACACAGCATCTCTGCTCCTTCTCTAAGGACCCATGGGGAGATGCTGTCCGGTCCCATCGCCTTTGAGGAATCAAGGTCACTTAGCGGCTTCTGCACCTCCTCCTCAATTGTGTGTATGTCATCCAACACTTGTTGGTATATTACCTGTTGGTGTTCCCATCGGTGCTGTCTTCCAAGAGTCCTTCTTATCTCTACTGTAAGTACTTTCTTAAATCTCGTGTTGAGCTCGCATACCTCTTGATCGTTTCTTGTGAGGTCCCCACCTTCTTTCCTCAGTCTGATCATCTGGTCTTTGATTGTTGACTCCCTCCCTCCTAAGGTATCTATGCCGCTGTTTCGGGTCAGACTTGACTTTCAATGCTATGTTGTTTTCATACTGTTGCTGGGTCTCCCTCCTTATCTGTGCATACTTGTTTCTGGCTCTCTGACTAATCTCCTTATCTTCCTGGTTTCTTTGCCTTCTGTACTTTTTCCATTTTCTAGTGCACTTAGATTTTGCCTCCCTACGCCTTCAGGTAAACCAGGGGTCTCGTTCTGGTCTTCCCATTACTTCTGTTGCTATTGAAAACAAACTTTTCTTCTGCCTCCTTGCATTTTGTTGTTACGTACTCCATCATCTCGTTTACTGACTTTCCTGATAAATTAGACACATGTGCAACTCTTGGGTATCTTTATTGAGGAAACGTTTCGCCACACAGTGGCTTCATCAGTCCATACAAAGGAGAATCTTGAAGAACAGGAGGAGAATGAGGTAATCAGTCCCTCAACCTTGAGTCGATGTGGTCAGTCCATCAATCTGTGTGGCGAAACGTTTTCTCAATAAAGATACCCAAGAGTTGCACATGTGTCTAATTTATCAACGTGTCCGTTCTCTGAACCATTCATCTACAACTGACTTTCCTACCAATTCCCTGTCCCACTGAACCTCCTGAAGGAAGTTGCTCATACCTGTGTAGTCCTCCCTTTTATAGTTTGGATTTTCCCATTTAACTCCTGTTACCCTCTCCATTTATAACTCTACTCTGTATTCGAAGCACAGAACCACGTGATCACTAGCTCCAAGGGGCCTCTCCTATGTGATGTCCTCAATGTCTGAACTGCTCAGGATGAACACGAAGTCCAGCCTTGCTAGTTCATCCTCCCCTTTCTCTCTGGTAGTGTCCTTAACATGTTGATGCATAAGGCTTTGCAGTACCACATCCATCATCTTGGCTTTCCATGTTTCGAAACGCCCATGTGGCTCCAGATTTTCCCAATAGATCCCACTGTGGTTGAAATCGCCCATAACCAGTAACTTTGCTCTGTTCAAGTGAGCTCTTCTTGCCACCTCAGCCAGTGTGTCCACTATTGCTCTGTTGCCATCTTCATATTCCTCTTGTGGTCTCCTAAATTTCTGTGGTCGATTATTCATCTCTGCAATGAATACTTTCAGTTCCCCAGACTGGAGTGTACCTACTATGTATTTCCTTTCTCCAATCTCGTCCATGCCTTACATTTCCTCGAATCTCCAACAGCTTTTTTTACAAGCAGTGCAACCCCTCCTCACCCTCTGTTCCTTCTATCTTTCCTCATGATCTGATATCCTGGTGGGAAGATTGCGTCTGTTATTGTCTCAGTGAGTTTCGTTTCTGTGACTGCTATGATGTCTGGGGACTTCTCATTGATTCTTTCATGCCACTCCTCATATTTATTCGTTATTCCCTCCAAGGACGTGTACCAAATCTTTAACTGTTCCACAACGCTGTGTCGTGTGTGTGTGTATGTGTATGTGTGTGTGTGTGTGTGTGTGTGTGTGTGTGTGTGTGTGTGTGTGTGTGTGTGTGTGTGTGTGTGTGTGTGTGTTGTTTGTGTGTGTGTGTGTGTGTGTGTGTGTGTGTGTGTGTGTGTGTGTGTGTGTGTGTGTGTGTGTGTGTGGGTGTGTGTGTACTCACCTAATTGTAGTTGCAGAGATCGAGACTCCGCTCCTTGCCCCGCCTCTTCACTGACCGCTACTGGGTCCTCCTCCCTGCTTCATGTGCTTTATCATACCTCGTTTTAAAACTATGTATAGTTCCTGCCTCCACTATATCGCTTGCCAGACTATTCCATTTTGTAACAACTCTACGGCTGAAGAAATACTTCCTAACATCC
This sequence comes from Cherax quadricarinatus, assembly GCF_038502225.1. Lineage (NCBI taxonomy): Eukaryota > Metazoa > Arthropoda > Malacostraca > Decapoda > Parastacidae > Cherax > Cherax quadricarinatus. The sequence continues at coordinate 5,854,897 of NC_091361.1, read as the reverse complement.
CTTTGACTCATCTGAGTCTTCAGCTTCCAACTGTGACCCCTTGTTTCTTTGTCCTATCTCTGGAACATTCTATCTCTATTCACCTTGTCTGTTCCACGCAGCATTTTGTATGTCGTTATCATGTCTTCCCTACCCTCTCCCCCTGTCCTCCAGTGTCGTCAGTCCGATTTCCCTTAACCTTTCTTCATAGGACATCCCCTTTAGCTCCGGAACTAGCCTTGTTGCAAACATTTGCAGTTTCCCTAATTTCCTGACCAGGTGTGGGTTCCATACTGGTGTTGCGTACTCCAGTATGGGCCTGTCGTATAGAGTGTATAAAGTCTTGAACGATTTCTTGCTGAGTTACCTTAATGCTAGTCTCAGGTTTGCCAAGCGCCTATATGCCGCTGCAGTTATCTGGTTAATGTGTGCTTCTGGCGATGTACTCGGTATTATACTCACTCCTAGGTCTTTCTCCTTGAGTAAGGATTGAAGTCTTTGGCCTCCTACCCTATAATCTGTCTGGGGTCTTCTTTGCCCTTCTCCGATCTTCATGACTGCATTTAGCGGAGTTAAATTCTAAGAGCCAGTTGCTGGACCACGTGTGTGTGTGTGTGTGTGTGTGTGTGTGTGTGTGTGTGTGTGTGTGTGTGTGTGTGTGTGTGTGTGCGTGTGTGTGTGCGTGTGTGCATGTTTATGTGCATATGTGTATGCATATGTGTGTGCATATGTGTATGCATGTGTGTGCATATGAGCGCTTGTTTCTTTTAGTGTCTGTGTGATGCATAGTCTTGGTATAGCCCTGGATTTACATCAGGTGAGGGAACCGAGAGGAGGCAGATATATCTGTGTTTAAAATTAATGATTTACCAAAATGCGAGAATGCTGCACTATATCACTGGCTCCGAGAATCAACTTAATACTCGGCACAGTGTGGCTGGGCGTGAAGGTACTCACTGACAAGTGTCACGCACCTAATCATTTACAATTAGCCTTTCTTATATGTGCAGTAAGGCTGAAAGAAAGCATAATAATCATCTGATATTAGATATTTTTTTATTATATATCGAGGAAAATGAACTCTATATAATGTACACAGTTCCAAGGAGAGAAATGGTTTAATTGATCTGTATTCATATGTTTTATGGGTTTTAAAGAACTGAGATTACACAGGTACATATTATAGATGAAGAGTAACGAGATATAAATAAAGTGTTCTGCTAGATTTTAAAACAAAGTTAAACCAATCCTTACACTACACTCATTCAGACTTCACAGTGCAAATGTACACTTAGGTAAATTACAATTATGTTTAACCAATCACTATAAGCTATTTGTGTTAATTTAGACTACTCTGCCAGAGTAGAGTTGATGTATACAGCGTCAGCTTCTTACTGATTACTAGGGAAATTAGAAGTTAATGTTTCCAGATCAGTGGCCACAGACATGATGGAGTGATGTTCTGGAGAAGGGTACAGTCAGAGTGAAGTTGCTGCTTTCTGCCCGTCTTGTGGCATGAAAGCTTGTTTCACGCTGTCCTCGAAGTGGATCCAAATGTGGTACTTTGACAATATTGGCCTTGTACATAACAGTAAGGCCACCCACATCCCTCCTGTGTTGAAGGCTCTGCTGAAATGACATCTATCCAGGATGGGTCCAGGCGAGAGATAGGACATCTTGCTCTGTTTTCTACTCTGTCAAGCAGTCGCAGATGAGAGGGGGACAGGCAAACCAAGAAAGTGGAGCATACTTAAGGTGTGAGCGTACTTGTGCCTTGTACAGAATCTTGCAACCCCTACTCTCAAGCAGATACGAGACACGGCGAAGTGCTGTAAGCTTCCTGGCTGCCTTGTTTGCAAGATTTACAACATGGTTCTTCATGGTTAGTTTGGAGTCAAATTTCACCTCAAAGATATCAACTTCTTCTCCAGGTGCCAACACCCTCCCATTCATCCTTACTACTGCACCAGCATTACCATCATGGTGCCTAGAGACCATAATCATTTGCATTTTCTCAGGTGCAAATGTTACTTGCCATCTATTTCCCCAAGCTGATATAGCTCTTAGTTGGTGATTGATGTAGCTTAGAGCAGCTGGCATTTCTTCTCTTGGATAAGTGAATGTCAGTGTACAGTCGTCTGCATATGCGTGGGATTCTGGGATGAGACGAAGAAGGTCGTTGAAGTAGACATTCCATAACAATGGTCCCAGCATGCTTCCTTGTGGAACACTTGCCCCAATAGGATGTCTTGCTAATTCCATTCCATTGAGAACTATTCCATTCTCACTCTTTCCCTCTTTCTCCTCCTACCTTTCCCTTCTCTCTTTTTCTCTCTCCCTCCCACTCTTCTCTCTTTCAAAAAAAAAAAGGGAAGAAAAAAGAGAAAAAAAAAAAATGGTGGAGACTCGAAGGAACCAGGGATCAGATGAGAAGGGTTCTGGTAGGGAGGAGTGGATGGAAGAGCAGTGGAAAATGATGGAACAAGAGTGGGAGAGAAAATTAGGAGAGCTTTCTGAAAAAATGGAGACAGCTTTCTGTGAACTTAGAAAAGAGGTTGGATAAGGAGAAGACAGGTCGAAACTGCAGTAGCCAGGATAAGGGTTCTAGAAGATGAGGTAAACAGGTTGAAGCGAGTTACAGGGGCATTGACCAGAGAAGACACAGCATATGAAGCTGAGAGACTGAACAGGAAGGAAGAAGATATGAATTATGCTAAGGTCTTATCAGCCTGCCAAGAAGGGCCAAGGAGTGAATGGGGAGAGCAGCTGTTTGCAGACGGAGAGGGTGATAGGTCAAATGCAGAGGCACAACCATGCTACCAAGAGCCACTGGAAAAAACAAGGGAGAAAATGACATGTGCAGACAGGAACCAGAGTCGCAGAGGGAGAGGCAAATGGAGGAGTAAAGGGCAAAATCAGTGTTTATCCATGGGCTTCAGGAGAGAGAGGAAAGGATGCACATTGAAAGATGGCAGGCAGAAAGAAAGGAGATTGAGAACATCATCACAGAAATAGGTGAAGAAGACATGGATGAGATTGTAAATTTTCAGAGAATAGAAGGGTACTTGAAGGGGAGAAAACGACCGATCAAGCTGATTCTCAGGACAGAAGCAGTGTGGAACAGGCTCCTCCAAGAGAAACCACGGTTGAAGTACTCGGAAGAATACAAGAGGGTGTTCCTAGACAGAGACAGAACACAAACAGAACAACAGTAGCTGAGGGAGAGGACAAAAAAGTGAAAGGAGCTAGGAAAGGAGACAAGGACGGAACCAGCAGAGGTCAGTCAGAACAGGACAGAGCAGCAAGGGCAAGCACACACAGAACCATCCTCAGAACCCCACAACATATCACACCATCCCAACACTACTTGATGCTAGCTTTCTTTTTGTGTCCACCTCCCATTTAGCAATGGCCCACTTTTGAACGTCACCCATACACCTACAGGCTTTGTCTGTGCAACTTCCTGTTATAGGATGTCTTTTATACCTTCGCCATGCTTTGTACTTAGCAGCAGCAGCCTCTCTACAACGAAAGCCAAACCAAGGCTGATCTGTAGGCCTCGTCACATATTGCCGGTGAGGAATGTGTTCTTGTTGTAGATTAAGGATGTGTCCAGTGAAGGCTTTCACTTGGTTGTCAACATCCCCTTGGAGAAGAGCATTCCAATCGGTGGTGGCGAGCTCAGAGTAAAGGGCTGGCCAATTACCTCTTTCCCATAGCCAGGTTGTGCGTGTGAACTCCTCACCTCGTACTGTTGGAATCTTAAGTGTCGTAAAAACAGCCTTGTGGTCAGATGATCCAACGTAGCCGAGGGGTTGACAAGTGACTATACCTTCTGCCAGACCACTCACTACTGGGTCAAGGGATGAGCCACAGATGTGAGTAGGGAAATCAACAAAGTTTCTCATGTCAAATATTGCAAAAAGGTCATCAAAGCCCCTCTGTATAAGGTGTTGGTTGAGGTCACCAACAATTATGATATGTTGACAGTTGTGTTGTAGCAGAAGGGAGTTCATATTTTCCATTAGGAAGTTGATGGGGTCTGCATGTTGCCACTGAGGTCTGTACATAGCACATGCTAGTACAAAGGTACTAGTGTTTATGCAGAGCTTGAAGAACATCATTTCAAGATGAGTAGGAGTGGCAACATCAATGTGCTGGGCATGAATACTTTTAGAGAAGCACACAGCAACACCTCCTCCTTGCCCTTGCCTGTCTCTTCTCATCCATGAGGTGTAGCCAGCAATTCTTGCAAAATTTTCTTGAGTCCTGTCTGTCAAGTTCCTTTTTCTTCCGACACTGGTCCTCCTGATGTCCTTTCTTGCAGCAGTAATTGTACCTGGTATCTCGCAGGCAGTTGTTGGCGGTGTGCCCATTCCGGTGACAGCGAGAGCATAGCCTAGGTGCCTGGGAGGGTGGACTATGATTTGTTGCACCTCCTGTGTTTTGCTGATTTGTCCTCAGGTTCTGCCGCTGGGACTGTGTTAGTGGAGGGTGAGACGGCTGTAGATGTCTTTCTCCTCCACGTCCTCTTCCACGTCCTCTACCCAGTCCTCTACCAGTTCTGACAGATGTGTCTCTGCTGTTCGTACTTTTGCGCAGTAGGTGATCAGGGTTGAATGAATAGGGTTTACATGCTAAGATAATTGCACGTAAGTTGCCTTTGAGTGTTGACATTCATTGTTGCAACCTTCTTAGAAAATTAAACTTTTGCGGGTTTTTCTTTCACCAGGTTGTGGTGTCATTGTGTTAAGTAAAGACATGTATCCCATTTAATTGTTATTAATATTTTTGTGTCCAAGATGTTACTGCATCACTCATTATAGTGTAATTCCTATGTATCCTTTAATGTTAAGTTAAGATGCAATCAGGTTGGGAATGGTTATATTTGGCGGGAGGGGGACGGGGTGAAATTGTGTCAAAAGTTTCAGCCTTCACAGGTATATAACTCTGGTATAACTGGGTGTATATGGTGTGTGATATTAGGCTGTCACAACACTTTTGTCTGTTGTACTCATTTTTGTAAGGGTGAATTGGGAATTTGTAATTTACCTCATTTGTGTACCTTAATATAATTTCCACCTTGTATTGTGATGTTTTAAATAAAATATAAAAAAAATATATATTAATTGCACCAATCTCTGGCGGAAAAACACCTGATTCAGAACTTGCCGACGAAGCACTGCTGCCAGATGCTGGAATAGTGTCGGCAGGTGTGCTGACAGGTGTAGGATCAGAGATGGTATGTGCACTGTCTAGTGGACTGGCAGTGGCTGAAGTAGAGATGTCAGGTGTAGGAGAATTAACAGATCCAAGGCTTCCTTCGTTGCTGGGAAGAGGATTTGTACCCTCTGTGGTGGTCAGAGGAATTGTGTTAGAATTCCCAAAGATAGTGTTTTGAACTCTGTCAATCTCTGGGGCCTTAGCGATGACAGAATTCCACCAGTTATTTACCCCTGAGTTAAGCTCAGTGTGGGACTTCCAGTCTTTGTCAATAGTGTCACCATCAGCTGAGCAGCTTATGCCACTTGATGTAGGCCTGCACTGGCTTTCTACAATAGCTTGAAGGTTATCTAATGATCTGAGGAGCTCATGAAGTGCTTCCCTGTGATGGATTATCTTAGCTGCGACTTTACAACAAAGCCCAAGAGGGCAGTGTTGATCTTTGGACATGAGTCCCTGAGGTAGTGCTTCTGAACCTTCCTCCTGTAGCTCCAGGCTTGTATCCACATATACCATAGGATTATGGATATCCTTCAATTTTCTGAAATTTTCAACCTGGCTGCAATCTGTGTGGCAGTAATTGGAACAAGTAGGCTCCTTAGATCCAAGAAGAATTTTGTCCCTTGTGGTATACCCACAAACACTGCAGTAACTACTGGGACAATAGCCAGATAGCGTAGATATTCTTGCTATTTTGCGATGTGAATCATCACAGAGGAGGCGTTGTAGGTTTGCAATGAAGTTCACAGGAGAGAGAGGGTGGGTGGTGGTATCGTGGGGGTATCTCTCTCTTTCTCTCCCTCTCTCTCTCTCTCTCTCTCTCTCTCTCTCTCTCTCTCTCTCTCTCTCTCTCTCTCACTCTCTCTCTATCTCTCTCTCTCTCTCTCTCTCTCTCTCTCTCTCTCTCTCTCTCTCTCTCTCTCTCTCTCTCTCTCTCTCTCTCTCTCTCTCTCTGTCTCTCTCTGTCTCTCTCTGTCTCTCTCTGTCTCTCTCTGTCTCTCTCTGTCTGTCTGTCTCTCTCTCTCTCTCTCTCTCTCTCTCTCTCTCTCTCTCTCTCTCTCTCTCTCTCTCTCTCTCTCTCTCTCCCTCTCTCTCTCTCTCTTTCCTGTTCACATGGTGTACTGGCACTACCACCGATAATTATGTAGCCGTAAATAACGAGAAAGCGTCTCAGAGGCTATTATTCAAGTCTTTCTTGGTTTTTGTTGCCTTCACCGGGTCTCATAGAGAGATCAGAATTTTCACATCAGTTGAGTTCTTCGCAAATTTATATCACGATGGTCACAACCAGGGGAAATAAATTAGGCCCATAGATTATTTACTTGCTGTCAGCGTCTCCAGCTAGACACACCGTCCAGGAATGAGACATCAGCATGCGAATTGGATGACAAACTGAGGTGGTTTTTATCCATGTACTGCATTATTGTTCCACCAAGGATTTAGAACATCCCTGAGAAGTATTGAAGGTGCTTTTGAGAGGAAAGTGGTAAGCGGCTCATCTGTCCTAGCGTAGCTCCAAAGCTGCTCTCACCACCAAGCCTGCGAGACCCTTAGGGCTTATTGTAGCCCATTTCCTGAATCGACCAGCTGTGTCGTCGTTGTGCGCAAGAGATACTTGCAGGAAACAAGTGGTTTTTTTTTAAATAATAGTGTGGAGTTCACTGGAAAAACTTGCTCAACTGGTACACACACAGGAGCAGACCGCTCTAGCAATCTCCCTAACAATCTATTTCCAGTCACACACTTATATCCACACCTGCAGACTTATTCATCCAGTTTGTGTTGCATTTGTATCGAACGAAAAAGTGGTAGTAAGGAAAAGTTTTACAAAGTAGTGAATAGAGTATTGAAGTGTATAAAAGTCAAGTGGTCCATCCGCCAGCAGGTGTCACGATCTCCTAATTACCTCCTGTCACAACAGTTGTGTGTTAATGCCTATTGATCTGTTTACTGGCATTTCACTATTTGCATCGTGTGATGCAATGGTGTTTTGGTAGAACAGCGTCGAGAAAGTGTGGGGATTGTTCGCGAGTTCGGGATTTTCATTGTGCTGCATCTTACGCTCTGTCGTTTATCTCGAATAATATGCGGGTGATCATGGTTTGGTTGGTATCGACATCAGCTTACATACTGAGATCGATCTCTTACTCTGGTGATAGGTTAGGCATGTTTCGTTACAACTGCTTTCCATGAAGAGTTGCAAGAACCTGGAAGTGAGCCGATTGTTGTGGGTCTCATCATGGGGAAGATTAAAAGACCCCAGAAGTAATAAGATAGACAGTCCTCGATGACGCACTAACTTTATTGACTTATCCTGGTAGCTAACTCTCAAGGTTAAAATCATAATAAAATACCATCTTATAGATAGAAAGACACCCGTGACTTGAGTGACTGTATTACCTCAGGCCAAGTGTGTCTTTGTTTGACTGGATTACCTCAGGCAGAGTGAGCGTTTGTGACTGCATTATCTCAGGTCGAGTGTGCGTTGTGTGACTGGATTACCTCAGGCTTAGTGTACGTTGTGTAACTGGATTACCTCAGGCAGAGTGTGCGTTGTGTGACTGCATTAACTCAATTCGAGTGTACTTTGAGTGACTGGATTACCTCAGGCCGAGTGTGCGTTGTGTGACTGGATTACCTTAGGTCGAGAGTGCGTTGTGTGACTGGATTACCTCAAGCAGAGTGTGCGTTATGAGATTGCATTACCTCAGATCGAGTGTGCGTTGTGTGAATGCATTACCTCAGGTTGAGTGTACGTTTTGTGACTGGATTATCTCAGGCTGAAAGTAGGTTGTGTGACTGGATTACCACAGGTTGAGTGTGCATTGTTTGAATGCATTACCTTAGAGCGAGTGTGCATTGTGTGACTGAATTAACTTAGGCCGAGTGTGCGTTGTGTAACTGGATTACCTCAGGTCGAGTGTGCGTTGTGGGGATTACATTACCTCAGGACGAGTGTGCGTTCTGTAACTAGATTACCTCAGGTCGAGTGTGCGCCGTGTGACTGCATTTTCTCAGGCGGAGTGTGCGTGACGTGACTGGATTACCTCAGCTCGAGTTTGCGTTGTGTGACTGCATTACATCAGGCCGAGAGTGCGTTGTGTGACTGGATTACCACACGCCGAGTGTGCGTTGAGTGATTGCATTACCTCAGGTCGAGTATGCGTTGTGTGACTGGATTACCTCAGGTTGAGTGTGCGTTGTGTGACTGCATTACCTTAGGGCGAGTGTGCATTGTGTGATTGGATTTCCAAAGGTCGAGTGTGCGTTGTGTGACTGCATTACCTCAGGCCGAGTGTACGTTGTGTGATTGCTTTGCCTCAGGTCGAGTGGCGTTCTGTTGCTGGACTACCTCGGGTCGAGTTTGCGTTTTGTGACTGCATTATCTCATGCCGAGTGTGCGTTGTGTCATTGCATTACCTAAGGTCGAGTGTGCGTTGTGTAACTGGGTTACCCCAGCTTGAGTGAGCGTTGTGTGAGTGGATTACCTCAGGCCGAGTGCGCGTTGTGTGACTGGATTACCTCAGGTTGAGTGTGCGTTGTGTGATTGCATTTCCTCTGGTCGAGTGTGCGTTGTGTGATGGATTACCTCAGGTCGAGTTTGCTTTGTGTTACTGCATTACCTCAGGTCGATTGTGCGTTGTGTGACTGCATTACCTTAGAGCGAGTGTGCGTTGTGTGACTGCATTACCTCAGGTCGAGTGTGCTTTGAGTGACTGGATTACCTCAGGCCGAGTGTGCGTTGTGTGACTGAATTACCTCAGGCCGACTGTGCATAGTGTGACTGCATTACATCAGTCCGAGTGTGCGTTGTTTGACTGGATTACCAAACGCCGAGTGCGCGTTAGGTGATTGCATTACCTCAGATCGAGTGTACGTTGTGTGACTGGATTACCTCAGGTAGAGTGTGCGTTGTATGACTGCATTACCTTAGAGCGAGTGTGCGTTATGTGATTAGATTTCCTTAGGTCGAGTGTGCGTTGTGTGACTGCATTACAAAAGGCCGAGTGTGCGTTGTGTAACTGGAATACCTCAGGTTGAGTGAACGTTGTGTGACTGTATTACCTCAGGCAGAGTGTGCGTTGTGAGATTCCATTACTTCAGATCGAGTGTGCGTTGTGTGAATGCACTACCTCAGGTTGAGTGTACGCTGGATGACTCGAATATCTCATGTTTAGCGTACTTGAGTGACTGATTACCACAGGTTGAGTGTGCGTTGTGTGACTACATTACCTTAGGCCATATGTGCAATTTGTGACTGCATTTGCTTACGGCGAGTGTGCGTTGAGTGATTGCATTTCCTCAAGTCGAGTGTGCGTTGTATAACTGCTTACTATAAGGCCGAGTGCGCGTTGTGTGACTGGATTACCTCATGTCGTGTGTACGTCGTGTGACTGCATTACCTGTGGCCGGGTGTGCGTTGTGTGACTGAATTACCTCTGGCCGAGTGTGCGTTGTGTGACTGGATTACCTCAGGCCGAGTGTGCGTTGTGTAACTGGATTACCTCAGGCCGAGTGCGCGTCGTGTGATTGGATTACCTCAGGCGGAGTGTACGTTGTGAAACTGGATTACCTCAGGCAGAGTGTGTTTTGTGTGACTGGATTACCTCAGATCGAGTGTGCGTTGGTTGACTGAATTCCCTAAGGCCGAGTGTGCGTTTTGTGATTGCATTGCCTTATAGCGAGTGTGCGTTGTGTGACTGCATTACCTTAGGGTGAGTGTGCGTTGTGTGACTGGATTACCACAGGCCGAGTGTTTGTTGTGTGATTACATTACCTCAGGTCGAGTGTGCACGGCGTGACTGCATTTTCTCAGGCGGAGTGTGCGTTGCGTGACTGGATTACCTCAGTCCGAGTGTGCGTTGTGTGACTGCATTACATCAGGCTGAGTGTGCGTTGTGCGACTGCATTATCTCAAGTCGAGCGTGCCTTGTTTGACTGGATTACCTCAGGTCGAGTGTCCGTTGTGTGACCGCATCATCTCAGGCCGAGTGTGCGTTGTGTGACTGGATTATCTAAGGCCGAGTGTGCGTTGTGTGACTGCATTACCTCAAGCCGAGTGTGCGTTGTGTGACTGGATTACCTCAGGCCGAGTGCACGTTGTGTGACTGGATTACCTTTGGCCGAGTGTGCTTTGTGTGACTGGATTACCTTAGGTCGAGTGTGCGTTGTGTGACTGGATTACCTCAGGTCGAATGTGCGTTGTGTGACTGGATTACTTCAGCCCGAGTGTGCGTTGTGTGACCGGGTTACCTCAGGCCTAGAGTGCATTGTGCGACTGCATTATCTCATGTCGAGCGTGCGTTGTGTGGCTTGATTACCTCAGGTTGAGTGTGCGTTGTGTGACTGCATTATCTCAGGCCGAGTGTGTGTTGTGTGACTGGATTACCACAGGCCGAGTGTGTGTTTTGTGATTACATTACCTCAGGTCGAGTGAGCACGGTGTGACTGCATTTTCTCAGGCTGAGTGTGTGTTGTGTGACTGGATTACCACAGTCCGAGTGTGCGTTGTGTGATTGCATTGCATCATGCCGAGTGTGCGTTGTGTGACTGGCTTACCTTGGGTCGAGTGTGCGTTATGCGACTGCATTACCTCAAGTTGAGCGTGCGTTGTGTTACTGGATTTCCTCAGGTCGAGTGTGCGTTGTGTGACTGCATTATCTCAGGCCGAGTGTGTGTTGTGTGACTGGATTATCTAAGGCCGAGTGTGCGTTGCGTGACTGCATTACCTTAGACCGAGTGTGCGTTGTGTGACTGGATTACCTCAGGTCGAGTGTGCTTCTTGTGACTGCATTTCCTTAGGCCGAGTGTGCGTTTTGTGACTGGATTACCTCAGGACGAGCGCACGTTGTGTTACTGGATTACCTCTGACCGAGTGTGCTTTGTGTGACTGGATTACCTAAGGTCGAGTGTGCGTTGTGTGACTTTATTGCCTCAGTCCGAGTGTGCGTTGTGTGACTGCATTACCTCAGGCCGATTGTGCGTTGTGTGACTGCATTACATAATGCCGAGTGCGCATTTTGTGACTGGATTACCTCTTGCCGAGTGTGCTTTGTGTGACTGGATTACCTCAGGTCGAGTGTGCATTGTGTGACTGCATTATCTCAGGCGAAGTGTGCGTTACGTGACTGGACTACCACAGGCCGAGTGTGCGTTTTGTGACTGCATTACATCAGGCCGAGAGTGCGTTGTGTGACTGGGTTGAGTGATTGCATTACCTAAGGGCGAGTGTGCGTTGTGTGATTGGATTTCCAAAGGTCGAGTGTGCGTTGTATGACTGGATTACCTCTGGTCTAGTGAGCGTTAAGTGACTCGATTACCTCAAGTTGAGCGTACCTTGTATGATTGCGTTACCTCAGGTCGAGTGGCGTTCTGTTACTGGATTACCTCAGGTCGAGTTTGCGTTTTGTTACTGCAGTATCTCATGCCGAGTGTGCGTTATGTCATTGCATTACCTCAGGTCGAGTGTGCGTTGTGTGACTGGATTACCTCAGGTCGAGTGAGTGTTGTGTGACTGCATTACCTTAGAGCAAGTGTCTGTTGTGTGGCTGCATTACCTCAGGTCGAGTGTGCTTTGAGTGACTGGATTACCTCAGGCAGAGAGAGTGTTGTGTGACCTGATTACCTTAGGTCGAGTGTGCGTTGTGTGACTGGATTACCTCAGGCAGAGTGTACGTTGTGAGATTCCATTACCTCAGATCGAGTGTGCGTTGTGTGAATGCACTACCTCAGGTTGAGTGTACGTTGGATGGCTCGAATATCTCATGTTTAGCGTAAGTTGAGTGATTGGATTTCCTCAAGTCGAGTGTGCATTGTGTGACTGGATTACCTCATGTTGTGTGCACGTTATGTGACTGCATTACCTCTGGCCGAGTTTGCGTTGTGTGATTGGATTATCTCAGGCCGAGTGTGCATTGTGTGACTGCATTACATCAGGCCGAGTGTACGTTGTGTGACTGGATTACCACACTCCGAGTGTGCGTTAGGTGATTGCATTACCTCAGATCGAGAGAATGTTGTGTGACTGGATTACCTCAGGTAGAGTTTGCGTTGTATGACTGCATTACCTTAGGGCGAGTGTGCGTTGTGTGATTGGATTTCCTCAGGTTGAGTGTGAGTTGTGTGACTGCATTACAAAAGGCCGAGTGTGCGTTGTGTAACTGGAATACCTCAGGTTCAATGTACGTTTTGTGACTGTATTACCTCAGGTTGAGTTTGCGTTGTATGACTGCATTACCTTAGGGCCGGTGTGCGTTCTGTGGCTGGATTACCTCAGGCCGAGTGTGCGTTGTGTGATTGCATTATCTCAGGTCGAGTGTGCGTTGTGGTATTGCCTTACCTCAGGTCGAGAATGCGTTGTGTGACTGAATTACGTCACGTTGAGTGTGCGTTGTGTGACTGGATTACCTCAGGTCGAGTGTGCATTGTGTGACTGCATTATCTCATGCGGAGTGTGCGTTTTGGTATTGCATTACCTCAGGTCGAGAGTGCGTTTTGTGACTGGATTACCTCAATCCGAGTGTGCATTGTGTGACTGGATAACCTTAGGTTGAGTGTACGTTGTGTGATTACATTACCTCAGGTCGAGTGTGCGTTCTGTGACAGGATTGCCTCAGACCGAGTGTGCGTTGTGTGACTGGATTACCTCAGGTCGAGTGTGCGTTGTGTGATTGCATTACCTTAGGTACAGTGTGCTTTGTGTGACTGGATTGCCTAAGGTTGAGTGTGCGTTGTGTGACTGCATTACCTTAAGGCGAGTGTGCGTTGTGTGACTGCATTACCTTAGGGCGAGTATGCCTTGAGTAACTGGATTACCTCAGGTCGAGTGTGCGTTGAGTGACTGGATTACCTCAGTCAGAGTATGTTTTGTGTGACTGGATTACCTCAGGTCGAGTGTGCGTTGTGATTGCATTACCTTAGGTACACTGTGCTTTGTGTGACTGGATTACCTAAGGTTGAGTGTGCGTTGTGTGACTGCATTACCTTAGGGCGAGTATGCCTTGAGTGACTGGATTACCTCAGGTCGAGTGTGTGCTGTGTGACAGGATTACCTCAGGCCGAGTGTGCATTGTGTGACTGGATTACCTCAGGCCGAGTGCGCGTTGTGTGACTGGGTTGCCGAAGGCCAAGTGCGTGTTGTGTGACTGGATTACCTTAGGTCGAGTGTGAGTTGTGTGACTGCATTACTTCAGATCGAGGATGCGTTGGGTGACTGAATTCCCTCAGGCCGAGTGTGCGTTTTGTGATTGCATTACCTTAAGGCGAGTGTGCGTTGTGTGACTGCATTACCTTAGTGCGAGTGCGCATTGTGGGACTGGATTACCTCAGACCGAGTGTGCGTTGTGTGACTGCATTACCTTTCCCCGAGTGTGCGTTGTGTGACGGGATTGCCGCAGGCTGAGTGTATGTTGTGTGATTACATTACCTCAGGTCGAGTGTGCGTTTTGTGACGGGATTATCACAGGCCGAGTGTGTGTTGTGTGACTGCATTATCTCTGGCCGAGTGTGCGTTGTGTGACTGGATTATCTAAGGCCGAGTGTGCGTTGTGTGCATTATCTCAGGCCGAGTGTGCATTGTGTGACTCGATTACCTCAGGTCGATTGGGCAGTGTGTGACTGCATTACCTTAGAGCGAATGTGAATTGTGTGGCTGCATTACCTCAGGTCGAGTGTGCTTTGAGTGACTTGATTACCTCATGCAGAGTGGTGTACGTTGTGTGACTGGATTACCTTAGGTCGAGTGTGCCTTGTGTGACTGGATTACCTCAGGCAGAGTGTGCGTTGTGAGATTCTATTACCTCAGATCGAGTGTGCCTTGTGTGAATGCACTTCCTCAGGTTGAGTGTACGTTGGATGACTCGAATGTCTCGTGTTTAGCGTACGTTGAGTGACTGGATTACTACAGACCGAGTGTGCTTTGTGTGACTGTATTACTTTAGGGCGAATGCGCGTTGTGTGACTGGGTTACCTCAGGCCGAGTGCGCGTTGTGTAACTGGATTACCTCAGGCCGAGTGTGCTTTGTGTGACTGGATTACCTCATGCAGAGTGTGCTTTGTGTGACTGGACTACCTTAGGTCGAGTATGCGTTGGGTGACTGAATTCCCTCAGACCGAGTGTGCGTTTTTTGATTGCATTACCTTAAAGCGAGTGTGCGTTGTGAGAATGCATTATCTTAGTGCGAGTGTACGTTGTGGGACTGGATTACCTCAGACCGAGTGTGCGTTGTGTGACTGTAATACCTTACCCATAGTGTGAGTTGTGTGACGGGATTGCCGCAGGCTGAGTGTATGTTGTGTGATTACATTACCTCAGGTCGAGTGTGCGTTTTGTGACGGGATTACCACAGGCCGAGTGTGTTGTGTGACTGCATTATCTCTGGCCGAGTGTGCGTTGTGTGACTGGATTATCTAAGGCCGAGTGTGCATTGTATGCATTACCTCAGGCCGAGTGTGCGTTGTGTGACTGGATTACCTTACCCATAGTGAGTTGTGTGACGGGATTGCTGCAGGCTGAGTGTATGTTGTGTGATTACATTACCTCAGGTCGAGTGTGCGTTTTGTGACGGGATTACCACAGGCTGAGTGTGTGTTGTGTGATTACATTACCTCAGGTCGAGTGTGCACCGTGTGACTGCATTTTCTCAGGCGGAGTGCGTTGTGTGACTGGATTACCTCAGTCCAAGTGTGCGTTGTGTGACTGCATTACATCAGGCCGAGTGTGCGTTGTGCGACTGCATTATCTCAGGTCAAGTGTGCGTTGTGTGACTGGATTATCTAAGGCCGAGTGTGCGTTGTGTGACTGCATTACCTCAGGCCGAGTGTGCGTGGTGTGACTGGATTACGTCAGGCCGAGTGTGCTTTGTGTGACTGGATTACCTCAGGTCGATTGTGCATTGTGTGACTGCATTACCTTAGAGCGAGTGTGCGTTGTGTGGCTGCATTAACTGAGGTCGAGTGTGCTTTGAGTGACTGGATTACCTCAGGCAGAGTGTGCCTTGTGAGATTCTATTACCTCAGATCGAGTGTGCGTTGTGTGAATGCACTACCTCAGGTTGAGTGTACGTTGGATGACTCGAATATCTCATGTTTAGCGTACGTCGAGTGACTGGATTAACACAGACCGAGTGTGCTTTGTGTGACTGCATTACTTTAGGGCGAGTGTGCGTTGTGTGACTGGGTTACCTCAGGTCGAGTGTACGTTGTGTGACTGCATTATCTCTTGCCGAGTGTGCGTTGTGTGACTGGATTACCTCAGTCCGAGTGTGCGTTATGTGACTGGATTGCCTCGGGCCGAGTGTGCGTTATGTGACTGCATAACCTCAGGCCGAGTATGCGTTGTGTGGCTGCATTATCTCTTGCCGAATGTGCGTTGTGTGAC
The DNA here is from genome assembly GCF_038502225.1 of Cherax quadricarinatus. Classification (NCBI taxonomy): domain Eukaryota; kingdom Metazoa; phylum Arthropoda; class Malacostraca; order Decapoda; family Parastacidae; genus Cherax; species Cherax quadricarinatus. The sequence goes on along the minus strand of NC_091361.1, from coordinate 5,839,317 downwards.
TGGATTACCACAGGCTGAGTGTGCATTATGTGATTGCATTACCTCAGGCCAAGTGTGCGTTGTGTGACTGGATTACCTCGGGTCGAGTGTGCTTTATGTGACTGCATAACCTCAGGCCGAGTATGCGTTGTGTGATTGCATTACATGAGGCCGAGTGTGCGTTGTGTGACTGGATGTGGCGTACATGTTTCTGGAAGGTGAGGAGCCTGTCGATGTAGATGCCAAGGTACCTTTAGCTGTGTACCCATTCCAGGTGAGTCATATCATTTTGCAGTTGTTAACACGCCATAAAACAACCAATAATTATTTTTCTCTTTATATTTTAAGATAATGTTCTTTATAATTACAATGTGCAAAATTCAAAAGCCATTTAAATCATAATAAAAATATAATTGAAATTGGATAATAAAAAAAGCCTTTATTTGCTTCTCCCCCCCTCCTGTTAAATAATGTATGAAAGTAATTATTATTTTAAGTTTGGTAATACCAATTTTCACTGCTTGAAATTCATTACACAACAAGTAATGAGATTTCCTTGCCTAAAATTTCATTAATCATTCCAGTATTTAGATCAATGTAGTAGTCAAATTAATTTTATTGTGAAATTTATGTTATTTAATGGTATACATGAAAATTAACATGTTCAGTAGCATGTCTAATTTTGAGGAATTGCTCACGTTAAATTGTATGTTGCATCATCTAATTTCTCATGTTAAATTGTATGTTGCATCATCTCAATTCTCATGTTAAATTGTATGCTGCATCATCTAATTTCTCATGATAAATTGTATGTCGCAACATCTGATTTTTAAACAAATAAATTACGTCATCTACTCTATTTATTATGAAGCAGAGGTTACCTGGAGGTTACCTGGAGGTTATTCCGTGGATCAACGCCCCCGCGGCCCTGTCCACGACCAGGCCTCCCGATGGATCAGGGCCTGATCAACTAGGCTGTTACTGCTGGCCGCACGCAGTCCGACGTACGAGCCACAGCCCGGCTGATCCGGCACCGACTTTAGGTATCTGTCCAGCTCCCTCTTGAAGGCAGCCAGGGGTCTATTGGCAATTCCCCTAATGCTTGATGGGAGGCTGTTGAACAGTTTTGGGCCCCGGACACTTATGGTGTTTTCTCTTAGTGTACCAATGGCGCCCCTACTTTTTATTGGCGGCATTTTGCATCGCCTGCCCAGTCTTTTACTTTCGTAGGGAGTGATTTCTGTGTGCAGATTTGGGACCATTGACTTTTTTCTTAGTACATTTTTTTTTTCAGTTCAACTTCAAAGATTTTGTGTAAAATATATTCATATTTTACTTTGTACTATTGTTTTTAGCACTTATTATGTTTCTGCTATTTTAAAAATTAATGAAGCGAATTTTCAGAAAAATGTCGAGCACTGTTCATTAATTAAAGGCTTTGTGTAAACAATCCAGTGTTATTTTACTCATTCAGTGTAGTAGCAAACTGAAAATATATTTTGGAATACCATTCAATTTTGCCAGTAATTTTCCAGTTTCTCCTGTGCGTGCAAGCAGTTATTGTTTTATCAGATATTAATTCTTTATTTCAAGATTACTGACTATCTTCCAGATACTACTTACCCTAGTGGAAAATATTTTCTCTTTCATTGTGTTCTAACTAGGTAAGGTATTTCGTAAGTTATTTCTTCGTATTATGTTATGTGAGGGAAAAGTTCAATAGATAGGAGTAGCGAGGGAGTGTATAGTAACAATAGTTTCATTGTCGGCTACTTGTTAAGGTAGGGTCAGTCTAGCTCCCGCTATCCCTTCCCCTCCCTCTTCCCCCCCCCCCGAAAGGTGACGTGTGGGGCTCCGGTCAAACAGTAAATCACTCGACTCACAGCTCCCAACACTTCTGTAGGTACACGCCTGATCATATTTTAGTGGACTTATTGGTTGAAAGCTTCACTTTTGACCAGTAATTAACTTAGTCATTTCAGTCTTTATCTGTTAAATGTTTTAATAATCACCACATCTTTTAGGTATTGTACTTATCATGGAGAGTGATTTCTTAAGCAGTGGGTAATCTGTCTCTCTTTACAGCTTGGAATGACAGAGAGGGTCACCTGCCAACCAACGAGAAGAATAGAAGGAGACGGACTAACATCCTGAGACGTCCCATGTTTAATCTGCTTACCTGTTATGTAAGCCAACACAGGACCTAACCCCTCATCATAGCAGTGGTAACGAACCTGTTTTCCTGTCATCTGAAGTAATTACTCACGGCTACACTCTGTAAAGAACGAGCCGGTGGTGGACACCAACACCTGCTACCCCCCTCCCACATCAGCAATGGCTACAATTTCAACAACATGCAGTGTCACCAACACCTGACACCCCATTACCACGATATACCTATATTAGCGTTGAGTTCAAATGTAATTTTTTTTCATTTCATTTTTCAGTTTTCTTTCAATTAGGATACCCATTCATGTTTTATTGTTTTACATTTTCCGTTTCTAAATAATAAAGTGTTTATCATTGCCTGTTATTATTTCTTTTTCTATTCATTAATTTTCCTGAGGAGGAGCCAGCCTTGGTAATACTGACTGAAGTTGTTACAGGGCTGAGTAAGCCTTCACAAGTGTCGACCTTGCCAGGATCAACTCGACTGAATCAAGATTCAATTCCATCTCGAATATTCCATTGGAACTTCAACGCCGCATACTACAAACGGTTACCACCAGCCATGAGTAATCATTCTCTATGGTAGGACTACAGTAAAGGTATTTAAAAGATTTGGTGATTGTTATAGTCTCAATTTATTGTAAGTCATGTCAGGCAGGATATAATTAATTCTACCACCTTTTCAAGCTTGAAACACTTTGGAGGATTAGACTCTAGGGACCCGAGATTTTCCAGTGACAATTTGTTTCATATAGCTCTTTATTATATCAAGGGAACTGTCGTAGGACACTCTTGATTTGTTGGTGAGAAGATTGGATGGTCAAGTGACCCCTTTCTACTTACTGTTTGCTCGGAGCCGGCATAGAACCCTTCGTTTTCATTAATATATATTGTCTAATTGAAGCAGGGATATAGCCCTCTGGTTTATTTACAGTTTGAGCGAAGCAGGAACTGAACCCTCTGTTTTCTTTAATACCCGTTTCATTTCCCCTGATAGTTTAAGTTATTCTTGCAAGTATGGAGGAATACCAGTTTTGGATGAACGCTGGAAGTAAGTTAGGAATAACAGGGAAAAATTTAGAATCTTTCATTAGTGCTAAGATCCAGGAAAGACTTGATAGAGAGAGAATTGAGAGAGAAGAAAGACAGAAAGGGAAAGAGAAGAAGAAAAGGAGAGAGAGAGAATTGAAAAAGAAGAAGAAAGGAGAGAGAGAGAATCGAAAGAGAAGAGAAAAAGGAGAGATAGAGAATCGAAAGAGAAGAGAAAAAGGAGAAAGAGAACTTTGAAAGACAGGAGAAAAAGGAGAGAGAGAGAATTGAGAGAGAAATCCAAGAAAGACAGTTAGAAAGAGAAAGAGAAGACAAAAAGGAGCATGATAGACTTGATCGTGAGGAGAGAGCTAAAGAACGTGAGGAACAAGTTAAATTAAGAGAACTTGAGGAAAGAGCAAAGGATATAGAAGTTGAGGGAAAAGCTAGAGAACATGAGGAAAAAGCTAGAGAACGTGAGGCAAAAGCTAGAGAACATGAGTTAATAGAGAGAGAAAAGGATCGCGAGCTCGAAAAATCTCGCCTTGAATTAGAGAATAAAAAGTTAACTCTGACACAACAACAATTAGAGGAAGGAGTAATTGAACATCATGCAGCTAGTGCACATATTCCAACACCTAATTTACCTCCCTTCACAGAGGGTGATGACATTACTTCATACATTATCAGGTTCGAAAATACTGCTACCCTCTGTGAATGGCCTGCTGACACCTGGGCTACTAGGTTAGGAATGTTATTTTCTGGTACAGCCTTGAATATCTATGCAACTTTGTCGCAGAATATCATATGTAATTATAACCTACTGAAGAAGGCAATCTTTAAAGCATATCAAAAAAACCACAAATTTTCACAGGAAAGATTTCAGGTATGCCACCTTACAGCCTGGCCAAAACTTTCAGCAGTTACAGGTAAACTCTTTCGTTTGTTCGACTTTTGGATAGAGAGTTCAGGAATTGATCACAGTTATGAATCTCTTAGAGACTTCAGGGTTGCTGACCAGTTCCTGACAGCTCTTCCCCACCAGATAAGAACATTCATCAGAGAACGTAACCTGATTAAAGCTGAGGAAGTTGCTGAGGCCGCTGACTTGTATGCTGAGGCTCACAATTCCTATAAAGACCTAAAGGGATCCAACCCTAAGGACAAGGGTTCATCAGACCTTAAGAAATCAAAGCCTCTAGTGGAAAGTAAAGTGACTTCTTTTATTCCTGTTTGTCATTTGTGTGGTGTTAAGGGACATAAACGTCCAGATTGTCCTTCTAAGAAGGTCCAAAAAGTTGGAAGATGTTTTAAAGACGGTAATGACCAAGCACCCTTCTGTTCAGGAACAGTTAATGGACTTAATGTATCTACCATTTTACGAGACACTGGATGCACATGTATAGTCATTTCTGATAAGCTGTTCCCTAATCTTAAAGAAACTCATTTCTCTGCTATACTTTCAGACTACTTGGGCCGTACAGACACTTTTCCTACCATCCGTTGTTACATTAGGTCTAAATGGTTCACAGGCTGGTCTGAAGCCGTACTAGCTCCCATCACTTCTTGCTCCGTACTAATAGGTAATGTAAAAGGTGCCATTCTTCCTTCTGACCTTTCATCACCAAAGATGGACATAGGTGTTTCAGATCCTCTTTCTGTAGAGTCAGAGAAGCCCCTCGAAAGTTCAGATGAGACAATGTCTCGTGAGATTCATGTAGGATTAAAAACCAGTGATGCTACTCTCGAAAGCGAGGTAGTAGGATCACCGGTTCACTTGTTAGATGAAAGTGAAGGTATCACCTCCGATACCATAAATGTCTTGACTAGGGCTCAGACCAAAGCCCAGGCTTCTCCTACTATCCATCCTTTGATTTTCCCTGACTTTAAGCCTTTAGACATATCGAAGGACTCCTTTGTCAATTTACAACGTAATTACCCTTCTCTTCAGAATTGCCATAATGCCGCTAAACAAAATCAAGTTATCCAAAGGAAAAACTTTTCATATAAATTTGAATATATAAAAGGTATCTTGTACAAGTCAGTATTCAAATTAAATTCAGATGAGATAGACTATTCCATCTTAGTTGTTCCAAGTCAATGCAGAGAGACTGTTCTTAAAATGGCTCATGACCTGCCAGTGGCCGGACATTTCTCGCATCGTAAAACCTTAAATAAAATTAGGGAAACCTATTTTTGGCCAAAAATGTCCTCAGATGTCACTACCTATTGTAGATCGTGTAAAGTTTGCCAACTGTCATCCTCCCGAGGTACCAGGCGAGTACCTATGGTCAAAATGCCTATCTTTACTGTACCGTTTGAAAGAGTAGCTATTGACATCGTTGGTCCTTTATCTCCACTTTCATCTGGGGGACATAGATATATATTAACATTAGTTGATTATGCTTCGAGTTTCCCTGAAGCCGTTCCCTAAACACCATAACTACTACAGAGGTGGCTGAAGCCCTTTTGTACATCTTCTCCAGAGTGGGCATCCCTAGAGAAATTTTGTCTGACCGTGGGACACAATTCACATCTGACTTAATGTAACATCTATACCAACTTCTGGGAGTGAAGCCTCTCTTCACCACACCCTATCATCCCAGCTGTAATTGGAGGATTGAGCGCCAGCATTCGATTCTCAAGTCCATTTTAAGGAAACTTTGCTCCCTTAAACCTAAGGAGTGGCATCATTACCTACCCTGTGCTTTGTTTGCCATGAGGGAAGTTCCCAGTGACTCTTTGGGGTTTTCACCTTTTGAACTTCTCTATGGTAGACAGGCCAGAGGACCATTGTCCATCCTTCATGACTTTTGGACTAATGAGGAGGTAAATGCCTTCTTACCAGTTTCTCCTTGACCTTAGATCCAAACTTGAGGAGACCTCTGACATAGTTTCGAAAAACCTAAGCTTGTCAATGGACCAGTACAAAACCTATTTTGATTCCAAAAGTCAGAGGAGAAGTTTTAAAGTAGGGGATGAAGTTCTGGTACTTTGGCCTATCAAGTCAAATAAATTATTAGTAGCATGGAAAGGTCCATATAAAGTATTAAAAATTTGTGGGAAAGTTGACTACCTCATAGAAGTCAAGGTGAAACCTAAGCTTTATCATATCAACATCCTTAAGAAATATTATCGAAGAAATTCGGTTAACTGCCTTAATAACTTTGACTTAGTTTTTCCACACGAACTTGATAAGACAACTGAAGAATGTAAGGTGTGCGTAATTGACACCTCTAACTTAGACTTTGATGAAGAACTACATGACTTGGTGACTCTTGACCACTCGGGTGCAACCAACATTAATATTAATGAATCTTTGGATGACCATAAGAGACATGAACTACTTCAATGTGTGAGTAACTTTTCAGACGTCTTTACTGATATTCCAGGTGTTACCTCCACGGTAGTCCATAAGATTGACTTATTGACGGACAATCCAGTCAAACGGAAATTATACCCGGTTCCAGTTCACCTTAGGGATGCATTTGACCGAGAGGTAGACAAATTATTAAAACTAAAGATCATTGAACCTTCAATATCTGCATATTGCTCACCAGTAGTCATGGTTAAAAAAGAGAATAATTCATATAGACTTGCTATTGACTTCAGAGGCCTCAATGCTATAACTCGGTGGGATGCTGAACCTATGCCCTTAATAGATAACGATCTACACAAATTTTATGACGCTTCCTTCTTTTCAGAGATTGATATTGCGCAGGCATATCATAAAGTAATGTAAGATCCTTCTTCTAAGCAGTACACCGCTTTTCCTACCCACCAAGGATTGATGCAGTATAGAACTATGCCCTTCGGTTTGGTAACTGCCTGTGCTACCTACGTGAGACTGATAAGAAAGGTCTTGGGTAATATGCCAAATGTTTCAGTTTATTTTGATAACATGTACATAATGGCATCCACGTGGGGCGAACATATCCAAACATTAACATCAGTTTTGCGTAGGTTACGCTCACATGGCCTCACTGCCAAGCCGAAGAAATGCTTCCTTGGGTATAACAAGATTAGATATCTTGGACTGATACTTTCTAATAACTCTCTGCAGCCTCTCCCCAGTAAGATCAAAGCTTTATTAGAATTTAAATTCCCCAAAACCAAGAAGCTCATGCGTAGCTTTCTTGGTTCTGTAAATTTTTATGCACGGTTTATCCCGAACCTTACTGATCTTACATGCATCTTATCCGACTTCCTTAAAATGTCTGTGAAGGAACCTCTTGAACTTTCCGACGTAGCTCAGGAAAAGTTTAATGAGATTAAAAGTATCTTTTCGAAAGACTCTATACTTAAGATTCCAGATATTAATAAAACATTTTAAGAACTGATGCCTCCAATACTGGCTTAGGTGTGGTGCTACTACAATACCATGATGGTACTCCCTTCCCTGTATGCTTCTAAGCCGGAAACTCCTTCCCGCAGAAACGAGATACTCCACCATAGAAAAGGAATGTTTGGCCCTTGTGTGGGGTATCTCCAAACTTAAATTTTATTTGCTGTGAAAAGAATTCATTTTAGAAATGGACCACAAACCTTTGATATACCTAGAAACTTTTAAGGGAACCAACAGTCGTCTCTTGAGGTGGACATTGGCACTCCAGGCTTTTAAGTTCCATATTGTGTATATCAATGGTTCATCCAATTATTTCTCTGACTGGTTAAGTCGTGACAGTCAGTAGAAGATTTGTTGCCTTACGCGGCTTCCACATGTTAGAACTTTTTCCTCGCCTATTCTTCTTATACCTCTTGACTATAAGTCTTGGTATTTGGGAGTGTAAGGGAAAAGGTCAATAGATAGGAGTAGCGAGGGAGTGTATAGTAACAATAGTTTCATTGCCGGCTACTTGTTAAGGTAGGGTAAGTCCAGCTCCCGCTATTCTCCCCCCCCTTTTTTCCCCCCTCCCCGAAAGTGATAGTTTGAATGCCGGCTGCTTGTTAAGGTAGGGTCAGTCTAGGTCTCGCTATCCCTTCCCCTCGCTCTTCCCCCCCCCCCGAAAGATGACGTGTGGGGCTTCGGTCAAACAGTAAATCACTCGACTCGCAGCTCCCAACACTACTGTAAGTACACGCCTGATCATATTTTAGTGGACTTATTGGTTGAAAGCTTCACTTTTGACCAATAATTAACTTAGTCCTTTCAGTCTTTATCTGTTAAATGTTTAATCACCACATCTTTTAGGTATTGTACTTATCATGGAGAGTGATTTCTTAAGCAGTGGGTAATGTCTCTCTTTGCAGCTTGGAATGACAGAGAGGGTCACCTGCCAACCAACAAGAAGAATAGAAGGAGACGGACTAACAGCCTGAGACATCCCATGTTTAATCTACTTACCTGTTATATAAGCCAACACTGGACCTAACCCCTCATCATAGCAGTGGTAACGAACCTGTTTTCCTGTCATCTGAAGTAATTACTTACGGCTACACTCTGTGAAGAACGAGCCGGTGGTGGTCACCAACACCTGCTACACCCCCCCCACATCAGCAACGGCTACGATATCAACAACACGTAGTGTCACCAACACCTGACACCCCATTACCACGATATACCTATATTAGCGTTGAGTTCAAATGTAATTTTTTTTCATTTCATTTTTCATTTTTCTTTCAATTAGGATACCCATTCATGTTTTATTGTTTTACATTTTCCGTTTCTAAATAATAAAGCGTTTATCATTGTCTGTTATTATTTCTTTTTCTATTCATTAATTTTCCTGAGGAGGAGCCAGCCTTGGTAATACTGACTGAAGTTGTTACAGAGCTGAGTAAGCCTTCACATGTTACAACTTTTACTATAATCTGTGTAAACTAACGTTATACAGTTGTCAATGATGATTGCGGAAGATTCGCGTTGTTACTGGGTTACAAAAGTCCCAATCTGCCAGATTTATTAAATAATAGTATTTTTGGTGATTTATTCAGTAATTAAGTAATTATCTTCCGTTAGCGTTCAAAATATTAATGTGATTCAGACAATAAGAATGATTATGCCATATGAGTTTAGCCTGAGTAAGTGTATGTTTGAAATTTACTGACATAATTGACCCACAACCGTCAACCACAAGCCTCATTGCGTCCATAATTTGTTAAATAAAAGGACACGAGTGCAACTAATGTGACATTTTATTGTGGCAACGTTTAGCTCTCCAGGAACTTTGTCAACAGCAATTAATGATGATTCAAGGCATTTACGTCTGCGAAAATTAGGTTCTTTGAACACTAGTCGGGCGTCCCTGAATATCATGAGATGATTGGCAGAATTCCGGTGTTGTACACAGGCGTGTTAAAGTTATTGTTCCATAATGCCTTAATGTGTTCATTGAGGCGTGTTTCGAGGTTTCTTGCTGTTTCACCTACATATATGCTGTCACAGCCTTCACAGAGTATAGTGTAAACTCCTGCATTGACTGGTTCGTGGTACTTCGATTTTGTCAATTTTGTCAGTGCAGGGGTTTATACTATACCCTTTGGAGGCTGTGACAGGATTTATGTAGGTGAAACAACAAGAAATGTATGTAGGAACGATAACTTTAACAACGCCTGCGTACAACACCAGAATTCCGCCAATCCAATTCCTTGAGGAAGAATGCACTATAATTGAACAAGTATTTTCTAAACTCCACTATCCTCGTCACTTCATCAGAGACTGTAGACAACGGGCATTAAACATCTTCAACACACCCAAAGAAGACACTGCCGAGAAGAGATACATAGTCCTCCCCACCAAACACGTTTCCAACATCTTTTCCAATACCTCATTCCAAGTTTCTACCTCCACAACCACGACCATCAAGGACATTACCAGTAATAGACAGGACAAGCTTCCATCCTCTGCAGGGGTATACATAATCCCTTGTAATGACTGCAGCAAATTATACGTGGGCGAAACATCAAGAGACCTCCAAACACGTATTTCAGAATACCAATACACAAACAGGTCTGACGATATAAGGAATGCCTGTGTACAACACCGTAATTCACACAACCATTTATTTAATAAACTACAGAAACTCAAGACTTATCGCCAGAGAAGACAACGCGCAATTCCGAAGACTCCTGGAATCATCACTTATCTCTATACCAACAACTTCAACCAGAACAATGGCTTCTATAACATAGCTGAACCACTTGCCAAGAAACGTCTTCATCGCTATCCCACATATGAGCATAGGAATGGAAGAACACTGCAGAAGGTCTGCTCACAAACTTATCCAATCTCCCTTCCAAGCTACCCAAGATTTTAGACTATAACCCCTTCGGTAGATCATCAGATGCAGCATTCTCCACCTGACCACAGCATTCTGAACCTGACTATAAATACTCGCGTACCTTCCACCCCAGGTAGATCTGTTTGTGATTTGAAAAAGCCCACTGTGTGGGCGAAATGTTGCCAATAAAGGATCACATTATACTGCATATGTGTTTATATTTCCAAATGCTAATGATATCATGTTATTTCTGCGGCATGACAGACGTAAGGTTCGTGAGACCATCTGTGATTGATTGCATGAATAATGTGCGTTTGGGGGACAAATGTGACATGCACATTTGATTTATTGATTGTACCCGGATGAGTTACACGTGGTACAAGAAATATTTCTTGTTTTGATGATATTGCGTTGTTTCAGACATATACTATGCATCAGATCAAGATTGGCAAAAGATCGCCATATGCCAACTTCTGTTAGTCTATCATCAGACGAATAATACAGAAATATTACGTAGTACAACCGGCTCACCTGATGCGCCTCTGCCATTATCACCATTTATCCTTTTATTGCAGATATTGTAAATTTGTTATCACTCTCTAACTGAACTTCCTGCTACAGACGAGAAGAGATTATATGTCTGCATGCATTTCTAGTCGCCCAGTAAAGTGCGTTGTATGCGTAGTGAATATAAAACAGCACTGTCTAGAGACACAGAAGAAATTAAAGTTTGGTTCATATTAACATTCATTGTTAGTACTTATAGCAAAAACTGGCAGTAACTTTCTTAAGTTGTGCGAAATAATCAGCTGTAATTAAAGACAGAAAACACTCAGCATGGACGAGAAATGAATAAACAAAAACAGTCCGATTATAATTTATGCAACAAAGCAAAGGCCTTAAAAATATGGAAAATTTCATACCTGGAGAGGGTTTCGGAGGTCAGCTTCACCGCGGCCCTGGCTGAGACCAGGCCTCGTGGGACTGAAATTTTTCTCGGGTTGGGTATATCAATGAATGCTGTATTAGCAAGTTTTGAGAGCGGATGGCATTTTGGAGATGGTGAAGTCCTTTGTAAGGATGAAAGTTTATTACATAACTTGATTTACTGATTGTAAATTTATGTTAAATCTGGTGTAGTAGCATTGTTTATTTTTATAAATAAAACAACCGGTGGGTCTTAAACCCATAACAGACAACTCCTAAGATTCAGAGGGCAGTGTGCCAACCACTGTCTGTTACTGCAGTTTCCTGAGTACTGATAATATTTTATTATTGCTTAAATTTGTCACCCTTTGTATATTCGTCCATCCAGAGTAAAAAATCTCAATAAAAGTTACCTAGTAATGTCATTTATTTTCTTAATGCATTCGTTGATGAGAGTGAAGATGCACCAGGTTGTAAAGAAGTGTTAGTACTCACAGTCACTAAAAAGACACTGCTTTTGAAGGTCTGTAATTTCACGTTAAAAAGAACTGTGACTCTTAAACCTAATTACTATTATTTTAAGAAGCACAGAATTCCATTTTTTTTCTATTTCTTGCTGGTTTTGCAACAACTTCAATATACAATGAAGAAAAATCTTATGTGTATACATATCGGGTTTTTTTTTGGGCTCTTTATCATATATTTCTAACTTTACTTCAATATTCATTATCTAGAGTGATTAGGTACGACTCTCCGTATGATCCTACAAGATCCAGAGCGATATTTCACGGTTGTCACAAATACAAGTTTGACACTGAAATCCTTGTTCTCTATAATTATTCTCAGGAAACTGAAGATTACTACCTCTTGCTTATCTTGTTTTGATTCAAAAAGTGAATATTGCTTTCAACCTTAAAGTTTACGAAAATATTTAACGAGATAGTTTTTAAACTTGCTTCATTAATTTTTTTTTATTTACAACAATAGAAATCCGCTACCTGTATCGTTTGTGTTGTGTCTGAACGTATTCTAACGGCATAGTGTGAGACGCTTTCTCGTGGAATAAATATTTATCAGTTTGACGACCCTCTAACATTCTGTTTGTATATATGGTCTACCCCTATTGAAATGATTTCAAAGCAATAAAAGATTGTATATTAGATTGCATTATTCCTTTGTTTAATTCACTGCTTTACTCTCGATGATCTGCGAAAAGTATTGTATGGAATCTCGTTGATTTGCTCACTTACATATCAATTTGTCATACACATTTTGATTCTTTCTTTTATACATAATTTATCCTTGATAGCCTTATCTGTGTCCTGGACTATTACTTTTGCCTTTGTCAACTTAGCTCCAGAGTAATAAGACAATCTGTTCACTCTTCATATCTTTTTGACTCCGCCTTCAACATCAGCTTGACGGTCAACATCTGTATTTGTTTTCATGTTAGTAAATCTGGTGATATCGCTAGATGTATTATGTTGTTGGAGTTTTTGAGCTACTGAATATTTCTGTTTAAAATTACACACTTCCTCATCTACTTTGAAAATTATTATCCCTTGGATTAAAAAAATTCTCTGAAGTCTGGAATAGTCATTTTAACAAGGCCCTCACGAGCCCGTGTTCTCCTTCCTTCTCCTATTTTCAGGCTCTGGGGTAAAATTAAAGGAAAAATATGATGATTTCCAGAAACTATTACACTAAGAACTATTTCTCTACTTTCAGCAATCTTTTAAAATTAATTTTATGTTCGTTTCTATTATTTCATTTTTTTCTATCTAATGAATTGGCTTCAATAAGTATTTTTACCAATTCGTCTTATATATCTTTCTTCTGGACTTGGGTAATGTCAAGAAAAGTAAGATGTCAGTTAGCATGCCAGTTTAAAGTGACAAGGTGAAGGAGTGGTTTGTTGTTGTGGAAGGATGGTGTGGGTAATGTATTGTTTGGAAGTGGGTGGCAATGTCGCTTCGTCTTAGTGTCAGTCTGTTCTGTGTTTTCTTTCTTGAGAAAGGATGAATTACAGCTTACCTCACCTAACGGTACTCACAATTATTGCCATCGTTACTGACTCTCGGTTCCTGGTCAGTATGTCTCGACTGTTCAGGAGCTCTCTCACTATTCCTGGACAGTTGAACCCTATTCTGTCTTCTCTTTAAATTGTGTATGAATCCCAATTGTTCCACTTCCACTGATATTTCCATTGCATAACTATTTTGACATCAAAGAAGGTCAAATGCCTTTTTTTGTGCTCGGTCCTTGCTATTCACAAGCGAAAGGCTCTATTGAGTCCTAAAAATATCTTTAATTTCACTCATTAACTTGTACAAGAGAGAACAGTATATGTAACCAGCCAGAGATAGAGATTCAGTTCTTCAGAACAGAGGGAAGGTACAATGCTATGTCCTCTGGAAGTCATATCTTGCTATGATTGGTTGTCATTTAAAACTGTTTTTTTTCTCGAGACGAGGTGAAGTTGAGCTTCAGTTGCCCAAATGTACTCACGTAATTGTTGCTGTAGTTACCAAATCTCAGTTCTTGGCCACTGTATCTCGACTATTCAGGAAATTTCACTATTCCCATTTAAAAACTATGAGGAAAAACTATTAAGAAAAAAGCATACAGTAGAAGATAAGGAAACACCACAAAATAACTTAGAATGCAATACTTGACAGCAAGTGCAAGCTTATAATAATAATAATAATAAAAGAAGTTTAAAGAAAACCTCATATACAACAACCGTTCACAAGTGTCTCATGGAAGTATATCATACATACCAGCGTGATATGTATTTTATGTTTATTCTTAAGATTTTTTTTTATTTTTCTGTTGCATCTATGCCACCCTCTTCTCGTTCTGTTGTGTATGAGGTTTTCTTTCACCTTCTTTTATTATTCAACCTTGTACTTGCTGTCAACTATTGCATTCTGTCTAGGTTATTTGTGGTGTTTCCCTATAGTCTCCTGTATGTATTTTTCTCTTTAGTTTTTCCTTGTAGTTTTTGAACGGGAATACAATGGGCTCTGTCTCATCAGACACATTGTTAACGTATGTCAGGGACAGAAAAGATTCCAGTAGATAACTTGTGGAGATTATTGGTAGTCACGATTGTCCATCATGACACTTCTTCAAAGATATACCTGGGATTGGTTTCAATAGTTGTTCTACCATCACTCAAAGCCCTGCAACGAACAGTTTTTCCATGTAGGTTTTGCAGTGATCTGGGATGTACGAGACCATTTCTGGCGTAATGAATGGGATCTGTAACTGAGAAGTAGTGCATCAATTCACTGACTTTCAAAAAGCGTAGAGCACAATCTTCTTCTTGTTCCCATCTACTGAATATTAACAATAATACCTGCAGTAAATGGTTTTATAACCCGAGTTTTCTTTTCCTGCTTCATTGTGATCTGTCTTTTAGTTTCTGCTTAAGTTTATCACATATACTATCGTCACTTACAGTCTCATACAGAAACTCCTACATACATTGCGCAGTGCTCATATGTTCATTGGGAAATTATTCTCAGTTAGCATCTTTGGAACACAAGCAAAGACAGCGTTCATTATTATCGTTTGTCAGCTGCCATCAGTTAGGATCTGTACAGTTTTAGCATTATTCACGAGAATAGGCATCCTCATTGGAAAATTCTTGTTGATCTGTTAATAAAGTTGTTGCTTGGCATATCTTGGCACGCTGTCACGTAAGTCCGTGGCATAAATTGAGTTTGTTCTGTTTATTTGTGTGCATCACAGAACTGCTTTTTGCGTCTCTTCTATAATCAGCAAGCTGACAGTTTTGCCGTGCAATTGTCAGGGCCCCAAACCTGTACTGTGAATAACTGCCAGTTTTGAATGACAACCAGTCAAGGTAAGGTTTGACCTTCAGACGACCTGCCATTGTACCTTCCCTCTGGTCTGAAGAACAGTCTCACTAGCTCCAGCTCATTACATATACTGTTCTCTCACGTATGAGTTAATTCAGAGCCGGACTTAGGAGGTGCGGGGCCCTATTGGGAACAATTTTGGTGGGCCCCAAATGTGGAAAGCAATCAAACTGTGCGCTTAAGAAAACCATGCGAGTTAATAGACCAAACAGATGTAAGCTACCTTTTAACCCGTAAACGGTCCAAGCAGATCTACGTTCACATGTGTAGTGCTACAAAAGTAGATCTACGTTTTTTTTTTTACATATTTTCAAATGTAACAAAAAAAAGTAGATCAAAGTTTTTTTTACACATTTTCAAATGTAAAAAAACAAAAAGATCTACTTTTTTACATAATTTCAAATGTTGAAAAAACGTATATATACGTTTGGACTGTTTACGGGTTAATATAAAATTGCATAGATGTAAGTCTACAAGTAACAAACAATTTGTATATCACCTCTGAAAAGAACATAGTCACAATACCACTTGCTTTACTGACTTTGAAAAGTACATAGTCACAATACCACTTGCTTTACTGACTTTGAAAAGTACATAGTCACAATACCACTTGCTTTACTGACTGTGAAGTGATTTATTAATTCACCAACATATTATATCCAAAGCCCCATTTTTGTACGTCGTGTTGTTTTGTGTAGCTGACAAGCCGAGAGTAGATTACACTTTAGGGAGGGTCCCCTTACGTGCGGGGCCCAATTGGGAGCAATCAGTCCAATCGGCTTAAGGCCGGCTCTGAGTTAATGAGTTAATGGCAGTGAGCAATTCCATTTTTGCTCTCTTTTATTACGTTATTTACGAGTATGGAATCGGCTTATATTACATACTGCGTAAATATTGTAAATGTCGGTTATTGTAATATATGGGTTCTTAAAGAAACTACTTTTCGTTACTGGTGAAAATTCATATGGCTAGTTCCTACAGTCCTTCCAATTTTGTTTCCTGTAAGTTGAATTAGAAGTTAATGTTGAAAATTTCTTCCTTCATTCTAGCGAATATTGGGTCCAATACTGACAATTCTTGTTTCTTTTTTACTCAGGTACCTTCAGTTACATGGTGATGCACAATAAAAAAGTCATTTCATTTGAGAATTGATCTGACACTGTATTTGCATATCCAATCTGTGGTTAAAAAAAAAACTCCAAATATATTGTTAATTTTCTTTTTTAAGAGTCATTCTAGTTTCCATGGTATTGTTTGGAATCTCCATTTATTGCATAAAACATCTTCCTCCAAAGAACTGTTAAACGATGATTGTATATATATATATATATATATATATATATATATATATATATATATATATATATATATATATATATATATATATATATGTATGTATATATATGTATTATGTAATAAAATATTCCTATTGGTAAAAAAAAAATAGTTTAAAAGATGGGGTGGTAGGGGAAGTGGAATATTCAAATGGCTTCAGGAAGAAATCCAAATATTCTTCCTTGAAGCCTTTTTATCCACTTCTCCGAGGCTATGGGTCCCACAATTTACACCAGATGACTGTGAAACAAAAACCTGTAACTGTTTTGCGTGATGGTAGGATTGCTGGTTTTCTTTTTCTGTCTCATAAACACGCTAGATAACAGGGATATCTTGCTACTCCTACTTACACTTTGGTCACACTTCACAGACACGCACATGCATATATATATATATACATACATCTAGGTTTTTCTCCTTATTCTAAATAGCTCTTGTTCTTTTTTATTTCTTCTATTGTCCATGGGGAAGTGGAAAAGAATCTTTCCTCCGTAAGCCATGCGTGTCGTATGAGGCGACTAAAATGCCGGGAGCAATGGGCTAGTAACCCCTTCTCCTGTATACATTTACTAAAAAAGAGAAGAAGAAAAACTTTATAAAACTGGGTTGTTTAAATGTGCGTGGATGTAGTGCGGATGACAAGAAACAGATGATTGCTGATGTTATGAATGAAAAGAAGTTGGATGTCCTGGCTCTAAGCGAAACAAAGCTGAAGGGGGTAGGAGAGTTTCAGTGGGGGGAAATAAATGGGATTAAATCTGGAGTATCTGAGAGAGTTAGAGCAAAGGAAGGGGTAGCAGTAATGTTAAATGATCAGTTATGGAAGGAGAAAAGAGAATATGAATGTGTAAATTCGAGAATTATGTGGATTAAAGTAAAGGTTGGATGCGAGAAGTGGGTCATAATAAGCGTGTATGCACCTGGAGAAGAGAGGAATGCAGAGGAGAGAGAGAGATTTTGGGAGATGTTAAGTGAATGTATAGGAGCCTTTGAACCAAGTGAGAGAGTAATTGTGGTAGGGGACCTGAATGCTAAAGTAGGAGAAACTTTTAGAGAGGGTGTGGTAGGTAAGTTTGGGGTGCCAGGTGTAAATGATAATGGGAGCCCTTTGATTGAACTTTGTATAGAAAGGGGTTTAGTTATAGGTAATACATATTTTAAGAAAAAGAGGATAAATAAGTATACACGATATGATGTAGGGCGAAATGACAGTAGTTTGTTGGATTATGTATTAGTAGATAAAAGACTGTTGAGTAGACTTCAGGATGTACATGTTTATAGAGGGGCCACAGATATATCAGATCACTTTCTAGTTGTAGCTACACTGAGAGTAAAAGGTAGATGGGATACAAGGAGAATAGAAGCATCAGGGAAGAGAGAGGTGAAGGTTTATAAACTAAAAGAGGAGGCAGTTAGGGTAAGATATAAACAGCTATTGGAGGATAGATGGGCTAATGAGAGCATAGGCAATGGGGTCGAAGAGGAATGGGGTAGGTTTAAAAATGTAGTGTTAGAGTGTTCAGCAGAAGTTTGTGGTTACAGGAAAGTGGGTGCAGGAGGGAAGAGGAGCGATTGGTGGAATGATGATGTAAAGAGAGTAGTAAGGGAGAAAAAGTTAGCATATGAGAAGTTTTTACAAAGTAGAAGTGATGCAAGGAGGGAAGAGTATATGGAGAAAAAGAGAGAGGTTAAGAGAGTGGTGAAGCAATGTAAAAAGAGAGCAAATGAGAGAGTGGGTGAGCTGTTATCAACAAATTTTGTTGAAAATAAGAAAAAGTTTTGGAGTGAGATTAACAAGTTAAGGAAGCCTAGAGAACAAATGGATTTGTCAGTTAAAAATAGGAGAGGAGAGTTATTAAATGGAGAGTTAGAGGTATTGGGAAGATGGAGGGAATATTTTGAGGAATTGTTAAATGTTGATGAAGATAGGGAAGCTGTGATTTCGTGTATAGGGCAAGGAGGAATAACATCTTGTAGGAGTGAGGAAGAGCCAGTTGTGAGTGTGGGGGAAGTTCGTGAGGCAGTAGGTAAAATGAAAGGGGGTAAGGCAGCCGGGATTGATGGGATAAAGATAGAAATGTTAAAAGCAGGTGGGGATATAGTTTTGGAGTGGTTGGTGCAATTATTTAATAAATGTATGGAAGAGGGTAAGGTACCTAGGGATTGGCAGAGAGCATGCATAGTTCCTTTGTATAAAGGCAAAGGGGATAAAAGAGAGTGCAAAAATTATAGGGGGATAAGTCTGTTGAGTGTACCTGGTAAAGTGTATGGTAGAGTTATAATTGAAAGAATTAAGAGTAAGACGGAGAATAGGATAGCAGATGAACAAGGAGGCTTTAGGAAAGGTAGGGGGTGTGTGGACCAGGTGTTTACAGTGAAACATATAAGTGAACAGTATTTAGATAAGGCTAAAGAGGTCTTTGTGGCATTTATGGATTTGGAAAAGGCGTATGACAGGGTGGATAGGGGGGCAATGTGGCAGATGTTGCAAGTGTATGGTGTAGGAGGTAGGTTACTGAAAGCAGTGAAGAGTTTTTACGAGGATAGTGAGGCTCAAGTTAGAGTATGTAGAAAAGAGGGAAATTTTTTCCCAGTAAAAGTAGGCCTTAGACAAGGATGTGTGATGTCACCGTGGTTGTTTAATATATTTATAGATGGGGTTGTAAGAGAAGTAAATGCGAGGGTCTTGGCAAGAGGCGTGGAGTTAAAAGATAAAGAATCACACACAGGGTGGGAGTTGTCACAGCTGCTCTTTGCTGATGACACTGTGCTCTTGGGAGATTCTGAAGAGAAGCTGCAGAGATTGGTGGATGAATTTGGTAGGGTGTGCAAAAGAAGAAAATTAAAGGTGAATACAGGAAAGAGTAAGGTTATGAGGATAACAAAAAGATAAGGTGATGAAAGATTGAATATCAGATTGGAGGGAGAGAGTATGGAGGAGGTGAACGTATTCAGATATTTGGGAGTGGACGTGTCAGCGGATGGGTCTATGAAAGATGAGGTGAATCATAGAATTGATGAGGGAAAAAGAGTGAGTGGTGCACTTAGGAGTCTGTGGAGACAGAGAACTTTGTCCTTGGAGGCAAAGAGGGGAATGTATGAGAGTATAGTTTTACCAACGCTCTTATATGGGTGTGAAGCATGGGTGATGAATGTTGCAGCGAGGAGAAGGCTGGAGGCAGTGGAGATGTCATGTCTGAGGGCAATGTGTGGTGTGAATATAATGCAGAGAATTCGTAGTTTGGAAGTTAGGAGGAGGTGCGGGATTACCAAAACTGTTGTCCAGAGGGCTGAGGAAGGGTTGTTGAGGTGGTTCGGACATGTAGAGAGAATGGAGCGAAACAGAATAACTTCAAGAGTGTATCAGTCTGTAGTGGAAGGAAGGCGGGGTAGGGGTCGGCCTAGGAAGGGTTGGAGGGAGGGGGTAAAGGAGGTTTTGTGTGCGAGGGGCTTGGACTTCCAGCAGGCATGCGTGAGCGTGTTTGATAGGAGTGAATGGAGACAAATGGTTTTTAATACTTGACGTGCTGTTGGAGTGTGAGCAAAGTAACATTTATGAAGGGATTCAGGGAAACCGGCAGGCCGGACTTGAGTCCTGGAGATGGGAAGTACAGTGCCTGCACTCTGAAGGAGGGGTGTTAATGTTGCAGTTTAAAAACTGTAGTGTAAAGCACCCTTCTGGCAAGACAGTGATGGAGTGAATGATGGTGAAAGTTTTTCTTTTTCGGGCCACCCTGCCTTGGTGGGAATCGGCCAGTGTGATAATAAAAAAAAAAAAAAAATATATATATATATATTATATATATATTATATATATATAATATATATATATATGTAATATATATATATATATATATATATATATATATATATATATATATATATATATATATATATATATATATATATATATATATTACGTAATATGAGATGCTCATCATTTTTTTTTTATTTTTGGATTTACATCTATAAAATATCAACACTTTTTAATTTAGGATTTGAATTTACTCGTTTTTTCTTTTACTTATACTGCTGATTCCTGCCTTTCTTAACTGTGTAGATTCCCTTCATACATAAATTCATTTAAAAGTGATTTTCAAGTTCAGTTATCTGAGAGTTAATATGTGAATGTGTGTGTGTGTGTGTGTGTGTGTGTGTATGTGTGTGTGTGTGTGTGTGTGTGTGTGTGTGTGTGTGTGAGTGTGTGAGTGTGTGTGTGTGTGTGTGTGTGTGTGTTTGTGTGTGTGTGTGTGTGTGTGTGTGAGTGTGTGTGTGTGTGTGTGCTTATATGTGTGTGTGTGTGTGTGTGTGTGTGTGTGTGTGTGTGTGTGTGTGTGTGTGTGTGTGTGTGTGTGTAGTGTGGTGTGTGTGTGTGTGTTTGTTTGTGTCTGTGTGTGTACTCACCTAATTGTACACACCTAATTGTGGTTGCAGGGGTCGAGACTCAGCTCCTGGGCCCGCCTCTTCACTGATCGCTACTAGGTCCTCTCCCTCTCTGCTTCCTGAGCTTTGTCATACCTCTTCTTAAAACTATGTATGGTTCCTGCCTCCACTAATTCACTTGCTAGGCTATTCCACTTCCTGACGACTCTATGACTGAAGAAATACTTCCTAACGTCCCTGTGACTCGTCTGAGTCTTTAGCTTCCAGTTGTGACCCATTGTTTCTGTGTCCCCTCTCTGGAACATCCTATCTCTGTCCACCTTGTCTATTCCCTGCAGTATCTTGTATGTCGTTATCATGTCTCCCCTGACCCTTCTGTGCTCCAGTGTCGTCAGTCCGGTTTCCCTCAACCTTTCCTCGTACGACATTCCCCTGAGCTCTGGGACTAGCCTTGTTGCAAACCTTTGTACTTTCTCTAACTTCTTGACGTGCTTGACCAGGTGTGGGTTCCAGACTGGTTCTTCATACTCCAGTATGGGCCTAACATACACAGTGTACAGTGTCTTGAAAGATTCCTTATTAAGGTATCGGAATGCTATTCTCAGGTTTGCCAGGCGCCCGTATGCTGCAGCAGTTATTTGGTTGATGTGTGCCTCCGGTGACGTGCTCGGTGTTATGGTCACCCCAAGGTCTTTCTCTTTGAGTGAGGTCTGTAGTCTTTGTCCACCTAGCCTATACTCTGTCTGCGGTCTTCTTTGCCCCTCCCCAATTTTCATGACTTTGCATTTGGAAGGGTTGAATTTGAGAAGGCAGTTTCTGGACCACATGTCCAGCCTGTCCAGGTCTCTTTGCAGTCCTGCCTCATCCTCATCCGATTTAATTCTTCTCATCAGCTTCACATCATCTGCGAACAGGGACACTTCAGAGTCTATTTCTTCCATCATGTCGTTCGCATATATCAAAAATAGCACTGGTTGTAGAACTGACCCCTGTGGGACCCTGCTCGTCACAGGCGCCCACTGTGATACCTCTTCACGTACCATGACTCGTTGTTGCCTCCCTGTCAGGTATTCCCTGATCTATTGTAGTGCCCTCCCTGTTATATGCGCCTGATCCTCCAGCTTCTACACTAATCTCTTGTGGGGAACTGTGTCAAAGGCCTTCCTGCAGTCTAGGAAAACGCAATCAACCCACCCCTCTCTCTCGTGTCTTACTTCTGTTACCTTGTCATAAATCTCCAGAAGGTTTGTGACACAGGATTTGCCTTCCATGAACCCATGCTGGTTTTCATTTATAATCTTGTTCCGTTCCAGGTTCCACCACTCTCCTCCTGATAATCTTCTCCATGACTTTGCACACAATACATGTCAGAGACACAGGTCTGTAGTTTAGTGCCTCATTTCTGTTTCCTTTCTTAAATATGGGGACTACATTTGCTGTCTTCCATTTCTCAGGTAGTTGCCCAGTTTCAAGGGATGTGTTGAAGATTGTGGTTAGGGGCACGCACAGCATCTCTGCTCCTTCTCTAAGGACCCATGGGGATATGTTGTCCGGTCCCATCGCCTTTGAGGTATCAAGGTCATTTAGCAGCTTCTGCACCTCCTCCTCGGTTGTTCGTATGTCATCCAACACTTGTTGGTATATTCCCTCTTGATGTTCCCTTCTGTGCTGTCTTCCCACAGCTGTCTTCCCACAGCTGTCTTCTCCTGTTTAGCTCCTCACATTCCTCTTGATCATTTCTTGTGAGTTCTCGCCCTTCTGTCCTCAGTCTGATCACCTGGTCTTTGACTGTTGTCTTCCTCCTGATGTGGCTATACAACAGTTTCGGGTCAGTCTTGATTTTCGATGCTATGTTATTTTCATACTGTCGGCGGGCTTCCCTCCTTACCTATGCATACTCGTTCCTGGCTCTGCGACTGATCTCCCTATTTTCATGTGTTCTCTGCCTTCTCTACTTTTTCCATTCTCTATTGCACTTTGTTTTTGCCTCCTTACACCGTCGGGTAAACCAGGGGCTCGTTCTGGTCTTCCCATTGTTTCTGTTGCCCTTGGGAATAAACCTTTCCACTGCCTCCTTGCATTTTCTTGCTACATATTCCATCATTTCATTTACTGGCTTTCTGCCAGTTGTCTGTCCCACGGAACCTCCTGCAGGAAGTTCCTCAACCCTATGTAGTCCCCTCTTTTATAGTCAGGCTTTTCCCATTCAACTCCTGTTACTCTCTTCACTTGCAACTCTGCTATGTATTCAAAGCACAGAACCAGGTGGTCACTAGCTCCTCTGGGACTCTCATGTGTGATGTCCTCAATATCTGAACTGCCCAGGGTGAACACAAGGTCCAGTCTTGCTGGATCGTCCTCCCCTCTCACTCTGGTAGTGTCCTTAACATGTTGGTGCATGAGGTTTTCCAGCACCACATCCAACATCTTGGCTCTCCATGTTTCGGGACCCCCATGTGGCTCCAGGTTTTCCCAGTCAATCTCCATGTGGTTGAAATCCCCCATAACCAGCAACTTTGCTCAGCTGGAGTGAGCTCTTCTTGCCACCTCAGCAAGTGTGTCCACCATTGCTCTGTTGCTCTCTTCACATTCCTCTCTTGGCCTCCTGCAGGTCTGTGGTGGATTATACATCACTCCAATGACCACCTTGTGCTCCCCAGACTGAGGTGTACCTACTATGTAGTCCCTTTCTCCTGTCTCGTCTATGCCTCCCATTTTCTCTAATTTCCATCAGTTTTTTTACGAGCAGAGCAACCCCTCCTCCCCCTCTGCCCCTTCTATCTTTCCTCATGATCTGGTATCCTGGTGGGAAGATTGCATCTGTTATTGTCTCCATGAGTTTTTTTCTGTAACTGCTATGATGTCTGGGGACTTCTCATTGATTCTTTCTTGCCATTCCTCATATTTATTCGTTAATCCATCTGCATTTGTGTACCAAACCTTCAACTTCTGTTCTAATACTGTAACTGTGGTCCTGGGGGAATACTGGGGTTGAGAGAGCAGGAGCCCTGGTGGGGGCCTGTGGGGGGTTGCAGTGGAGGTGGAGGAAGAGCTCCCATAGGGGGTTGCTGTAGGGGTAGGGTTCGTGCTGCGGGGGATGGGAACAGAGGGATCGGTGTGTGATGGTTGGTTTGGATTGTTCAGTTGCCTTTGGGGTGTCGTGGCTGGAGTCCTTCTGCAGGTGTTTCTGGGGGGTGTGCTTTTCCTTCCACCTGTTCCTGGGTTATTCTGCTCTCTTTTTTTCATTTCCTCCCATTCCTCCTTTCGTTTTTACACTCTTTCAGTATCATCCTTTCCTTCTGTGTTCTGTCTCGATCGAGGTACACACTCATGAACTTCTGTTTGCCTCTCAGCCGTGCTTTCTCTCATTCCCTGCTTTTCATCTCATCCCCTGCATGCATCAGCTTTACTAGAGATTTTAACAATTCAAGGAATTCGCAAGAGCAGGCGAAATATACACAAACACTGATCTCTGGCTGAAGGAGACTCGAACCTACGAACCTTGAAACGAGGTACGCAGTGCTATACCATTCTCACCACACTGGACCAATACCTTGGCGTCCACCTTGCGCTAGACTTTGATCCAAGGCAGCCAGCTTTCAAGGAGAAGGCTTACAGCTTTTCATCTCATCCCTTGCATGCATCAGCCTTACTAGAGATTTTAACAATGCAAGGAATTAGCAAGATCAGGCGAATATTGTAAGAGATAGGGAGAGAGGGTTTAATAGGTCAGTTCTCAGGAAGGTGTGAGATCCTGTATATGTGTGTGTGCATGTGTGCGTGCGTGTGTGTGTGTGCACACGCGCATTTATGCCTGTGCCCAGAAATACATCTCACTTCAATGTATCAGTAATGCTAATAAAATGCTAGTAATACTACTAGTACAGTGGTCCTTCGTTGTTCGTAATTAATCCGTTCCTGGAGCCGTTACTATAAACGAAATTTACGATTTACGAATCAATTTTCCCCATAAGAAATAATGTAAATACAATTAATCCGTTCCTGACACCCAGAAGTATTAAAACAAAAAAAATTTTAACATAAAATATGCATGTAGTACATAAACAATACAATGGGAAATGATGAATGAAACATTAACAGCATAACACTTACCTTTATTGGAGATTCTTCTTAGTGTATGGGAGACTGGAGGAGGAGAGAGAGTGGATTGTTTATAGTTTGGAAGGGGAATCCCCTTCCATCAACACTTCAAGTACCATTTGCTTTTCTGGGGTTGCTTCTCTTCTCTGTTTCATAATGCCACTAGGACCACCTTGAGAGTCATTGGAGTCCTGTCTCACAAAATAACTGTGGAGAAAGCTCTGTTTCTGGCGTCTCTTTAACACTTCCCTAAAATGGCCCAAGACTTTGTCACTGTACATGTTGCCAACCTGGCTTGCAACAACCTTGTTAGGGTGATGTTTCTCCATAAAGCTTTCCATCTTACCCCACATAGTAAAAATCTCTTTAATTTCTGAAGGAGGCACCTTCTTCCATCTCTCTTCCTCCTCCTCTGCAGCAAGATTCTGAGCTGCTATGTGTTGCTCTTCCTGCTGAAGCTCTTGCAGCTCCTCAGTGGTGAGCTCTTCATTGTGGTCTTCCACCAATTCTTCCACATCCTCCAAACTCACATCCAACCCCATGGAAATCCCCAGTGCCACAATTGATTTTACAATAGACATAGGCTCATTAGGGTCAGTCCCAAATTCTTCAAAATCCCTCTTGTAGACACAATCTGGCCACAATTTTCTCCAGGCAGAGTTCAAAGTCCTGGTAGTCACTCCCTCCCAAGCCATACCTATAAGGGTTATGCAGTGGAGGATGCTGAAGTGTTCTCTCCAAAATTCCCTTAGGGTCAAGTGAGTGTCTGTGGTCACTGTCAAGCACCTGTGAAACATTGCTTTTGTGTAGAGTTTTTTAAAGTTTGCAATAACCTGCTGGTCCATGGGTTGGAGGAGAGGAGTGGTATTCGGGGGCAAGAACTTTACTGTGATGAACCCAAACTCCTCGAAAATTAGGTCATCCAAGTTTGGAGGATGAGCAGGTGCATTGTCCATTACTAGCAGGCACTTGAGATCCAATTTCTTTTCCAGGAGATACTCCACACTAGGGCCAAACACTTCATTGAACCACTCGACGAAAATTTCCCTCGTGACCCATGCCTTACTATTAGATTTCCAAAACACACAATTTACTCTTCATAACATTGTTTTTCCTGAACACTCTGGGATTTTCAGAATGGTACACTAGTAATGGCTTCACTTTGAAATCCCCACTAGCATTAGCACAGAACATTAGCGTCAGCCTGTCTTTCATAGGCTTGTGTCCTGGCATTGCCTTTCCTTTTGTGTAATGAAGGTCCTCTTTGGCATTTTCTTCCAAAAGAGGCCTGTTTCGTCACAATTGAACACTTGTTCAGGTTTCAGTCCTTCAGCCTCTATGTACTCCTGGAATTCATGCACATATTTTTCAGCCGCCTTGTGGTCCGAACTGGCAGCCTCACCATGCCTTACCACACTGTGTATGCCAGTACGGTTCTTAAATCTCTCAAACCAGCCTTTGCTGGCCTTAAATTCACTCACTTCACCACTATTTGCAGGCAATTTCTTTACCAAATCTTCATGCAACTGCCTAGCCTTTTCACAAATAAACGAAGTCATAAGAGTATCTCCTGCTAATTGTTTCTCATTTATCCACACCAATAATAACTTCTCAACCTCTTCCAGTACTGGTGATCTCATTTTTGTCAGCATAGTTACTCCCTTTGCAACAACAGCATCCTTTATTTCATTTTTCTTGGCCACTTTGGAACATAAGGTTGTGTAGGGTTTCTTATACATCCTGGACAGTTCGGCCACACTTGTACCACTTTCATATTGTTCAATGATGGTTTTCTTAAATTCAATCGTATTTCTCACCTTCTTTACCACAGGCTTGGCACTAGGAGCTTTCTTTGGAGCCATGGTAGCTTATTTAGTACTTCCAAGCACTAAAATAAATGGATTATGAAATATTTCGCTGGAGCACGTGAGGGGACCTTCGCTCACTGGTAAACAATGCCAGACTGGCTGCCGCCCTGGCTCACGCCGTGGGTAAGCGTCCCGGACGGACTACGACTCGCGAGTCAACCTATGAAAAGCGAGTCCATGTTTATACGAAAATACCTCTATGATTGGCGAATTTTACGATTGCCGGGAACTATGAAAAGCCGGGGACCACTGTACTTCCACGATTTATAATCCTAATGCTAATACTACTTTCTACATCTTTTACAAATGCCTAACCGCTTGTTTCTGTGGTGTGTGTGTGTGTGTGTGTGTGTGTTTATGTAAACAAGTCCTTATTACCCACGTATGTACTGCATATGTACTACATACGTACCCGAATGCTTGGTTCCCACTGTGCACTGTCTTGTGTACTTAAAATTACGTTCAGTTTTGTAACACTAGGCCTCACCTACTCTGTGTGTGTGCCTATGTGGGGAACTGCATGTCCACTAGCTACCCGTCATCAACTGCTTTTCTCTCCTACACCTCAGTAAATTCTATTAAATGCTGCTTATTCTAATACTGATAGCTCCAGGAGAGTGACCCCATGTTTCCAGCCAGAGACTGGTACTGTTGACCCCTTGCAACTCAACTAGGTGAATATTACGTGCGGCTGGCAGTGGTGCTGAAGTATCACGTTGCCGGTCCGTCCAGTACCTGGGTCCCGCCTAGTTGAAGATGCTTGAAGCTTCTCGGTAATTTTTTTTTAATACTTTTCTGTAGGTACTGTAGTCACTAGCTCATCTAACTTTTTCACTTCACTCACTGTATTTACTGACACATCTATACTTATCTCTTATCTCCCTGGTCTCGAGTCGCACTTATTCTTCAAATACTCCATAATGTAATGTGTGGCAACACTATTTAGGCCTGGTACACAACCGTTCCCCTTCCTTGATCCAGGCCCGCACTTAACACTTGGCACTATTATCTATGTTTTCTCTTCTGTGATCACTTATATTTCTCTTTTGCGGGGTTTAAGTGATTGGCGGTCCGGTGGCCTGGTGGCTAAAGCTCCCGCTTCACACACGGAGGGCCCCGGGTTCGATTCCCGGCGGGTGGAAACATTTCGACACGTTTCCTTACACTATTGTCCTGTTCACCTAGCAGCGAATAGGTACCTGGGCGTTAGTCGACTGGTGTGGGTCGCATCCTGGGGGACAAGATTGAGGACCCCAATGGAAATAAGTTAGTCCTCGATAACGCACTGACTTTCTTGGGTTATCCTGGGTGGCTAACCCTCCGGGGTTAAAAATCCGGACGAAATCTTATCTTATATGTACTCCTATGTTTGCACACGCCTATATCTCACTCTATTCCCTACGGTACAGTCAGAAACTACCGCCAATACACGAGCTGAAATGCGCTTGACTCCTCCACTCCACGTGTGTGTGTGTGTTCACTCAGGCCACTCACCTAATTGTGGTTGCCGGGGTCGATTCATAGCTCCTGACCCCGCCACTTCACTTGACATTGTAGGGCCACTCTCTCCCTGCTCCATGAGCTTAATCATACCCCTTATTAAAGCTATGTACGGATCCTGCCTCCTTTACATCGCTCACAAAACTGTTCCACTTCCTGACAACTCTGTAACTAGGGAAATATTTCCTATCATCCCTGTGACTCAACCTCCCGTTATGTGCCCTTATTCCTTTGTCCCATATCTTAAACATTCTGGCCCGATCCACCTTGTCACTTTCTTGCATTATGTTATACATTGTTATCATGTCCCCCTTATTTCTCTTTTCCTCCAGTGTCATCAGGTTGGGTTCCTTAACCTCTCCTAGTAGGACAAATCGTATCACCCCCTAGTTATTTTTGTCCTCCATTCTCATAAGGTTTGGTTCCCTTAGTCTCTCCACGTAGGACATTCCTGTTACATCAAGGACTAGTCTCGTTGCAAACCTCTGCAGTTTCTCCAATTTCTTAACAGGCTTGGCCAGGTTCTGCATACTCCAATATGGGTGTAACATACAAGATATACAGTGTCGTGAATTATTATTTTCTTAGAGGTCTAAAAGCTACTCTAGGATTGTTGGTTTGATATAAGAATAAATCTCTAATGAACCGTTGATCCAGTCTCCCCAGTACATTTTTGTTTCGACAGTAGCCTTCTTGATGTCCCCTCTTTTGGCAGTAATTCCACGTGATGACTCGAAAACAGTTGTCAGCAGTGTGCCCCCTTTGGTGACAGCGAGATCACTGCTTAGATGCATGAGAGGGTGGTGTCCTATTTTCTGTACCTTTCGTGTTTTGCTGCAAAATCGGCAATTGATTCCTTGCTTTGTTTTGCTGCTCGTGGGTCTGATTATGGTCCTGGTGTGTGCTTTCTTGGGGCTGTGTTTCAAGGAGCCGAGATGGCTGTGGGTGGCTACCTCTTTCTCTTCCTTGCCCTTTCCAAAGTCCTCGTCCAGAAGGACCTACCAGACACATCCCTGACAATAATAGATATCTTACCACGACTACCCACTCCCCCACTCTTCCTTTCTCATTTCTTTACACAAGGTTTTACAAGGTTAGGTTTAGAGTTCTTGACTTAATTTACACGCATGCTACCATGAACACCCCTTCCCCCCGGCCACTCCTTCTCTCTCTTTCACACAGGATTCTGCAATGTTAGGTTTAGGGTACCTAACTTTATTTATAAGCTAAGAGCTGTACCTATATCACCTCATGCGAAAGCCTTTTTATTGTTATGCGATAAACAGATAAGGAAGAGGATAAAGTTGAAGCCATTTGTAGGCCATCGATTTCACTTGGTCAAATATTTCCAGGCATGAGTCATCCTAGGAATAAACAATCTCAGACGAAGCGATATTCGGGAGGGTATAGTCAGAGTGTAGTTGCTGTTTGCTACCCTTCTTGATGGGTAGAAGCTCACTTCTCACTATCTTCGGAGCGAAGCCAAGTGTAGCACTTTGACAGTGGTGGCCTTGTGCATAACAGTAAGGTACCCACATCCCTCCTGTGTTGGAAGTTGTGCTGAAATGACAGATCTGTCCAGTCTGGGTCCATTCTCTGTTCTCTATACTGCCAAGAAGTCGTGGATGAGACAGGGGCAAGGCAATCCAAGAAAGTGGAGCATTCTCAAAGTGTGAGCGTACTTGTGCCTCGTACACAATCTTGCAACCTCTACTGTCGAGCAGATGCGAGATACGTCTAAGATTGTAAGCTTCCTAGCCAATTTGTTTGCAAGATTAACAACATGGTTCTTCCTAGTCAGGTTTCGCTCTGAAGATATCAGCTTCATTCCCGGATACCAACACCATCCTATTCGTTCATAACACTGATAAAGTAATAACAGGAAAATTTGGTAGATAGATCTACAACTTCGTAATAAATAGAACATAAAGAGAAATAGTAAGCAGAGTAAAGTCTGAGACGGCGACTGTGAAAAGCTCTGTTCCACAAGGCACAGTACTCTCTCTCATCCTGTTCCTCATTCTCATATCTGACATAGACAAAGATGTAAGCCATAGCACCGTGTCTTCCTTTGCGGATGGCGCCCGAAATGCCATGATAGTGTCCTCCACTGATGACACTGCAAGACTCCAAGCGGACATTATCTAAATCTTTAAATGGGCCGCAGAAAACACTATGAAGTTTAATAAATAGAAATTTCAACTTCTCAGATGTGGAAAACTTAAGGAAATTAAATCAGTGTGAGGATATACAGCAAATTCTAACCACACAATAGAGCGAAAAACTAATATGAAGGACATGGGAGTGATAATGTCAGAGGATCTCACCTTCAAAGACCACAACAATGTATCTACTTCATTTGCCAGAAAAATGATAGGATGGATAATGAGAACACTCAAAACTAGGGACGCCAAGCCCTTGATGATTCTCTTCAACTCACTTGTTATCTCTAGGCTGCAATACTGCTATACACTGTCCCCTTCAAGGCAGGCGAAATTGCTGACCTGGTGAGTGTACAAAGAAATTTCACGGCACACATAAGTAAGATAAAGCACCTATATTACTGGGAACGGTTGAAACCTCTTTATGTCTATTCCCTTCAACGCAGGCGAGAAAGATTTATAATATGCACTTGGAAAATCCTAGAGGGATTAGTACCAAACTTGCACACGAAAATCACTCCCTACGAAAGCAAGAGACTTGGCAGGAGATGCAACGTTCCCCCAGTGAAAAGCAGGGACATCACGAGTACACTAAGAGACAACACAATAAGTGTCAGGGACCCAAGACTGTTCAACTACCTACTAGCTTACATGAGGTGGATTACCAATAGACCCTTGGCTATCTTCAAGAAGTTGCTGGGCAGCACCTAAAATCAGTCGCTGATTAGCCGGGCTGTGGTTCGTACGTCGGTTTACGTTCAATAACAGTAACAGTCTGGTTGATCAGACCCTGGTCATCCATAAGGCCCGGTTTCAGACAAGGCCGAAGGGGCGTTGACCCTCGAAACCCTCCCCAGGTATAGTCCAGATATCCTGTACGTACACGTTCCAGCCTCGAGTCATCCTAGGAATAAATGGTCCCAGATGAAGTGATGCTCAGGAGAAAGGTACAGTCAGAGTGAAGTTGCTCCTTTCTGCCCGTCTTGTTGTGTACAACCACATTTCTCGCTGTCCTCGGAGTGGAGCCAAGTTTGGTACTTTGACAATATGGACCTTGTACAAAACATTCCTCTGGTGTTGAAGGCTCTGCTGACAGATCTATACAGACTGTGTCCAGGCGAGAGATGAGTCATCTTGCTCTGTTCTCTGTTTTGTCAAGGAGTGGCAGATGAGACGGAGGGCAGGCAAATCCATGAAAGAGGGGTGTACTCAAAGTGTGAGCGTACTTGTGTCTCATACAAAATCTTGCATTCTCTAGTGTCAAGCAGATACGAGATATGTCGAAGTGCTGTAAGCTTCCTGGTCACCTTGTTTGCAAGATTTACAACGTGTTTCTTCATGGTCAGTTTGCATTCAGATTTGACCCCGGGTACCAACACTCTCATTCATGCTTACTACTGGTCCGGCATGACCATCATGGTGCCGAGCAACCATCATCATTTGTGTTTTCTCATGGCCTGCCATCGTTTACTCAAGGCTGATATTGCTGTAAGCTGGTGATTGATGTAACTTAAAACAAGTGGAATTTCCTTTCTTGGATAAGTAAATGTCAGAGTACAGTTGCTTGCATATGCATGGGACTCTGGGATAAGATGGTCATTGAAACAGACATCCCACAACAATGGTCCAAGTACACTTCCCTATGGATGTCTT
>NC_091361.1:5577104-5804604 GCF_038502225.1 Cherax quadricarinatus | reverse complement strand
CATTAGGTATCCCCGATGAGGGACCTTTACTTAGTTGTCAGATTTTTGTTTTACCTCTTCATATATTTTATTTAGCTCACAATACGAGACGGTCTCCTTGGATCAGCTTCAAGTTTTCAACGATGGTGTATGGTAACTAGCCTAAGATTCTTTGAACAATTGGCATGTGCAGATGCCATATGACCAAAGCTGCAAGATCAAGGCCCAGCGTCCTGGAATGCCTCCTATAACAAGTTGCATCTGAACTGGATAACGCAAGAGAGTAAAATTCAAGTATTTAAGAGTATATGTGTCATTTTTTTCAGTAAAATAATGTATTTTTTTCATTCCTGCAATATCTAAATTAATATCTGAGTCTACCTCATCTTATTGGCTTCGATATTTAATTTCAAGTACGACCCACAACCAGGATAGGACCCGTGCTGTTTACTTTGTGTGAAGCAAATTACATAATGTACTAATTTTTTATGAAGCTTCGAATAGTTGGAATCCGTGTAATAACTGCAGAAAATCTGTTCTGATACTCTTTACATTTTCATCCCTGTGTGTTTTCCAGAAAACAATATTCGCATTGTTCTTGGACTCTAAAAGCAATGCTCGTTTTACCAGTCCCAAAATATCAACGCTGATGCATTCCGTAAGAAGGGAAACACCCGGTAAGTTTGGATAATTTAGGTGCAAATGTGAAATTTCAATGATGTTGTATATTTCGCCTGCTCTTGCGAATTCCTTGCATTGTTAAAATCTCTAGTAAGGCTGATGCATGCAGGGGATGAGACGAAAAGCTGTAAGCTTTCACACTGAAAGCTGGCTGTCTTGGATCAAAGTCTAGCGCAAGCTGGACTCCAAGGTATTGGTCCAGTGTGGGTAGATTGGTAAAGTACTGCGTACCTTGTTCCAAGGTTCGTAGGTTCGAGTCTCCTTCAGCCAGAGATCAGTATTATACATTATATATATATATATATATATATATATATATATATATATATATATATATATATATATATATATATATATATATATATATATATATATATATATATATATATATATATATTATATATATATATATATATATATATATATATATTTCATTCTACTACCTGTTTGGTGTACTAGCCCAACAAGCTTATGTGGCATTTGTGACTGAGTGGATAAGAGCGCTGCCTTGGTATCTTGACCATCCCTCTCTCTCTCTCTCTCTCTCTCTTTCTCTCTTTGGGGGGGGGGGTTGACAAGGTTAGGTTAATGATCCCTAGCTTTATTGACAAGCTATTTACAGGTTAAGGATTCGTATTCGTAACGTTAGTGACAAACTAAGAGCTGTTACCTACATCAGCTTATTTGAAAGTATTTTTATTGTTATGAAACATATAAGTAGGGAAGAGGATGAAGTTGGAGCCATCTGTGGGCCAGCATTATCTTTTGATTAACTGACTTCTTGTCGTTGACATCATAATGCTGTACGAATGTGTTCCATACTCGTGTCATCCTGGGGATAAATTATCTCAGATGAAGTGATGTTCTGGAGAAGGGTACAGCCAGAGTGAAGTTTGCTGCTTTCTGCCCGTTTTGTGGTATAAAAGCTTGCTTCACACTGTCCTCGAAGTGGATCCAAGTTTGGTAATTTGACAATATTTTCCTTGTACATAACAGTAAGGTCACCCACATCCCTCCTGTGTTGAAGGCTCTGTTGAAATGACAGATCTATCCAGTATGGGTCCTGGCAAGAGATGAGACGTCTTGGTCTGTTCTCTGTTTTCTGTTCTCTACTCAAGGTGTGAGCGTACTTGTGCTTCGTACAAAATCTTGCAACTCCTATTGTCAAGGAGATGCGAGATACGGCAAAGTGCTGTAAGCTTCCTGGCTGCCTTGTTTGCAAGATTTACAACGTGGTTTTTCATGGTCAGTTTGGAGTCAAATTTCACCCCAAGGACATCAACTTCTTTCCCAGGTAACAGCACCCTCCCACCCTTATTACTGAACCGGCAGTACCATCATGGTGCCTAGAGATCATCATCATTTGTGTTTGCTCAGGTGCAAATGTTACTTGCCATCTATTTCCCCAAGCTGATATAGATCTCAGCTGGTGATTGATGTAGCTTAGAGCAGCTGGCATTTCTTCTCTTGCATAAGTGAATGTCAGTGTACAGCCGTCTGCATATGCATGGGACTCTGGGATGTGATGAAGAAGGTCATTGTGAAGGCTTACTCAGCCCTGTAAGATGTTAAGTAGGTCTTACCCAGGCTGGCTCCTCCTTAGGAAAATTAATGAATAGAAAAAGAACAATAACATACAAATATGAACACTTTATTGTTAGAATTGAAAATATAAAACATTTAAATATGAACTTTTATCCTACGTGAAAGAAAAATGAAAAATGAAATATAAAAATATCTGGATTCAACGCTAATATGTACAGTTAGACTGGAGTGTCTGGTTGATGTTGACACCGCGTATTGTAGAAATTGTAGCCGTTGCTGATGATGTGGGGGGGGGGGTCACAGCTTTTGAGTGACAACCCAACGACTAGTTCGTCACAGAGTCTCTAGCCTTGAATAATCCATCAAGATGATAGAAACGCAGGTCTTTCACCACTGCAAAGATGAGGGGTAGTTGCCTGGGGTTGGATACACTCAGGTATGTAGATAAAAAGTGACGTCCCAGAACTCATGTGAAGTTCGTCTCCTTCAACACTGTTCCTGTGGTTGCCAGATGACCGAAGCTGACATTCCAAGCTAGAAAGAGACAAAAGTTAACCACTGCTTGAGAAATCACTCTCCATGATAAGTAAAGCATTTAAAAGACTGGTGAGGATTTAAATGAAAGTCAAGGCATTATGAAGTAAGTTTTCACAATTAGTTAGAAGTGAAGTTTTTAACCAATATATCCAGTAAAAACAGGAGCAGAGGCTTTTACTTAAAGTTGTACTGGGAGCTGTGAGTCAAGTGAATATCCATTTGGTCAGAGCCCCACACGTCACCTTCCTAGGTGGAGAAAGGGGTGGGGATAGCGGGACCTAAACGCTGACCCTACCTTAACAAGCAGACTGGCAATCAAACTATCATCACCATATATTCGCTCGCTACTCCTATCTGTTGAACATTTCCCTCACAGTCGTTGACGTAGACATTCCATAATAATGGTCCCAGAACGCTTGTTGAATACTTGCCCCAATAGGATGTCTAGCTGATTCTGTTCCATTGAGAACTACACTTAGAGATCTACCATGAAGGGAATCACTAAGGAGACAGCGTAGAGCCTGGAATTCCCAGAGCTTGAAGTTTTGCTTAGAGGCCCTGGTGCCACACCCGGTCGAAAGCACCAGCAATGTCCAATCTCTCTCTCTCTCTCTCTCTCTCTCTCTCTCTCTCTCTCTCTCTCTCTCTCTCTCTCTCTCTCTCTCTCTCTCTCTCTCTCTCTCTCTCTCTCTCTTTCTCTCTCTCTCTCTATTGTGTCACTAATGTATATAAAAATATTAATTATTCCTTTATAGGTTGTCTTATTTTTCTCAAAAGTCTTCATGTTTTTGTTGTTGTTGTTGTTGTTGTTGTTGTTGTTTCATTTTCGTTTTTGCAAAACATTGCTACATTTCATTCAGGCATATTCATAATTTTATCATTCATTTTAATCAGTTACTTTCGCGAATGAATAACAATATTGAACAAGTGGTGATAATTTTGAAATTGCACCGTTATCTTTTTCCCGTGTACGTTTAAACTGTCTGTCAGTTGAAAAAAATATCGCTTATATTGCAATTTTTTTTTTTACTTCCTCAATTTATTCTTCTTTTAGCAGATTTCCTGTAGTTTCCACTTAGATGCAAAATAGCTTTTATATGTAAGTTTCTTCTGATTCGAAGCTGAACTTTTTCTCAGTTTGTTTTCCTCTCGATATATTTTTTCTGCGACGGGCTGGAGTTTTGAGACTCTATGACCGCGGGTTCAATCCCGGCCGGGGGTATGGTTTACTGTTTTCGCTTGTTGACAAACTTTATCCCATTTCCTAAATGAAACTGGCTTACAATTTAAATAATGTTTGTACTTGATTTTAAATATTTATTACCCCTATGTTAAATATTTTCTGCATTTTCGCTTATTATTGTTTTTATCTTAAAAATGTTGTAAATACCTTTTTTTCTGTGCAGATAAATTAATTATATTATGCGTTCGTTTAATTTCTATTTCTTTCTTTTCCTTCTAGCCAATTGGTCATTGCTCTTCTCGATACTATGTATTAAGCCTTCCTCAAAACACGTCTTCGTTCCATATCTTTCCTTCAGAAAAATTAAAACAAAGAAATACATTCTTTTATCCTTGTAACTCTCTTGTGTCTTTAACTTTGAAATCTGATTTCGTAATTTCATTGTCTGAATCTTAACTTATTTTTGTCCTCTCTATTAAGTCACTTCAGCATTATTATCAGGACTATTATCGTATCTAACCTGGTTTATTGCTCCACTAATGTAGTCAGGTAGAGTTCTTTAATTACCTGCGCAAAGTTCATTACCCTAGCTGCCAGAATAGTTTAGTCAATCCACCCAAAAGTGCCCTTCAGTTCTCCACCCAACAGAATTCCTCACTAATTGCTAAAGTTACTCAGACGGATACACACACACACACACACACACACACACACACACACACACACACACACACACACACACACACACACACACCACACACACACACACACACACACACACACACATACATACATACATACACACAATCAGATAACTGCTGCAGCATATGGGCGCCTGGCAAACCTGAGAACAGCATTCCGACACCTTAGTAAGGAATCATTCAAGACACTGTACACCGTGTATGTCAGGCCCATACTGGAGTATGCAGCACCTGTTTGGAACCCGCACTTGATAAAGCACGTCAAGAAACTAGAGAAAGTACAAAGGTTTGCAACAAGGTTAGTTCCAGAGCTAAGGGGAATGTCCTATGAAGAAAGATTAAGGGAAATCGGCCTGACGACACTGGAGGACAGGAGGGTCAGGGGAGACATGATAACGACATATAAAATACTGTGTGGAATAGACAAGGTGGACAAGGACAGGATGTTCCAGGGAGGGGACACAGAAACAAGAGGCCACAATTGGAAGTTGAAGACACAAATGAGTCAGAGAGATAGTAGGAAGTATTTCTTCAGTCATAGAGTTGTAAGGCAGTGGAATAGCCTAGAAAATGACGTAGTGGAGGCAGGAACCATACACAGTTTTAAGACGAGGTTTGATAAAGCTCATGGAGCGGGGAGAGAGAGGGTCTAGTAGCAACCGGTGAAGAGGCGGGGCCAGGAGCTAGGACTCGACCCCTGCAACCACAAATAGGTGAGTACAAATAGGTGAGTACACACACATATACACACACACACACCCAAACACACACACACATACACACACACACATACGCACACACACACACACACACACACACACGCACACACACACACATACACACACATACACAAACACACACACACACCCACACACAAAAAAAAGGATGAGCTCACGGTTTACCCAAAGGTGCAGGGAGGCAAAAACCAAGTGTGCTAGGGAATGGAAGAAATATAGAAGGCAAAGGACCCAGGAGAATAAGGAGAGCAGTCGTAGAGCCAGAAACGAATATGCACAGATAAGAAGGGAGGCCCAAAGACAATATGAAAACGACAGCAGCGAAAGCCAAATCTGACCCGAAACTGTTGTACAGCCACATCAGGAGGAAAACAACAGTCAAGGACCAGGTAATCAGGCTAAGGAAGGAAGGAGGAGTGACAATAAGAAATGACCGTGAAGTATGTGAGGAACTCAAGAGATTCAAAGAAGTGTTCACAGAGGAGACAGAAGGGGCTCCAGAAAGACGGAGAGGTGGGGCACAACACCAAGTGCTGGACACAGTGCACACAACCGAGGAAGAAATGAAGAGGCTTCTGAGTGAGCTAGATACCTCGAAGGCATTGGGGCCAGATAACATCTCCCCATGGGTATTGAGAGAGGGAGCAGAGGCGCTATGTGTACCCCTAACAACAATATTCAATACATCTATTGAAACAAAGAGATTGCCTGAGGCATGGAAGACAGCAAATGTAGTCCCAATCTTTAAAAAAGGAGACAGACATGAAGCATTAAACTACAGACCAGTGTCACTGACATGTATAGTATGCAAAATCATGGAGAAGATTATCAGGAGAAGAGTGGTGGAACACCTAGAAAGGAATGATCTCATCAACAGCAGCCAACATGGTTTCAGGGACGGGAAATCCTGTGTCACAAACCTACAGGAGTTCTATGACATGGTGACAGCAGTAAGACAAGAGAAAGAAAGGTGGGTGGATTGCATATGCTTGGACTGCAAGAAGGCGTTTGACACAGTACCACACAAGAGATTAGTGCAAAAACTGGAGGACCAAGCAGGAATAACAGGGAAGGCACTACAATGGATCAGGGAATATTTGTCAGGAAGACAGCAGCGAGTAATGGTACGTGGCGAGGTGTCAGAGTGGGCACCTGTGACCAGCGGGGTCCCACAGGGGTCAGTCCTAGGACCAGTGCTGTTTCTGGTATTTGTGAACGACATGACAGAAGGAATAAACTCTGAGGTGTCACTGTTTGCAGATGACGTGAAGTTGATGAGAAGAATTCATTCGATCGAAGACCAGGCAGAACTACAAAGGGATCTGGACAGGCTGCAGACCTGGTCCAGCAATTGGCTCCTGGAGTTCAATCCCACCAAGTGCAAAGTCATGAAGATTGGGGAAGGGCAAAGAAGACCGCAGACGGAGTACAGTCTAGGGGGCCAGAGACTACAAACCTCACTCAAGGAAAAAGATCTTGGGGTGAGTATAACACCAGGCACATCTCCTGAAGCGCACATCAACAAAATAACTGCTGCAGCATATGGGCGCCTAGCAAACCTCAGAACAGCATTCCGACATCTTAATAAGGAATCGTTCAGGACCCTGTACACCGTGTACGTTAGGCCCATATTGGAGTATGCGGCACCAGTTTGGAACCCACACCTAGCCAAGCATGTAAAGAAACTAGAGAAAGTGCAAAGGTTTGCCACAAGACTAGTTCCAGAGCTAAGAGGTATGTCCTACGAGGAGAGGTTAAGGGAAATCAACCTGACGACACTGGAGGACAGGAGAGATAGGGGGGACATGATAACGACTTACAAAATACTGAAAGGAATTGACAAGGTGGACAAAGACAGGATGTTCCAGAGACTGGACACAGCAACAAGGGGACACAGTTGGAAGCAGAAGACACAGATGAATCACAGGGATGTTAGGAAGTATTTCTTCAGCCACAGAGTAGTCAGGAAGTGGAATAGTTTGGGAAGAGATGTAGTGGAGGCAGGATCCATACATAGCTTTAAGCAGAGGTACGATAAAGCTCATGGTGCAGGGAGAGTGACCTATTGGCGACCAGTGAAGAGGCGGGGCCATGAGCTTGGACTCGACCCCTGCAACCTCAACTAGGTGAGTACAACTAGGTGAGTACACACACACACACACACACACACACACACACACACACACACACACACACACACACACACACACACACAAACATACACAATCTCTCAAACACTTTAACACTCTCACACATTCTGCCTCATTCTTTCCCACACACTCTTTTACACACTCCCCCACATTCTATCAAACACTCAGACACTCACACAAACTTCCACACAGACTGTCACACTTCCTCACACATCCTCATAAGCCACCACTCCACAAACAAACATACACTCGCACATAGACTCAAACTACAACGTACGCATGCAACACACACACACACACACACACACACACACACACACACACACACACACACACACACACACACACACACACACACACACACACACACAAAGATGCTCATATAACACATACATACAAGCCACACACATAAAAAAAGGCTCGAGAAACGAGGATGAAGATCCAGGGAAACCGAAGATAGATGAAGAAAAAAAGAATGGATATACGAGCTCAAGAGAAGGATAGAACAAGAGCTGGAAATAAAGCTAGATGAGTTTATCACTAAAATGAAGGAGAGCATAGATTCAGAGAGCAAGAAGTGGGGCTGACAGCCGAAGCTGCAGAGGCAAGGATACAGAGCATAGAAGATTAATTTAGAATGCTGAAACAGGATATAGAGTGAAAGAGAAGAAGGGGAATGGCATCTTGAGCAGAAACACCAATACCCACCAAGAGAACCAAAGAAAAGGAAGAAGAAAACTCCTACACAGAGTCCTTGTCAGTCCACCAGAAGGCCCCTGAAATTATAAGGGAAGCAGCAATGGCAATGCTAATGTTAGACCCAGAGATGCAGAAGGAAAAGCAATGGCAAGAAGCGAGGGAGAATTAAATTTTTACTTATGGGCTTCACTATGCTGTTGAGATGATGTATGAAGAAAGACGACATGGATACAGAAAAAAAGAGACTAAAATTATCATCAAACAAGCAGAAAATGAGGACATAACAGAGCTGACAAATTTTCACAGAATAGAGGGATACTCGAGGGGGAAAAATCGGCCTGTCAAATTGATTTTCAGGACAGATATGGTGTGAGACAGGAGCTTGCAGACGAAACTACAGCTAAAGGAGACAACAAAATACCATCAGGTGTACTTCGACCATTACAGAATGCGAATAGAATGACAGCTGCCGAAAAGATACAAAGACACAAGGGGCATGAGAGACAACAACTAGAAACAGGGACAGGTGCCCAGAGTTGAAAGGAGCAGCAAACACAACCACCCTTAGAACCACCCACAGAATACCACAACCAAACAAATTAACAAAAAACAAACAACACTCCGCATTTCCCCATCACTCCCCAGCATAAGCCCCACCTACACAGCAGCCTCCCGTAGTATCTTGCCAGGTCTCTCACTCCTCCAGGCTTCACATACCCATAATTGTACAGTTTTGGAAAAGATTCTGAAGACGGAATAACAGAAATGTGGAATAACAAATTAGAGTGAGCTATGGCACAAAAGAATCTTGTATGCATTCCCAGAGATGTCACTCTTGGAAACCAAGTTAATTAGACTGATAACAGACGCGATCTTTCCAACTGAATATCAGATCCTGAGGAAAGATAGAGGGAAATGAGTGGGAGTTGGGGTTGAAATGCTTATCAAAGATCAGTGAAGTTTTGAGGAGATGGAAGGAGTGGACAGAAGGAAAGAAAGGGACAACATAACAGGAACACTTCAGACTGGGAGCCCCAAGGTGGTGATAAATGTAATGTACAACTGGCCACAGAATGAGAGTAACAGAGCAATGGTTGAGACACTAGCTGAGGTGGCCAGAAGAGTTTACAAGGGCAGGGCAAAGTTACTAGTTATGGGTGATTTCAATCACAGCGATATTTACTGGAAGAACCTGGAGCCACATAGGAGACCAGAAATGTGGAGGTAAGGCCCACATTGCGGTATGCAGCAATATGGGATAAAACCTGGTCAAATGCGTTAAAAAATTAAAGAGTATTACGGAGTATTGTATTAAAAAAAATTATATATAAAATAACGCTCCATAAATAATGTCATTTTCCGTGTAGTATACTGAAAGCAGAAGTGTATTATTCCCTGAAAGTGAACACGTTTCATTCCTGTCAGTCAAGCAGTGGCCAGGACAGGAGCAGATGAGAGGTGTGTTTAGTTCAGTACCTGTAGGAATGCGGCTGGGTGAAGTAGTCATGGGTTAATGTTAGTTTGAGTAGGTAATTTTGGTAAGTTTATTTTAGTGTATACCATAGGTGATTGTGTTAAAGTGCTTTCATGTTTATTTGTAAAGCCCAGAATGCAGGGGCCTGTGTTTTGGAGAGTATTAATCTCTTGGAACCCCCGTGGAGATGTTGTCTTGCCCCATCGCTTTTGAGGTATCTTGTTCACTTAGCCTCTTAACCTCCTTCTCGGCTGTATGTGTTGTGTCCAGCACTTAATGGTGTACCCCATCATTATGTCCTGGAGTCCTTTGCGTCTCTACTGTAATTACTTTTTTTAAATCTTATGTTGAGCTCTACATATACTTGTCGGTCGTTTCTTATGATCTCTCCTCCTTCCTTCCTCAGCCTGATTACCTGGTCCTTGACTGCTGTTTTCCTCCTGATGTGGTTGCACAACAGCTTTGGTTCAGACTTGGTTTTCTCTGCTATGCCATTCTCGTATTGCCGTTGGGCTCTCTTCCTGTGTGTGTATGTGTGTGTATCTGTGTGTACTCACCTAATTGTGGTTGTAGGGGTCGAGTCTTAACTTTGGGGCCCGCCTCATCAATAGTCACTACTAGGTCCTCTCTCTTCCTGCTCATTGAGCTTCAACATACCTCATCTGTGTCCCATCTCTGGAACATTCTGTCTTCGTGCCATTTGCACTTCCTCTCAGTATTTTACATAACAGTATCATCTTTTCTGTCCTCCAGTATGTGTAAGTGTGTGTGTACTCATCTAGTTGTACTCACCTAGTTGAAGTTGCAGGGGTCGAGTCCTAGCTCCTGGTCCCGCCTCTTCACTGGTTGCTACTAGGTCACTCTTCCTGAACTGTGAGCTTTATTATACCTCTTCTTAAAGCTATATATGGATCCTGCCTCCACTACATCGCATCCCAAATTATTCCACTTCCTGACTACTTTGTGGCTGAAGAAATGCTTCCTAACATCCCTGTGATTCATCTGTGTCTTCAACTTAAATTTGTATCCCCTTGTTGCTGTGTCCCATCTCTGGAACATCCAGTCTTTGTCCACCATGTCAATTCCTGTCAGTATTTTGTATGTCGTTATCATATGGTCCCTATCTCTCCTGTCCTCTAGTGCCGTCAGGTCGATTTCCCTTAACCTCTCCTCGTAGGACATACCCCTTACCTCTGGGACTAGTCTAGTTGCAAACCTTTGCACTTTCTCTAGTTTCTTAACGTGCTTGGCTAAGTGTGGGTTCCAAGCTGATGCCGCATACTCCAATATGGACCTAACGTACACGGTGTACAGGGTCCTGAACGATTCCTTATTAAGATGTCGGAATGCTGTTCTGAGGTTCGCTAGGCGCCCATATGCAACAGCAGTTATTTGCTTGATGTGTGCCTGAGGAGATGTGCCTGGTGTTACACTCACCCCAAGATCTTTTTCCTTGAATGAGGTTTGTAGTCTCTGGCCCCCCTAGATTGTACTCTGTCTGCAGTCTTCTTTGCCCTTCTCCAATCTTCATGACTTTGCACTTGGTGAGGTTGAACTCCAGGAGCCAATTGCTGGACCAGGTCTGCAGCCTGTCAAGATCCCTTTGTAGTTCTGCCTGGTGTGTGTGTGTTTGTGTGTGTACTCACCTGGTTGTACTCACCTAGTTGAGGTTGCAGGGGTCGAGTCCAAGCTCCTGGCCCCGCCTCTTTACTGGTCTCTACTAGGTCACTCTCCCTGAACCGTGAGCTTTATCATACCTCTGCTTAAAGCTATGTATGGATCCTACCTCCACTACATCGTGTCCCAAACTATTCCACTTCCTGACTACTCTGTGGCTGAAGAAGTACTTCCTAACATCCCTGTGATTCATCTGTGTCTTCAGCTTCCAACTGTGTCCCCTTGTTGCTGTGTCCCATCTGTAGAACATCCT
This sequence comes from Cherax quadricarinatus, assembly GCF_038502225.1. Classification (NCBI taxonomy): domain Eukaryota; kingdom Metazoa; phylum Arthropoda; class Malacostraca; order Decapoda; family Parastacidae; genus Cherax; species Cherax quadricarinatus. The sequence continues at coordinate 5,792,988 of NC_091361.1, read as the reverse complement.
GTATTTGTCCACCTTGTCAATTCCTTTCAGTATTTTGTATGTCGTTATCACGTCCCCCCTCTATCTCCTGTCTTCCAGTGTCGTGTGTGTGTGTGTGTGCGCGTGTATGTGCGTGTGTGTGTGTGTGTGTGTGTGTGTGTGTGTGTGTGTGTGTGTGTGTGTGTGTGTGTGTGTGTGTGTGTGTGTGTGTGTGTGTGTGTGTGTGTGTGTGTGTGTGTGTGTGTGTGTGTGTGTGTGTGTGTGTGTGTGTGTGTGTGTGTGTGTGTGCAAAAGGATCTCCTTGTTGGACACCCTCAGATGATGTGATTTCATGCTCTCCAAAGTGAAGGGTTGATTAATTGCTATACCCAGCTGCAACAAAAGGGAAGAGACCAGGGAAATGTTCTTGTACTGCTGCTAATACGTCTTTTTTCAGCAGATTGAATACATTCTTGAAATCTAATTTTACCACTGCATTGTCCTCAGGCAGGTGCTGATATACGCCCTTGTTTCATGAACCACTGCTTAATTTCCTTGAGAGACCCCAAAGCCAAGCTGGTTTGGTTGAAGCATCATGGCTGCCTCTGCACGAATACTTCGGACAGCAGCTTTGGATACGAGGCGGCGTAACGTGTTGCCTACTGCAATTGGCCGTATTCCTCCATCCATCTTTTGAAGTGCACAAAGTGTTGCACCAAAAAAGAAAGATCTAATTTCATCAGGAATCAGACCAGCCAAGGAATTGTTGACGAACCTTGTGATCTCTGAAAGCAGTGTCTCTGCAATTTTCCCAATAACTGGATTAACCATTTCCTTTAAATGCTGAGGCCTTATTCCAGTGTAACCCCCAGAAGAGCCAGATGGGAACGACGTTATTGCTTTGTAAATGTCTGAGTCTTCCACAATCAATGGTTCCACAGTGGGGACAGAGGTGTTGGAACTGTTGGTGCCACTGGCTTCCCTGGCAGGGTGCTTTCCTCTAAGTGCTTCAGCCGTGTCAGCATCCCTGGGAGCAACTGTATCTTCACTGGTAATAATTCTGATTGCCCCCACTGTGTTGCCCTCTTCAATTTTCTTGCTCACCTGGACTCTGACTTTTTCACTGTCAGTGGAGTGAGTGGGGGTTCTGCCTCTCCCTTTTTTGTGTTGACGGGGAAGGCGAATGAGGTAGTCAGCTCTAGGAAAACCTCTTGAGGGTTTAGTTATTATTGAGGCTAGTGTCTTTCCCCTTCTTTCCGGAACAGTTAAGCAGGCATTGCCAAAAAGTAGCAAGTTGTGCCATGCCTTGATGGTTGGTGGAGCATTTAAGATAGTGGAACCATCGTTTACTTTTTTCAGGAGGTCTATAAGTTTCCCAGCTGCGTGTGGACGGTCTGCTTTGGGAATATGTGTGAGTGTCCTGGTACCTGTTGCTTTAATTGCTTCCAGGATATTGTCTGATGAGATGAGATCTGTTGGAGTGGGTTCAGGTGCCTGAGTTGGCTCTGGATCATCACTTTCCACAGGAGGACATCCTGAAAAAGGGCAACTACCGTGTTTGCGGAGGAAACCATTAGAGTTGAGACAACGAAGCTGTAAGCACGACCGGCACTTGCCTCTCCTAGTATTGCCAGCCGTACCATTTCCCTGGCTGCTTGCTTCGTCCTGGTTGGCATCCATCTGCTAGATTGCTGACTATTGTTGGACATTGGCAAGAGATGATTCTTCAGTCCACTATAACCGTCAAGCAAAATGGTAGAGAGTAGGTACGAATTAGAGTTTAAAACATGTATATATATTTATATATTTATATATTTATATATATATATATATTTATATATTTATATATATATATTTATATATATATATATATATTTATATATATATATATATTTTCTTTCTTTCAACATACCAGCCGTATCCCACCGAGGCAGGGTGGCCCAAAAGAAAAAACTAAAGTTTCTCTTTTTAAATTTAGTAATATATACAGGAGAAGGGGTTACTAGCCCCTTGCTCCCGGCATTTTAGTCGCCTCTTACAACACGCATGGCTTACGGAGGAAGAATTCTGTTCCACTTCCCCATGTATATATATATATATGTAATGGTAGAGAGTAGGTACGAATTAGAGTTTAAAACATATATATATATCTATATATATATATATATATATATATATATATATATATATATATATATATATATATATATATATATATAAATATGTAGAGAGAGAGAGAGTTAGTGGACTTCTAGGGGAGTCAAATGCACTGGTTGCAGCCTTCACAGAGACCCACGCAAAAGATTACTTTGACAGTGAAATATGGATACCTGGATACAACCTTTTCAGATGCGACAGAAGGAACAGGCAACAAGGGGGGATTGGCCTGTTTGTCAGTCTCTCATTTGCACAGAGATACTGAACGCCACATTTGATGTAGTTGAAGTTCTGACAATAAAAATCGAGAACCAAAACTTAATCATTGTACTTGTATATAAGCCACCAGTTGCAATTTCCCAACAGTTCAAAGAAGAACTATCAAAAATTGACTCCTGTCTGGAAAATTTCCAGCCCCATCCCCAAACACCTTACTGCTTGGTGACTTCAATCTAGGACATAAAAAATGGAAGAATATAGCAAATAATGTTGTAGCAGAAATAATCCCTGGAGGCCACTCAGATGAAAAGTCACACACAGAGGAGCTGCTGAATTTCTGCAACGAACACACTCTAAGTCAGCAGATAGTGGAGCCAACAAGACTGGAGAACACACTAAACCTTATTTTCACAAATAATGAGGACCTGGTAAGAAACATAACAATATAAAAAACAACAAATTCTGATCACAATCTAATCGAAGTCTAGACTTACATGCACAGGAGTCCTGATCAGGAAAACGCATAGAGCTATGAGCGTACCTTCACCAAATCCAACTCAACAACAAGAACATCATCTGGGATCAGATAAATTATGCCCTAAATTAAACATGTTGGGAAGATATCTTAAATTACATGGACCCTAAACAATGCCTTGAAAATATCGTCCTCCTGGTAGCTGAAGTATTTTCAAGGTATATTCCTCTAAGAAAAAAGAAAATGAGAAGTAAACTGGAGAGAAAGAGATGCTCCTTCTACAGAAGACGATGAATCACTGAGCTCCTCAGGAATGCCAGATTATCTGATACACGGAAGGAAGCACTAACCAGGGAAGTCGAAAATATTGAGCTAAAGTTAAAGGACTTATACAGGATCCAGGAGAGACAAGAGGAGCTAAAGGCGATTAGTGAAATTGAATGAAATTGGTAACATTTCTTTTCATATACCAAAAACAGACGACAACAAAGAAATGAGTGAGATACTGAAATCTCAATATGACTGTATTCAGCTAGCCACTAACCAGTCTTCAGATAGACAATCCAAACAATTTTTTCGTGAATGAGCCTCAAAATCCTGCAAATGTATGCCAAATTTCTGACATAAACCTAACTCCACTGGACTTTGAGAAAGTCATCGACGACATGCCCATGCACTCAGCCCCAGGCCCAGACTCGTTGAACTCGGTGTTCATTAAGAACTGCAAGAAACTCCTCTCACGGGATGTTTTGGAGAAGGAGCATAGACACAAGCGAGATTCCACAGTCACTAAAAACAACGGATATAGCCCCACTCCATAAAGGAGGCAGCAAAGCAGTAGCTAAGAACTATAGACCAATAACTTTCACGTCCTATATCATAAAAAAACTTTGAAAGAGTTCTAAGAAGCAGGATGGCAAACCACCTGGACTCCCAAAAATTGCACAACCCAGGGCAATATGCACTGGAAAACAAACAGAATGCAGATGTAGTATACACAGATTTTGCAAAAGCCTTTGACTAGTGCGACCATGGTGTCATAGCACACAAAATGAATGCTGAAGAGATAACTGCCAAAGTATGCAGAAGGATCTTCAATCGCATACAAAGAATAGAGGTAAACAGAGTTAAATCGGGTGCTGCCATAGTGAAGAGCTCTCTCCCACAAGGCAGAGTACTCGCACTTATCCTGTTCCTCATTCTCATACCAGACATAGACAGAGATGTAAACCATAGTACTGTATCTTTCTTTGCAGACGATACTAAGATCTGCATGAGAGTGTTATCCACTGAGAACACGGCAAAACTCCAAGTTTTCCAATGGGCAACAGAGAATAATATGATGTGCAATGAAGAAAAATTCCAACTATTCTATTATGGAAAACTGGAGGAAATAATAACTAGGACCGAGTATACTACAAACTCCAATCACACAATAGAGCGGAAGAGTAATATGAAGGATCTGGGTGTGGTAATGCCCGAAAACCTCACCTTCAAGGACTACAGCAATGCCACTATCACATCTGCGAGGAAACTGATAGGATAGATATTGAAAACATTCAAGACAAGAGATGCTAAGACAATGATGATCCTTTTTAAATTAACATCCTATTCAAGGCAGATGAAACTGTAGACCTAGAGAATGTACAGAGAACCTTTACTGCACGTATTAGTACCATCATACACCTTAACTTCTGGGAATGCCTGGAAGCACTTGACTTGTACTCACTGGATCGCAGGCAAGAAAGATATATCATAATCTACACCTGGAAGATTCTGGAGGGACTGGTCCCTAATATGCACACAGAAATCACTCCATGTGAAAGCAAAAGAAATGGCAGGGGCGTCACTTGTACACTGAGAAAAAACGAAATAAGTGTCCGGGGCCCAAGACTGTTGAACAGCCTCCCACCAGCAATAAGGGGCATTACCAGTAGACCCCTGGTTGTCTTCAAGAGGGAAATGGATAGATACCTAAAGCTGATGCCGGATCAGCCAGGCTGTGGCTCGTACGTTGGATTGTGTGTGGCCAGCAGTAACAGCCTCATTGATCAAGCCCTGATCCACCGGGAGGCTTGGTCATGGACCGGACCGCGAGGGCGTTGATGCCCGGAATACTTTCCAGGTACACTCCAGGTAGAGAGGTAAAACGCCTTTTAGGAGTGTGGGAGAGCCTGATGTGAGTGTGAGGGAGGTGCATGAGGCTGTTGGCAGAGTGAAAGAGTGTAAAGCTGCTGGGATTGGTGGGATCAAGACAGAAATGTTAATAGCAGGTGGGGATGTAATTTTGGAAACGTAGGAGTTTTTTTTTTTTTAACAAATGTGTGAAAGAGGGAAAAGGTACCCAGGGACTGGCAGAGAGCATGTATAGTTCCTTTGTATAAAGGCAAAGAAGACAAAAAGAAGGTAAAAAATAATGTAAGGGAATAAACCGGTTGAGTATACCTGGTAAGATGCATGGTAGGATATTTTTTAAAGAATTAGGAATATGACGGAGAGAAGGAACGCACACAAACAAGGAGGCTTTTGGGAGGGAAGGTCAGTGGTCAGTACACTAAGGTCAGTGGTCACGTGCGGTCATACCTGTCCTGAGCTGTCTGGGTATTAACGTGGGGTGTTACAGCTTAAAGTGTTGAAGGAGGAGGTTCTACTTCTTCAGGAGGAAAATAGGAGGCTGAAGCTTCGTCTTGATGTGTTTGGAAGTGTGAGATAGTTGGTGCTGGTAAAGAGGAAATGCTTACCACCAGTGAGAGTGGCAGCCTCTTTCAGTAGCAAGTGGTTCACAGTTCAGGAAGAAGGAAGATAAGGAGGGTTAATAAAGAAGATGTGAAGGTAGGAAATCAATTCTCTGTTATCCAAAACGAGTGTACTTCAGTGGTTAGTTAGGTTAAAGGTACCTCTGACTCCCCTGCTAGTCAAGGTAAGAATATTCTGATTGTGGGAGACCCTCAGGTAAGATATATGGACTGTACTTTTTGTAACAAAGAAAAGTCAGACAGAGAGTGTGCCTCCCAGGAGCTGGTGTTGATGACATAGTCAGCAGGTTGGATAATATTATGTCAGGTAATGGGAACAAGCCCATTATCTGTCTTAGTGCTGGTGGAAATGACATTGGGAAGGGCAGGAGACAGGAGTTACTGGTTAAGTACAGGTCAGCCATAGAAGTAGTCGGGTCTAAGGGAGGGATCCCTATCATATGTAGCATCTTGCCTAGAAGGGGAGTGGGCAATGAATAGAGGTCTAGAGCAATTGGTATAAATTGCTGGCTAGACAGGTACTACAAGGAACTTGTAATCCCATTCATTGATAACTGGGACAAATTCTATAGCAAACATGTTATGTATGCAAGGGATGGGGTTCATCTCCCTGGGGTTGGAGCGGTTGCAATAGCCAAGTCGATTGAGAAGGTCATAGATGACTTGTCTAGGACTTTAAACTGATAGATTATAGAGGTATGGGTGTTTGTGAGAAACAATCAGGCTGCAGTATTATTGTTGGAAACAGCAGATATTACCAGGATACCTCTGGGATATGTTTAAAAGACAATATTCAAAATAAAGTTCCTAATAAAGACAAAGCAACTGATCAACAAGCAAAGAGAGATAGTAAAGGGCAACGAGTGACTAGCTCCCTTAAAGTTTACTATACAAATAGTAGGAGTCTAAGAAATAAGATTACTCGCACGTGCAGGTAATACATATATTATTGCTATAACTGAGACCTGGTTCAACTTGAAGGATATAGAAATGCCTTCTGAATGCAGCATACAGGGTTATAAACTATTCCACACTGATAGGTTCAACAGGAAGGGTGGTGGAGTGGCGATGAATGTCAGAGATAATTTAACTTGTTGTGTTACACATGATAGAAGAATAGAAACATCGGACACAGAATCTGGTTGGCTACAGTTTATCGAGGGGTATGAAAAATTAATTTTGGGTGTGATATATAGGCCCCCAAACCTTGATAGGGAGTGCAGCAAGCTGCTATGGGACGAAATTCATAAAGTGTCTAGATATGAAAATGTTGTGTTAATGGGGGATTTAAACTTTAGACAAATTGATTGGAACAATTTGACAGGAAGTCTTGAGTCTAGTGACTTTTCTGATACAGTTCAGGATTGCTTTTTAAAACAGTTTGTGACAGAACCAACTAAAGAAAACAATCTGCTTGACTTGGTTCTTGCCAATGAAGATTCACTAATTAATAATCTTGAGGTTAATGATGAGCTTAGGGAAAGTGATCACAAATATTATGAAATTACCCAGTAAATCGCAATCAAGTCTCTGTCCTTGACTTTCAATTGGCTCATTTCCTGGGACTGAAAAATTACCTGGGTGGACTTAATTGGGATGATCTGACTATGGGTCAGGTAGCTGGTGTTGGTTGCCAATGACGTTTTTCAGAGCATAGTTCTAGCTGCTCAGTCAACTTTTGTTGCGAGTAGAGAAATTAGATCTAACAAAAATGATCCCAACTGGATGAGCAATAGATTAAAACATCTCACTGGTCAAAACAGAGGCATATGAAGACGTATCAAAAGAGGGGATGGGCAGTTAAGAAATCAATATATTCAATTAAAGAGAGAAATAACAAAAACGAATAAGAAAAGCTAAAAGGGATTACGAGGCTATGGTCGCAAGGGATTCGAAGACTAACAAGATAGGCCCACTTGAAAGTAGCTCAGGTCAGATCACTGACAGTGATAGGGATATGTGTGAAATTTTCATTTCTTAAATCCTCTCAGTCTTTACTCAGGAAGATACTAGCGAAATTCCAGAAATAATAAATTATGTAGAACAGGATGATAATAAACTATGCACGATTCCAGTAACTAGTGACACGGTCCTCAGCCATATAGAGAAACTAAAACCTAACAAATCCCCAGGCCCTGATGAATTGTTTGCAAGGGTGTTAAAGGAATGTAAAGAGGAACTTTGCAAACCTTTGGCTAATCTTTTTAACATATCACTACAAACTGGCATAGTGCCTGATAAGTGGAAAATGGCAAATGTAATACCTATTTACAAGACAGGTGACAGGTCCTTAGCTTCGAACTATAGACTAATAAGCCTTACCATAGTGGGAAAATTTATGGAATCAATAATTGCCGAGGTAATTCGTAGCCATCTTGATAGGCATAAATTGATAAATGAATCTCACCACTGTCTTACTAAGGGCAGTTCTTGTCTTACGAATTTACTAACTTTTTTTGCTAAGGTGTTTGAGGAGGTAGATCATGGTAATGAATATGATACTGTGTATATGGACTTCAGTAAGGCTTTCGATAGAGTTCCACATCCGAGACTTTTGAGGAAACTTAAGGCACACGGAATAGGAGGATTTTTTTTTTTCCTGGATAGAGGTGTGGACGACAAATAGGCAGTAGAGTTTGCATAAATGGGGAGAAATCATAATGGGGGCATGTCACAAGCGGTGTTCCACAGGGGTCAGTGTTGGGCTCCTTGTTGTTCACAATTTACATAAACTAGAGAATAAATAGCGACATATGCAAATTTGCTGATGACACCAAAATAGGCCGTTCAGTTTATTCTACTGAGGACATTAGTGCACTCCATGATGATTTGAATAGACTGATGCAGTGGTCGAAGAAGTGGCAGATGCAGTTTAATATAGACAAATGCAAAGTGCTAAATGTTGGACAGGACAATAACTATGCCACCTATGAAGTGAATAGTGTAGATCTTAATACTACTGATTGCGAAAAGGATTTAGGAGTTCTGGTTAGCATTAATCTGAAACCAAGACAACAGTGCATAAGTGTTTGCAATAAAGCTAACAGAATCCTTGGCTTCATATCAAGAAGTATAAATAATAGAAGTCCTCAGGTTGTTCTTCAACTCTATATATCCTTGGTTAGGTCTCATTTAGACTATGCTGCACAGTTCTGGTCACCATATTACAGAGTAGGTACAAATGCACTGGAAAAGATACAGAGGAGGATGATAAAGTTGATCCCATGTATCAGAAATCTTCCCTATGAGGATAGTCTGAGGGTCCTGAATCTGCACTGTCTAGAAAGGAGTAGAATTAGGGGGGTATGATTAAGGTGTATAAATGGAAAACATGAATAAATAAAAGGGATGTAAATAGTGTGCTGAAAATATCCAGTCATGACAGGACTCGCAGCAATGGCTTTAAGTTGGAAAAGTTCAGATTCAGGAAGGATATAGGATAGCACTGGTTTGGTAATAGAGTTGTGGATGAGTGAAACAAACTCCCGAGTACAGTTATTGAAACTAAAACGTTGTGTAGTTTTAAAAATAGGTTGGATAAATACATGAGTGGGTGTGGGTGGTTGTGAGTTGGACCTCACTAGCTTGGGTAATGACTACCATACCCCCGGCCGGGATTGAACCCGCGGTCATAGAGTCTCAAAACTCCAGCCCGTCGCGTTAGCCACTAGACCAGCTAGCCACAATAAGATTCATCCAACTAGGTATATTTCTACACCATAGGAAAGTTAGCACAGGCACCTCTGCGACCACAAATGCAAGTTTTTACAGACGAATCTCCAGCTAGCTTGGCCGTGACGAACAGGTCTGGTGCCGTGCTCCTTCCTTATTAAGTGGAAGTGACCTGACTAGGTGGTCATTGTTCTAAGCCGAGGGAGTGGCATGGACCTACTTCGCATGGGTCAGTAGGCCCGTTCCTACTGTATGTGTAGACTAAGTGAAGCATGTAAGTGAACAGTATTCACATAAGGTTAAATAGGTTTTTGTTGTATTTGATTTGGAAAATGCATATGATAGGGTAGAAAGTCGAGCAATGTGACAGGTGTTTCAAATGTATGGAATAGTTGGTAGGTTACGAAAGTAGTTAAGAGTTTTTGCGACTGCAATGAGGCTCACGTTAGAGTATTTAGGAGAGAGGGAGAATATTTCCCACTAAAAGTAGGCCTTAGACACTTATGTGCGATCTCACCATGGTTCTTCAATATATTTGTAGAAGGGGTTGTAAGAGAAGTTAATGCTCAGGTGTTGGCTAGAGGTGTCGGATTAAAAGATAAAGAATCTAACAGAAAGCCGACGATATTCTGCTTTTGGAAGTTTCTGAAGAGAAGTTGGAGAGGTTAGTTAACGAATTTGGGAGGATATATAAAAGAAGGAAATTAATAGTGAACATAGGAAAGAGCAAAGTGATAAAGATAACAAAAAAAAAAAAAAGGTAATGAAAGGTTAGATTTCAACAGATGGGTCTATGAAAGAAGAGGTGAGATGTAGAATTGACGAGGGGGAAAAAAAAGGTGAGTGTGGACCGAGGAGTCTGTGGAGAAAAAGAACTTTATACATGGAAGCAAAAAAGGGGAATGTATGAAAGTAGAGTGGTACCAAAGCTCGTATATGGATTTAAAGTATGAGTGGTGAATGTTGCAACAAGGAGATGGCTGAAGGCAGTGACTGAGGGATATCTGTGGTGTGGATATTATGCAGAGAATCCATAGCTAAAAGTTTAGGAGATGCGGGGTTTTTAAAAGTATTATCCTGAGGGCAGAAGAGGTGTGGTTGAGATGGTTCGGACATTTAGAAAGGGTGAAACCAAAAGAAGCATTGGAGGGTGTGAAAAGCTGTAGTAGAAGAAAGGCGGAGTGCGGGTCTTGCTAGAAAAGGTTGGCAGGAGCGGGTAGAGGATGTGTATGGTTTGGACTTCCACCAAGTGCATATGAGTGTGTTAGAAGTGAGTGGAGGCAAAGGGTTTTTACTACTTGACGTGCAGTTGAGGTGTGAAAATAAATATCTCTCTTAATTTTTTGCATAGTATGTAATCTTTATTCGGATCATGTTAGCACACTCACATAGGCTGCCTCCCCAACCAGCGAACCAGATACTAAGGATCGGACGATCTAATATGGCCCTATCATCAGATCAGTATGTAGGTTCAGCTAGTCATATTGTGGATCTGGCAATTGTGAAGGTGACGTGGATACCACTCACATTCTCACCGTTGTCATCTCCATTCGAGAGCTGGTTGAAGCATGGTAGCCTGCTTTCTATTGGCTTCAATTCTGCCTTGATTACCGTGGCAAGCACTAATACCTATTGCTGTACATAGTGTATATAGTGTACATACTTCTGTGTATACTTGGTGAAAGATAATATAATTCAAAGTTTTTCTGCTGTGTTTATTTTGCTCCCTTTGCACCCAGGATAACAGGCCTTTGAATACCTGGGTTGTACTGTCCGAGAACTGGAGCTGGACTTAGAGCAGGAGTTGAGCTTAGAGTTGAAGTTGGATCAGGAAGTAATCGTAAATACCTGGCTATCTGGCATTGCATCAGCTTTGCCAATGCTTCAGGAATTTTGTGTGTCAGGCTTGCTATTGTGTGATCATAGACATATTGCTGTTTTGCGTGTCAACTTTGCATTCGCTTCACTATGGTCAGCCTTTCTATTGTGTGAGTATTCCGCAGTTGGTTTTGCTATTGTGTGTCAGCCTTGCTATTGTATGTGCGTGTTCTGCATTTGGCTTTGTTGTGTGGCACTCTTGCTATCGTGTGAGTATTCTGCTGTCGTACAGTGCATAGCAGAGCGTGTTTTACAGAGAGTGTATTACATTGGGGTCAAATGCCGCCTAGACGGGTCAGACGGCTAGTGTCTCAATTCACTCGTTGAAACTTGCCTAAATTTTCTGTACAGCGTTGTTGGCGAATTGCTCATTCCATTGGCATTGATTACAAACGCACTCTCACCGCTGCGCATCTCCGTAATCTTATAAGTGTAAAACTTCGAAAAGAAGAGATGGCATACCAGACTGCTCCCTCTACCGGAACCAGGAGTAAATCCCTGCTGAGGTTCCTGCAAGAGGAAAAAACAACACCTGAGAAAACTGCCAGTCTCATGAAATGGGGTTGTCTGAAGGTGAGTCAGTTGCATTGGCGCTTGAGATGGCAAAAATCAATCTTGAGCAAACCAGGGAAAAGCGGGCATGTGCCAAAGAACAGTTTGATAGAGAAAGAGAAAGGAGGCAGTTTACTCAGGCTGTAAATGGCTTTAGTTTGCAAAAAGCGGTACAGTTGGTTCCTCGTTACATTGAAGCTGAGCCTTAATTATTTTTCGAAGCATTCGAAAACCAGGCTCGAGCTTTGAGGTGGCCTGAACAACATTGTTTGGAAAGACTCAAGAATTTACATGAGTGTTAAATGATACTGATTTCAGTAATTATCAGGTAGTGAAGACCACGGTTCTTGATGCTTATCAATGTATTCTTGCGAAGTATAGAAAATAGTTCAAGATAGACGATAGCTGGGTCAGGGCTATGTTGACTTTGTAAGATAGCAGATCAAAGCTTCTTCCAGTTGGTACAATGCAAGTGGTGTCGCAAATTTCGACGAATTGGTTCAGTTACAATTCGTGGGTAACCTGCTCGAACAAGAGGTTCGAGTCTATCTCGAGGATCACGTGTTGACTACTGCATTGGAGGCAGCCAGGTCGGTTGATACTTTTGAAACCAACCGCTCCTTGTCCGAGTGGTCCCATCTCTCTTTTCAACAGCCTGGCATGAACAGAGACCGTCAACAAAAAGTTCCTGAATGGAGAATGAAGTGCGAGCAGGAAGGAGAACGACGATGTCATCCAAGAAAGTCACCTGGTGAGCCATGGTACTCAACTTATGGTCAACCTGGTGAGCGACAATCCACTCAACATGGTGTTGTCTCAACAACAGTACCCAGAGAGGCACCCGTCACAACGTCAACAGGGAGCTAAGGTCAAGAATGTCATTTGCTTTCATTGTAATAAATCAGGCCATATTCAACCTAACTGCCCAAATAAACCCCAACCATTAGGGAAAATTTATAATGTTATGTCCCTGAAACAAGTAAAGAAAGGGATGACCCATATTATGGCATGTGTCAAATATCCCTTCAGGAAAATTCAAATTCTTATAAGTGTCAAATATCAATTCAGGAAAATTCAAATTCTAATAAGTGAGCATAAGGGAGTACTTCCCCTATCTGAACACACCTCATTACAATCCTCTGTTCTTTTAGAAGCTTTTGGAGAAGCAGTGTTTTCTGTCCCCTTACATAAAATATACATCTAAAGTAGGTATTACACTGGATATTTGACTGTAGGTGTATCTGATGGTTTTCCTATGAAAGATGCCGTGTTATTACTGGGTAATAACGTTACCATTTCTAGTGCATGTCCAGAACCAATAATGATTGTTTGTTCTCCGATGTTGGCCACAACTCGGGCAAAATCCCAAGGGATCTCTGATGAGAATGCTAACCTATCCTTGGACGACTCTGATCTCGGAATAGCCAATTTGTTTTACAAGGAAAACTGAACAAGACCTAGTAAATTTAGTGAACAGACCCAGATCAGTCCTTTCTATGCCAGGGTTGCCGGATTGCCAGATGTCTCTGTTTCCATGCCCGAGGGACTGTCCTTTCTAGAAAAACAACGAGAAGACCATTTATAAAATTTTGCTTTCAGGCAGCCATGGGTAAATCCTTCTCAGATCACCTAGTCAAATACAAAATTAAAAAGGACTACTTAATCTGCACTGAAACTGGCAAGGACATGGAGGGAAGACAACAGTCAGACAAGTTAGTAGTTCCATAAAAAGTTAACACACTCACATAGGCTGCCTCTCCAGCCAGCAAACGAGATACTAAGGATCTAACGATCTAACAGGGCCCCATCGTCAGATTAGTATGTAGGTTCAGCCAATCTTATTGTGGATCTGGCAATTGTGAAGGTGACGTCGATACCACTCACATTCTCACCCTTGTCATTTCCATTCCAGAGCTGGTTGAATCATGGTGGTCTGCATTCTATTGGTTTCAATTCTGCCCTGATTACCGTGGCATGCACTAATATATATTGATGTACATAGTGTATATAATGTACATACTTCTGTCTATATTTGGTGAAGGATAATATAATTCAAAGTTTTTCTGCTGTTCCCTTTACACCCAGGATAACAGGCCTTTGAGTACCTGGGTTGTAATCTAATTTAATAAAATTGGCAAATTGGTACTTATGGAGCCCCATAACAGAGCGAAGCTTGCTTTCTGGAAAACTCAGCAGGGGTAAAAATGATCAACAATCAGGAGAGTTATTCTCCAACTATCGCACCTATTCCAAGGATTCCAGGTTATAAATAAAAAAGTACAATGAATTACCTACCCACTCAGAAACTAAACCTAATAAATACTATACTGGCCCATTAGATGCATCATTCACCAAATATTAAGGCCAATCTAAAGCGGAAGCCTCAGATATATATAACGAGATTCATCTGGAACGAAAATTTTGCTCCATCTTTTATTTGTAAAATTGAGAGATATGCACATATTCATACGGATTGCACTCTTGACGCTGCAAATGGTTATGGAAATTATCAGAGCCATTTCTGGATGCTGTAATAAACGTCAGTAACTTTTTTCAAAGGACATCTGTACATGCCACATGTTCCTAGGATTTTAGCATGTTTCCTAAAAACCAGTGTTGAACATTTCAAGCTGATCGATTGAAGTCTTATCGTGCTACGAGGAAGGAAAAAAATAGAAAGGAGATACAATTCTGACAACTAGTCAAAAGGTTCCCTCACCAGAAAACAACTGCCAGATAACTTCTCTCCATGGGTCCGGGAGCAGTAGCCCTTTGTGAACCACTAACCTAAATTTTGAAAATGTCATTTGTTACAGAGAAAGTGACTGACGTGTTGAAGACGCAGATATGATTCCAGTAGTACAGAAAGGGGACAGACATGCAGCATGAATTAAATGTCAGTGTCACTTATGTAAATATTTTGGAAAGGATAATCAGAAGAACAGTGTTGGAACATCATGAAAAGAATGGATTCATAAATATCAGTCAGCACAGTTTTTGAGAGCCAAATACTGTTAGAAACCTTTATGAGTTCTGTGAAATGGTAAGAGAACTGAGACAAAAGAAAAGAGAGGTATGGTTGTTGAACTGGTTAAGGTGCGTTCCATAAGGATCAGTACTTGGTCCTTCACTATATGTGTTAGAAGCAGATGACATGACACAAGATACATAGTTATATTAATCATTGTTCACTGATGATGTGAATCTAATGAGAAAGATATAACAAGAGAGAGCAAAGAAAATGCACGTCACACATACTAAAAAAAGACGCATACACACATGCACAAACACACATGCAAGCCCACATATTCACATAAATATATACAAACAAACACACATGCATATCCTTAACACACACACACACACACAACAAAATCTTTTATAAAAGAGAAAGTCCTGTAAAAGCACTCAACAATGTTATATCTGCTGCATATATATTAACAGCAAATTTAAACGCATATAAATTTGTATAAGTTCGTACCTGTTAGTGCTAGGGGTCTTGACAGTGTTGCTGGTGGTTGTGGTCTTCCTTGTTTTGGTAAATATATAGATGCAGTAGTGTAGTTGGTGGTAGAAGTTGTGGAGAGCTAGTAGTCACGGTTATGAATAAGGTGAGGCAACCAGTGACAGTTTAGTGAATCTTTACTAATTTAACTTGGGGGAGCACTTACAAAAGACGAAAGATTCTCGTGATTACAAATCAACAGTAACCCAGTCAGCTCACATCCTACTAAGAGGGAAATAATGATAAGGAATTACCCGCCCAGCCTCTTCAAGCTTAAATACTTCTTTATCTGGAGAAAAAATAACTGAGTCAATTTTCATTTTTTAAGGGAGAAATCTTTGAGAAATTTTGTTAGGAACTTTATAAGCGAACCGTAAAATTAAACCCATTATGATCATATCAGCAAGAAAATGAGCCAAAGTTAATAGACCGTCTTATGGTGGACCTGCCATGTTGCTGTAGGCACTGATGGTGTTGTTGTTGGTCCCGGTTATAAGAATATAACATGAGAAACAAGGAACACTACGGCAGGCCTACTGGCCCATACAAGGCAGGTCCTCCTCAAAAGAACTGAATGAATTTATTGTTCTGATGCTTGTGATGTTGTCACTGAAGTAATTGTTGTCACTGAGGATGATGTTGAAGGTTCTGGTGATGTTGTATGCTTTAATGATGATGTTGGTTACGATAGTGTAGATACTGTCCCTGCTGTATCTGTCTGTCCAGATTATTTTGTTAGGTAAAAGAACACAGATGCAACTAATGTGTCATTATAATATGGCAACCTTTCGGTCTCCAGATTTCACAAAGCACGTGGAGAGCGAAACGTTTCAACAGTAAAAAATGACACATTAGTTGCATTTGCAATTGATAATTGATAATTCTCCAAGTATTACCCAGGAAATTTTGCTTGTCCTGATGAAGAATTTCTTGTTCTGATGAGGAATTCGTTGTCCTTATGATGTTGTCATTGATGAAGCTGTTGTTGTTTTACGTGATGATAATCTTACTCTCACTGATAAATATATTTTTGTTGTCCCTAATGACGACGATGTTGTTATCACTGAAGAATAAAGTGTTGCTGTCCCTGATGATGATGTTGTACCTGTCCTTGATATGATATTGTTGCAGTCTGACACTGCAACTTCTTGGGATCTTAATACTTAGGAATTCTTCGCTTGCTTAATTCTTGGGCACGACCTACTTCCATATTGAACAAATGTGACGCGACCTATGACTGCTGCACCTCTCCTGCCATACGGTTTATAAGCTGCTTCTCCGCTGATATGCCGTATTCTATTCAAGATTGATGGACTGAACACATCGACTCAAGGTTGAGGGACTGATTACCTCATTCTCCTCCTGTTCTTCAAGTTTCTCCTACGTATGGACTGATGAAGCCACTGTGTGGCGAAACGTTTCCTCAATAAAGATATCCAAGAGTTGCACATGTGTCTAATTTATCAACACAAAGACCTGTACAACAGGATAAATATCCACCAGAGATGTTACCTGCCAGACGGGAAATATCCATCCGCGAGAAAATATTACTAAACAACAAATATCTGTTAACCTGATAATAAAAACAGTACTACTGAAGACGAGTTGCTATAGTGACCCGGCAACGAATACAAAAACGAATTCTTTTCGTTTCAAATTTCACAAGTTTAGAAGGTTCGTCATTACAGTTGTATCTTCCTGACCAGAGAGATATCACCGACCACTAACGTATTTACTGCATTTTATTTCAGGTAAGCGAAATATTTCATCAATAAAGATGCCCAGCTGTTACACATGTGTCTTAATATTCAGCTTGTCGGTATTTTACACAATATTCAACAATACTGTCGGACGTTGCAGCACAACGGTATCATGGTACAGAAGACATCTTCCATTCTTCATCACATTTCTGATAATCATGAGTGAGAGGGAGGGATTCCAGATGGACTTGCCTTCTTACTTCCACTAGTGGATCCCGTCCCCAGCAAAGTCTTCGAGATCTTTCACCTCACCTTCGGTAGTATTTAATTAAGAATTCGGTCTTACGCTTCAGCTTCATGGTCTCACGCTTCAGCTTCATGGTCTAAAATGATATGAAGCTGAAGCGTGAGACTCGACTCCAGGTCGAAGGACTGACAACCTCAAATACTTTTTCTCCAAAGTTGAAGGACTATGTACTTCTTTATTTCAATTTTACTACTCCCTTTGTATTTGACTGAAGAAGCCTACTATGTAGGTGAAACATTTCATCAGTAAAGATAGCCAATTGTTGCAAATGTGTCTTAATCTTCAACTTGTCGGCATTTTATACCATTTTCAACTATACTGGCATTAGTAGTACTGGTAGAAGCAGTACTTGCAAAAGTAAAACCGGTAGTAGTACTGGTAGAAAATGTATTAGTAGAAGCAGTATTGGTGTCTTAATCTTTAATGACTGTAGTGTTTCTCGCCAGTGTTGCTCCAACAGCATGGTATCTGCTAGTCTTCTTCCCTATAAAGTCTCTCAGTATATTTTTTACGTTTTCTTTATTGCTGGAGTGTACCTGGAGAGTGTCGGGAATCAACGTCCCCGCGGCCCGGTCCGTGACGTTAGCGGTTAGCTGTCTAAATAAAAATTTTAGTTCAGTGCAATATATTTTTAATCCATTAGGCATATAAGTAATGACAGAGGTTAAAATATGTTCCCATTGATATGATAATTAATTAGTTTACATGGTGTGATTTCATAGCTCATTTGCTCGTGTTATGCTCTAAATATTCTGCTTGAAAAATAATTACTGATTTTGGTGAACCATTTATAATTACAATTATCGCCCATAACATAATTATAAAAACTCACATTACACTTGGGAAAAGTACAAAGATTTTCATATTTTTTTATCGTTTGTTGCGCAAAATTAAATATTATACTTCCCAGGTTTGACAAACTATAACTACTCACTAATTATACTTTACATAATCGTAAAACGTTTTTATAAACACATTGAGAAACAATTCTTGCGGAGTGAAACACTCTTATTGTGTTAATGCGTTAAAAACGCTTTTTTAGAAGTGCTATTATTACCATGACTTTTGAAACTAATGAGACTATTATTCCTCCTTGAAACACCACTGGTAGTAACACCACTGGTTGTAACACCACTGGTTGTAACACCACTGGTAGTAACACTGCTGGTAGTAACACTGCTGGTAGTAACACCACTGGTAGTAACAACACTGGTAGTAGCACTACTGTTAGTAACACCACTGGTGGTAACACCACTGGTTGTAACACCACTGGTAGTAACACTGCTGGTAGTAACACTGCTGGTAGTAACACCACTGGTAGTAACAACACTGGTAGTAGCACTACTGTTAGTAACACCACTGGTGGTAACACCACTGGAAGTAACACCACTGTTAGTAACACCACTGGTAGCAGAACCACCGTTAGTAACACCACTGTGGTAACACCACTGATAGTAACACCACTGATAGCAGCACCACTGGTAGTAATACCACTGGTAGTAACACCACTGGTAGCAGCACTATTGGTAGTAACACCACTGGTAGTAACACCACTGGTAGAAACAACACTGGTAGTAACACCACTGGTAGTAGCACCACTGCTAGTAACAACACTGGTAGTAACACCACTGGTAGTAACACTGCTTGTAGTAACACTGCTGGTAGTAACACCACTGGTAGTAACAACACTGGTAGTAACACCACTGGTAGCAGCACCACTGGCAGTAACAACACTGGTAGTAACACCACTGGTAGTAGCACCACTGGTAGTAAAACCACTGGTAGTAACACTGCTGGTGTAACACCACTGGTAGTAACAACACTGGTAGCAACACCACTGTTAGTAGCACCACTGGTAGTAACAACACTGGTAGCAGCACCACTGGTAGTAGCACCACTGGTAGTAACAACACTGGTAGTAACACTGCTGGTAGTAACACCACTGGTAGTAACAACACTGGTAGCAACACCATCTGGTAGTAGCACCACTGGTTGTAACAACACTGGTAGAAACACCACTTGTAGTAACAATGCTGGTAGTAACAACACTGGTAGCAACACCACTGGTAGTAACAACACTGATAGTAACACAACTGGTAGTAACACCACCGGTAGTAACACTGCTGGTAGTAACACTGCTGGTAGTAAAAACACTGCTAGCAACACCATTGGTAGTAACAACACTGGTAGTAACACTGCTGGTAGTAACACTGCTGGTAGAAACAACTCTGGTAACAACACCACTGGTAGTAACACCACTGGTAGTAGCACCACTGGTAGTAACACCACTGATAGTAACACCACTGGTAGTAACACCACTGGTAGTAACACCACTGGTAGTAACACCACTGGTAGTAACACCACTGGTAGTAACACAGCTGGTAGTAACACCACTGGTAGCAACAACACTGGTAGCAACACCACTGGTAGTAGCACCACTGGTAGTAACAACACTGGTAGCAGCACCACTGGTAGTAATACCACTGGTAGAAACACCACTGGTAGTAACACCACTGGTAGTAACAACACTGGTAGCAACACCACTGGTAGCAGCACCACTGGTAGTAACACCACTGGTAGCAGCACCGCTGGTAGTAACACCACTGGTAGTAAAACCACTGGTAGTAACACCACTGATAGCAACACCACTGGTAGTAACACCACTAGTAGCAACACCACTGGTAGTAACACCACTTGTAGTAACACCACTGGTAATAACACCACTGATAGCAACACCACTGGTAGTAACACCACTGGTAGCAACACCACTGGTAGCAACACCACTGGTTGTAACACCACTGGTAGCAATAAAACTGGTAGTAACACCACTGGTAGTAATACCACTGGTAGCAGCACCACTGGTAGTAACACCACTGGTAGTAACACCACTGGTAGTAACAATGCAGGTAGTAACACCACTGGTAGTAACAACACTGGTAGCAACACCACTGGTAGTAGCACCACTGATAGTAACACCACTGGCAGCAGCACCACTGGTAGCAACACCACTGATAGTAACACCACTGGTAGTAACACCACTGGTAGCAGCACCACTGGTAGTAACGCCACTGGTAGTAACACCACTGGTAGCAACACCACTGGTAATAACACCACTGGTAGTAACACCACTGGTAGTAAAAGTACTGCAAAACACACCTGAAGCTACTACTTAACCACCAATAATTTTATTGTAAATGCAGTTAATACTTTCAGCATACCAGCTGCTGTTCATACCACTAAATGAAACTTAGTTCCTAAAGTTGTTACTACTGCTGCTGTTATTGTTACTTCTGCTGCTATTATTGTTACTACTGCTGCTGTTATTGTTACTTCTGCTGCTATTATTGTTACTACTGCTGCTATTATTGTTACTACTGCTGATATTATTGTTACTACTGCTGCTGTTATTGTTACTACTGCTGATATTATTGTTACTACTGCTGCTATTATTGTTACTACTGCTGATATTATTGTTACTACTGCTGCTGTTATTGTTACTTCTGCTGCTATTATTGTTACTACTGCTGCTATTATTGTTACTACTGCTGATATTATTGTTACTACTGCTGATATTATTGTTACTACTGCTGATATTATTGTTACTACTGCTGATATTATTGTTACTACTGCTGATATTATTGTTACTACTGCTGATATTATTGTTACCACTCCTGATATTATTGTTACTACTCCTGATAGCATTGTTACTACTGCTGCTATTCTTGTTACTACTGCTGCTATTATTGTTACTACTGCTGCTATTATTGTTACTACTGCTGCTATTATTGTTACTACTGCTGACATTATTGTTACTACTGCTGATATTATTGTTACTACTGCTGATATTATTGTTACTACTGCTGATATAATTGTTACTGCTGCTGCTATTATTGTTACTACTGCTGATATTATTGTTACTACTGCTGATATAATTGTTACTGCTGCTGCTATTATTGTTACTACTGCCGCTATTATTGTTAATACTGCTGCTATTATTGTTACTGCTGCTGCTTTATTGTTACTACTGCTGCTATTATTGTTACTACTGCTGATATTATTGTTACTGCTGCTGCTATTGTTACTACTGCTGCTATTATTGTTACTACTGCTGCTCTTATTGTTACTACTGCTGCTATCATTGTTACTGCTGCTGCTATTATTGTTACTACTGCTGATATTTTTGTTACTGCTGCTGCTATTATTGTTACTACTGCTGCTATTATTGTTACTACTGCTGATATTGTTACTACTGCTGATATTATTGTTACTACTGCTGCTATTATTGTTACTACTGCTGATATTATTGTTACTGCTGCAGCTATTATTGTTACTACTGCTGCAATTATTGTTACTACTGCTGCTATTATTGTTACTGCTGCAGCTATCATTGTTACTACTTCTGCTATTATTGTTACTACTGCTGCTATTATTGTTACTGCTGCTGCTATTATTGTTACTACTGCTGCTATTATTGTTACTACTGCTGATATTATTGTTACTGCTGCTGCTATTATTGTTACTACTGCTGCTATTATTGTTACTACTGCTGCTATTATTGTTACTACTGCTGCTATTATTGTTACTACTGCTGCTATTATTGTTACTACTGCTGATATTATTGTTACTGCTGCTGCTATTATTGTTACTACTGCTGCTATTATTGTTACTACTGCTGCTATTATTGTTACTACTGCTGCTATTATTGTTACTACTGCTGCTATTATTGTTACTACTGCTGCTATTATTGTTACTACTGCTGATATTATTGTTACTACTGCTGCTATTATTGTTACTACTGCTGCTATTATTGTTACTACTGCTGATATTATTGTTACTACTGCTGCTATTATTGTTAATACTTCTGCTATTATTGTTAATACTGCTGATATTATTGTTACTACTGCTGCTATTATTGTTACTACTGCTGCTATCATTGTTACTGCTGCTGCTATTATTGTTACTACTGCTGATATTATTGTTACTGCTGCTGCTATTATTGTTACTACTGCTGCTATTATTGTTACTACTACTGCTATTATTGTTACTACTGCTGCTATTATTGTTACTACTGCTGCTATTATTGTTACTACTGCTGCTATTATTGTTACTGCTGCTGCTATTATTGTTACTACTGCTGCTATTATTGTTACTACTGCTGCTATTATTGTTACTACTGCTGCTATTATTGTTACTGCTGCAGCTATCATTGTTACTACTTCTGCTATTATTGTTAATACTGCTGATATTATTGTTACTACAGCTGCTATTATTGTTACTACTGCTGCTATTATTGTTAATAGTGCTGATATTATTGTTACTACTGCTGCTATATTATTGCTTATTGTTACCACTCCTGCTATTATTGTTACTACTGCTGCTACTATTGTTACTACTGCTGCTATTATTGTTACTACTGCTGATATTATTGTTACTACTGCTGCTATTATTGTTACTACTGCTGCTATTATTGTTACTACTGCTGCTATTATTGTTACTACTGCTGCTATTATTGTTACTACTGCTGCTATTATTGTTACTACTGCTGCTATTATTGTTACTACTGCTGCAATTATTGTTACTACTGCTGATATTATTGTTACTACTGCTGCAATTATTGTTACTACTGCTGCTATTATTGTTACTACTGCTGCTATTATTGTTACTACTGCTGATATTATTGTTACTACTGCTGCTATTATTGTTACTACTGCTGCTATTATTGTTACTACTGCTGCTATTATTGTTACTACTTCTGCTATTATTGTTAATACTGCTAATATTATTGTTACTACTGCTGCTATTATTGTTACTACTGCTGATATTATTGTTACTACTGCTGCTATTATTGTTACTACTGCTGATATTATTGTTAATTATTGTTACTACTGCTGATATTATTGTTACTACTGCTGATATTATTGTTACTGCTGCTGCTATTATTGTTACTACTGCTGCTATTATTGTTACTACTGCTGCTATTATTGTTACTACTGCTGCTGTTATTGTTACTACTGCTGATATTATTGTTACTACTGCTGATATTATTGTTAATTCTGCTGATATTATTGTTACTACTGCTGATATTATTGTTACTACTGCTGCTATTATTGTTACTACTGCTGCTATTATTGTTACTACTGCTGCAATTATTGTTACTACTGCTGATATTATTCTTACTACTGCTGATATTATTGTTACTGCTGCTGCTATTATTGTTAATCCTGCTGCTATTATTGTTACTACTGCTGCTATTATTGTTACTACTGCTGCTATTATTGTTACTACTGCTGATATTATTGTTACTACTGCTGATATTATTGCTGATATTATTGTTACTACTGCTGCTATTATTGTTACTACTATTATTGTTACTACTGCTGATATTATTGTTACTGCTGCTGCTATTATTGTTACTACTGCTGCTATTATTGTTACTACTGCTGCTATTATTGTTACTGCTGCTGCTATTATTGTTACTGCTGCTGCTATTATTGTTACTACTGCTGATATTATTGTTACTACTGCTGCTATTATTGTTACTACTGCTGCTATTATTGTTACTACTGCTGATATTATTGTTACTGCTGCTGCTATTATTGTTACTACAGCTGCAATTATTGTTACTACTGCTGCTATTATTGTTACTACTGCTGCTATTATTGTTACTACTGCTGATATTATTGTTACTACTGCTGCTATTATTGTTAATACTTCTGCTATTATTGTTAATACTGCTGATATTATTGTTACTACTGCTGCTATCATTGTTACTGCTGCTGCTATTATTGTTACTACTGCTGATATTATTGTTACTGCTGCTGCTATTATTGTTACTACTGCTCATATTATTGTTACTACTACTGCTATTATTGTTACTACTGCTGCTATTATTGTTACTACTGCTGATATTATTGTTACTACAGCTGATATTATTGTTTCTGCTGCTGCTATTATTGTTACTACTGCTGCTATTATTGTTACTACTGCTGCTATTATTGCTACTGCTGCTGCTATTATTGTTACTACTGCTGCTATTATTGTTACTACTGCTGATATTATTGTTACTGCTGCTGCTATTATTGTTACTACTGCTGCTATTATTGTTACTACTGCTGCTATTATTGTTACTACTGCAGCTATTATTGTTACTACTGCTGATATTATTGTTACTACTGCTGATATTATTGTTAATTCTGCTGATATTATTGTTACTACTGCTGATATTATTGTTACTGCTGCTGCTATTATTGTTACTACTGCTGCTATTATTGTTACTACTGCTGCTATTATTGTTACCACTCCTGCTATTATTGTTACTACTGCTGCTACTATTGTTACTACTGTTGCTATTATTGTTACTACTGCTGATATTATTGTTACTACTGCTGCTATTATTGTTACTACTGCTGCAATTATTGTTACTACTGCTGCAATTATTGTTGCTGCTGCTGCTATTATTGTTTCTACTGCTGCTATTTTTGTTACTACTGCTGCTATTATTGTTACTACTGCTGCTATTATTGTTACTGCTGCTGCTATTATTGTTACTACTGCTGATATTATTCTTACTACTGCTGATATTATTGTTACTGCTGCTGCTATTATTGTTAATACTGCTGCTATTATTGTTACTACAGTTGTTATTATTGTTACTGCTGCTGCTGCCATCATTGTTACTACTGCTGATATTATTGTTACTGCTGCTGCTATTATTGTTACTACTGCTGCTATTATTGTTACTACTGCTTCTATTATTGTTACTACTGCTGCTATTATTGTTACTACAGTTGATATTATTGTTACTGCTGCTGCTGTTATTGTTACTACTGCTGCTATTATTCTTACTACAGCTGCTATTATTGTTACTACTCCTGATATTATTGTTATTACTGCTGCTAATATTGTTACTACTGCTGCTATTATTGTTGCTACTGTTGCTATTATTGTTACCACTGCTGCTATTATTGTTACTATTGCTGCTATTATTTTTACTGCTGCTATTATTATTACTACTGCTGCTATTATTGTTACTACTGCTGCTATTATTGTTACTACTGTTGCTATTATTGTTACCACTGTTGCTATTATTGTTACTACTGCTGCTATTATTGTTACTACTGCTGCTATTATTGTTGCTACTGCTGCTATTATTGTCACTACTGCTGCTATTATTGTTACTACTGCTGCTATTATTGTTACTACTGCTGCTATTATTGTTACTACTGCTGCTATTATTGTTACTACTGCTGCTATTATTGTTAATACTACTGTTATTATTGTTACTATTGTTGCTATTATTGTTACTACTGTTGCTATTATTGTTACTACTGCTGATATTATTGTTATTGCTGCTGCTATTGTTGTTACTACTGCTGCTATTATTGATAAATGAATCTCAGCATGGATTCACGAGAGGTCGTTGCTGCCTGACAAACTTACTGACGTTCTTCAATAGAACATTTGAGGCAGTTGACAGAGATAAGGAATATGATATTGTTTATTTGGATTTTAGTAAAGCCTTCGATAGAGTACCTCACAAGAGACTCTTAAGAAAAGTGGCAGCTCATGGTATAAGAGGTAAAGTTCTGGCATGGATTGAGGCATAGCTTACCAATAGAAAGCAGAGAGTTACCATTAATGGAGTGAAATCTGAATGGGGACTAGTCACTAGTGGCGTTCCACAAGGATCAGTTTTAGGCCCTCTCTTGTTCATAATTTACATTAATGACCATGATGAAGGGATTACGAGTGACATGAGTAAATTTGCTGATGATACAAAGATAGGCCGTATAATTCACTCTGAGGAGGATATCAATGAACTCCATGACGATTTGGACAAATTAATGTCTTGGTCTGAAAAATGGCAGATGAAGTTCAATGTGGATAAGTGTAAGGTACTTGCCCATGGTAACGAAAATAACCCTCGAAGCAATAATCTAGGTGAGGTTGAGCTTGATCATACAGAATGTGAAAAAGATTTGGGAGATATAGTAAGCAAAAATCTAAAGCCAAGACAGCAGTGCCTTAGTGTGCGCAACAAGGCCAACAGATTATTGGATTCATCTCAAGAAGTATAAGTAACAGAAGTCCAAAAGTTATTTTACAGCTCTATACATCACTGTTGAGGCCTCATTTGGATTATGCTGCTCAGTTTTGGTCCCCTTGCTACAGGATGGATATAGACTCATTAGAGAACATACAGAAAAGAATGACTAAAATGATTTACTGTGTAAGGAACCTCCCGTATGAAGATAGACTCAAAGCCTTAAATCTCCACTCTCTGGAGAGGCGTAGAATGAGGGGAGATATCATTAAAGTATATAAGTGGATGACGGGCATAAACAAGGGAGATAATAAAGTACTGAGGGTGTCGAACCAGGTAAGAACCAGGAATAACGGATTTAAGTTGGATAAATTTAGATTTAGAAAGAACATAGGTAAGTACTGGTTTTCTAACAGAGTTGTAGATGCGTGGAACAGTCTTCCCAGTGGGGTGATAGAGGCTAGGATATATGAGAGGGAGGGGCTGGGTTTGATTATTGTCATTGGGTAAGGGAGTTATTTCCAGGGAAGCTTTCCGTAGTAGTCGTTTTGGTAAGGACCTGCCTCGCATGGGCCAGTAGGCCTTCTGCAGTGTTCCTCCATTCTTATGTTCTTATGTTCTTATGCTATTATTGTTACTACTGCTGCTATTATTGTTACTACTGCTGCTATTATTGTTACTACTGCTGATATTATTGTTACTACTGCTGATATTATTGTTACTACTGCTGCTATTATTGTTACTACTGCTGCTATTATTGTTACTACTGCTGATGTTATTGTTACTACTGCTGCTATTATTGTTACTGCTGCTGCTATTATTGTTACTACTGCTGATATTATTGTTACTACTGCTGCTATTATTGTTACTGCTGCTGTTATTATTGTTACTACTGTTGCTATTATTGTTGCTACTGCTGATATTATTGTTACTACTGCTGATATTATTGTTACTTCTGCTGATATTATTGTTACTACTGCTGATATTATTGTTACTACTGCTGATATTATTGTTACTACTGCTGCTATTATTGTTACTACTGCTGATATTATTGTTACTACTGCTGCTATTATTGTTACTACTGCTGATATAATCAGTCCCTCAACCTGTTCAACCTTTGGACGAAGACCTACTTCGACTAGTGGATGGTACCACTATGACCCCGCCTCCATCTGCTTCACGTCACCTCACTACAGTATATAAGCCACGTCTACGGCCCTCTGCTGTACATTCTACAAGATTGATGGACTGAACACATCGACTCCAGGTTGAGGGACTGATTACCTCATTCTCCTCCTCTCCTTACGCCTTCCTCTTTGTATTGGACTGATGAAGCCACTGTGTGGCGAAACGTTTCCTGAATAAAGATTCCCATATGCTGCATAAGTGTCTCAATCTTTAACTACTCCTGATAGCATTGTTACTACTGCTGCTATTCTTGTTACTACTGCTGCTATTATTGTTACTACTGCTGCTATTATTGTTACTACTGCTGCTATTATTGTTACCACTCCTGCTATTATTGTTACTACTGCTGCTACTATTGTTACTACTGTTGCTATTATTGTTACTACTGCTGATATTATTGTTACTACTGCTGCTATTATTGTTACTACTGCTGCAATTATTGTTACTACTGCTGCAATTAGTGTTGCTGCTGCTGCTATTATTGTTTCTACTGCTGCTATTTTTGTTACTACTGCTGCTATTATTGTTACTACTGCTGCTATTATTGTTACTGCTGCTGCTATTATTGTTACTACTGCTGATATTATTCTTACTACTGCTGATATTATTGTTACTGCTGCTGCTATTATTGTTAATCCTGCTGTTATTATTGTTGCTGCTGCTGCTATTATTGTTACTACTGCTGCTATTATTGTTACTACAGTTGATATTATTGTTACTGCTGCTGCTGTTATTGTTACTACTGCTGATATTATTGTTACTGCTGCTGCTATTATTGTTACTACTGCTGCTATTATTGTTACTACTGCTTCTATTATTGTTACTACTGCTGCTATTATTGTTACTACAGTTGATATTATTGTTACTACTGCTGCTGCCATCATTGTTACTACTGCTGATATTATTGTTACTGCTGCTGCTATTATTGTTACTACTGCTGATATTATTCTTACTACTGCTGATATTATTGTTACTGCTGCTGCTATTATTGTTAATACTGCTGCTATTATTGTTACTACAGCTGCTATTATTGTTACTACTGCTGCTATTATTGTTACTACAGTTGATATTATTGTTACTGCTGCTGCTGTTATTGTTACTACTGCTGATATTATTGTTACTGCTGCTGCTATTATTGTTACTACTGCTGCTATTATTGTTACTACTGCTTCTATTATTGTTACTACTGCTGCTATTATTGTTACTACAGTTGATATTATTGTTACTACTGCTGCTGCCATCATTGTTACTACAGTTGATATTATTGTTACTGCTGCTGCTGCCATCATTGTTACTACTGCTGATATTATTGTTACTGCTGCTGCTATTATTGTTACTACTGCTGCTATTATTGTTACTACTGCTTCTATTATTGTTACTACTGCTGCTATTATTGTTACTACAGTTGATATTATTGTTACTTCTGCTGCTGTTATTGTTACTACTGCTGCTATTATTCTTACTACAGCTGCTATTATTGTTACTACTCCTGATATTATTTTTATTACTGCTGCTATTATTGTTACTACTGCTGCTATTATTGTTGCTACTGTTGCTATTATTGTTACCACTGCTACTATTATTGTTACTATTGCTGCTATTATTTTTACTACTGCTGCTATTATTATTACTACTGCTGCTATTATTGTTACTACTGCTGCTATTATTGTTACTACTGTTGCTATTATTGTTACCACTGTTGCTATTATTGTTATTACTGCTGCTATTATTGTTACTACTGCTGCTATTATTGTTGCTACTGCTGCTATTATTGTCACTACTGCTGCTATTATTGTTACTACTGCTGCTATTATTGTTACTACTGCTGCTATTATTGTTACTACTGCTGCTATTATTGTTACTACTGCTGCTATTATTGTTACTACTACTGCTATTATTGTTACTATTGCTGCTATTATTGTTACTACTGTTGCTATTATTGTTACTACTGCTGATATTATTGTTATTGCTGCTGCTATTGTTTTTACTACTGCTGCTATTATTGATAAATGAATCTCAGCATGGATTCACGAGAGGTCGTTCCTGCCTGACAAACTTACTGACGTTCTTCAATAGAACATTTGAGGCAGTTGACAGAGATAAGGAATATGATATTATTTATTTGGATTTTAGTAAAGCCTTCGATGGAGTACCTCACAAGAGTCTCTTAAGAAAAGTGGCAGCTCATGGTATAGGAGGTAAAGTTCTAGCATGGATTGAGGCATAGCTTACCAATAGAAAGCAGAGAGTTACCATTAATGGAGTGAAATCTGAATGGGGATTAGTCACTAGTGGCGTTCCACAAGGATCAGTTTTAGTCCCTCTCTTGTTTATAATTTACATTAATGACCTTGATGAAGGGATTACCAGTGACATAAGTAAATTTGCTGATGATACAAAGATAGGCCGTATAATTCACTCTGAGGAGGATATCAATGAACTCCAGGACGATTTGAACAAATTAATGTCTTGGTCTGAGAAATGGCAGATGAAGTTTAATGTGGATAAGTGTGATGAATGGTTTGAAAAACCGACAAGTTGAAGATTGAGACACTTATGCAGCATATGGAAATCTTTATTCAGGAAACGTTTCGCCACACAGTGGCTTCATCAGTCCAATACAAAGAGGAAGGCGTAAGGAGAGGAGGAGTATGAGGTAATCAGTCCCTCAGCCTGGAGTCGATGTGTTCAGTTCATCAATCTTGTAGAATGTACAGCATAGGAACGAACGAACGAAAGTTCAGGTAAGATCCCAAATGGGATGAGAGGGGAAGACGTGACAGACGAAGAATAGTGCTGGAGAGGAGTGTTCTTAGTCGTAGAAATAGACCCAGGGCTTAACCCAGCAGCAAAGGCGATCGTGGGACAGATATTGAAAAGAGAAACTCCGGTTCTTCTGTTGGGACTCCGGTGGGGTGAGCTGGGAGTAAGGGACTTGCGACGTTTAGAGCTAGAGAGGAGTGCAGAACTTGAGTCATGTCTTAACCCAAAAAAGCTAAGGCGAACGTGGGTCAGAGAATGGTACCTGTCTTAGAAGGTACCTGTCAGCGGATCCAAGGTTATTTGTAAGTAGGGTTAGGAGCAGGATCATGCAAGGAGTAGAAAAGGTTGTGTTGGTTTGTGGGTCTGCGAATGTCTTCGTCAAGGAGAGAGGTCCAGTAGTCATGTCGTGTCTCAAGTTTGTCTATCTGTCTGTCACTGAGCCTCTTCCAGTACAGATTCAGCGCAGGGACGTCTAACTGGGCATGGAGAGACTCGCTTGTGGCGAAGTCCTCCCATCTGACATCAAGCACCCAGCGCAGCGCCTTGTTCTGGACACGCTGCAGTTTAAGTAAGTTTGTTTTTGCTGCAAGAGAGAGGGCTAGAGGAGAGTAAGTTATCAGAGGACGTATTAGGGATTTGTAGAGGTGTAGTTTGGTGCGTTGAGAGGCATGTTTCAGCTTGTAGAGGCCCGCAAGGGCCTTACTAGCTATTGCATGCCTTGAGTGAATGTGTCCGTGTAAACGAAGAAGGTAGTCAAGATTAACGCCAAGGACAGTGACAGATTGTGTGATAGGGAAGTAAGTGCGGGTGTCAGCTGTTCTGAGTTCGACAGGTAATGGAGGATCACGTTTCCTGTAGTTAAAATACGTAATGCTGGATTTTGCTGCATTGGTTTTGATCCTCCATTTTTGTTCCCAGATGGCTATCCTGTCAACCTCATTTTGTGTTTTGTGTGTGAGTGTATCTATATTGGCATGAGTGATAAGTTGTGTAATGTCGTCTGCATAGGCTAGTGTGATGGAGTTGTGGTATATAGGTGTTGGAATGTCGTTAGTGTATAAAATGTAGAGGGTAGGGGAAAGGACAGATCCCTGGGGTACTCCAGCATTTAGTGTGAAGTAGTCAGAGTAACAGCCTTGGAATTTGATTCTCATGGTACGGCCGTCTAGGAAGTTGCAGAGGAGTTTACGAGTATTGAGAGGCAGGTTGAAGTTAGTGCAGAGTTTGTACTTGAGCCCCTCGTGCCACACAGTGTCAAAAGCTTTTTCAACGTCTTTTGCAACCAGGGCTGTCCTGTTTCTTTGTTTTGTGTTTATGTGGATGTAGTTGAGAATGATGTTAATGGCATCCTGTGTGGATCTGTGTGTTCTGAAGCCAAACTGGCCATCTGAAAGTAGAGAATTATGTTCCAGGTATCTGCGAAGGCGATGATTAATGAGTTTTTCAAAGAGTTTTCCTAAAGTTTCGAGGAGGCTGATAGGGCGATAGTTTCTAGGGTCAGAGTGGTCTTTATTGGGTTTAGGAAGGAGGATAGCAGTAGCAGCTTTGAAGAGGGAAGGGAAGTATCCAGAGGCAAGGGAGGCATTGAGGAGGTTTGTGTAGGCAGTAATGATAGAGTCAGGAAGGTGTTTCAGGATAATATGGTTTAGGCCAGAGGCACCAGGAGCCTTTGGAGGAAGGTGTCTGAGGAGAGTTTTAATGTCTGTGTTGGTGAAAGGAGTGTCGAGTTCTTGGGAGGAGGTAAGAGTGTCTAGATGTATGTGGCTGTCTGGTGTTGTTTCTTGTGTGTGTGCAGTGTTCCAGTGTTCTATGTTCTGAATGTGTTGAATAACGTTAGGGTGAGGTGAGTGAGCGTGGAAGATGTTCTCCCAGATGTGTTTGAAGATGTTGGTAGCAGCCTGTGGGTCTGAGATGTGTGTGTTGTTGTGGGTGATGTGTTTGAATTTGTTGGTGGGAGTAGTGCCTCTGATTTTTTTGATAAAGTTCCAGAAGGCTTTAGTGTTTTTAACACGCTGCCTGTCCGCTTGTTGTATTAGTCGTGACCAGTGATTGTTGTGGTCTTGGTCTAGGCTGTGTAAAATGTTGTTTCTAAGGTAAGTGAGATCTAATCGGACTTGATTAAATCTATGTGTGTTGTAGAGGAAGCGGTTGTGGTAGCAGATAATTAGTCTTCTTGTTCTGAGTGACGGTTTGAAGGAATAACGAGTGGTGTGAGTTTTCTTTGGTATTGCGATGTTGGCTGCTTGTGTAATGGTGTCCTGGATGAGATCAAGTTGAGTATCGATGTCAGAGATAGGTTTGTTGTTGTAGTCATAGGTGAGGTTAATATTGTCTATGTGTTGTTTGAAAGCATCCCAGTCAGCGTTCTTGTAGGAGAATGAAGGTGTGGTTGGAATGAGGATAGGGTTGGAGGAGATGTGTAAGATGACTGGGATGTGATCAGAGCCTGTAATAGGGCCAGGTGAGATGTAATGTTGAAATAGAGAGCTGGCTCGGTTTGCCAGAATGATGTCTGGTTTGCCTTGGCCCGTGTGGTTGAAGAAGGTATTGAAGTCTGGGCCAAGATGAATTAGGTGTTTATGGTTTGTGAAGTTGAGTAATTGGTGACCAAGTTGGTTGTTACTGGTGTGATGAAAGGCAGTGTGTTTGGCATTCATGTCAGCTAGTAGGTAAGTTGGTGTGTTGGTGTAGTTGAAGACTAAGGAGAGGTCGTGTATGTTGAGAGTAGTGTTTGGGCGAGCATAGGTGGTGAAAAAGATAAAGGGGCCAAGGTGGGTGTGTATTCTGACCGCAAGACAGTGTTGGTGAATAAAAGGGATTGGGAGAAATTCATGTTTTATGTTGGAATTGACAAGGATGGCAACCCCATCGTGGGGATCATAGGGGGACTGTAGTGCAGTATAACCATAATGGCGGATACATTGAGGGGCTTTGAGGCAGGTACTGTTTAGCAAAACAATATCTGGCCTCTCTGCTTCAAGGAGCTCGGCCAGTAGGTGTCTAATTGTAAAGTAAGAACGTATGTTGAACTGAATCACCTTAAACGTGATTTAATGGTTTCGTCTTAGCAAAGTTAATGTCGGGGGAGGAGTTTGGATTAAAGCCAGTGATAGTGGTGCCATCAGTGGATGTGTGTTTGTAGGTGCTACGGACCCGTTTCCTGGAATGGGAGGAAGAGATGGATCTGTTTTTATGTTCTTTGGTCTGTCCATCAGAAGTTGGGGTAGGTTTAGGTTTGAGTGGATTTTGTCTGGAGGAGGTGGAGTTGGACCTGGATGAGGTTTTGGTTGTGGTGGAGTGGGCGAAGGTGGATGCAGAGGAAGTGGAAGTTTTGGTAAGCTGTGAGGAAGTGGAAGCTTTGGAAGGGGATGAAGTGGGTAAGGAAGTGGGGGGAGGGGTGGTTGTAGCAGTAGCAGTAGGGGTGTTGGTGGGAGGTGTAGAAGTAGTGAAGAGAGGTAGTGGAGGAGGAGAGCTGGTGGGAGTAGGAAGTGGGGGGGTGGGAGAGAGGAAGGAGGGAGAGGTTGTAGGAGGCTTGGAAGAGAAGCAGGAAGGAGGGATAATTAAAGTGGGAAGATTGTTAGCAGACAAGATTAGGTTAAGGACATGTGAGTAGTCTGATTGGTAAGCTTGTGAGATTACCATCGCAGAGTGGGCAGCAGTGGCAAGTTGACAGTTAGTTTTGTAGTCTAGTGTGGGTGTAGAAGTGCTTGTAGTCTGTGTGTTGGTGTTTGATGTGTGTTGAGTAGAAGAGGTAGACCAAGTGCGTGGGGAGGCCCAGGCATTGGGGGTAGGGGAGGGAGGTGTGGAAGGGGAGGTAGGTAAGGAAGGGGAGGGAGGAGCAGGGAAGGGGTTTGGGAGGGAGGGAGGTTGGCTTGCTCTGAGGGAGGAGAGAATGTGCTTTCTAGAAGGGCAGGAATTTGCAACTGCAGTGTGTGACCCGCCGCAGTTAGAACATTTAAGGAGGAGGTTGCAAGTATTCCAGAAGTGTCCAGTTGCTGAACATCTGGAGCAGACTTGTGTAGATGTGCATGTGTTTTTGTCGTGGCCGAATTTGTAGCATTTAAGACATTGTGTGATTGGGTGGAAGTTCGGAGTGAAGAGAGCGTTTGGAGGAATGCGGATGGTCTTGGCAAAGATTCCTTGACTGAAGAGTGTAGAGGCGTCAGCAGGAGTAGAACAGCGTATTTTGAGAATGGTAGAGTTTTCTGGTCTGTAAATATCGTCAACAGAGACTTTGAACATCAAAATGGTATACAATACCGACAGGTTGTTAGGTAAGACACATATGCAACAGTTAGACAACTTTATTCCGAAACGTTTCGCCTACACAGTAGGCTTCTTCAGTCGAATACAGAAAGTCGGCAGGAACACTAGAGATGTGAAGACGATGTAATCAGTCCATCACCCTTAAAGTCGTAGAATTTGAGGTTGTCAGTCCCTCGGCCTGGAGAAGTTCAGTTCCATAGTCAGGAACTATCTGAAGATCAAGCGACAGTGCGGAGACTTAAATACTGTCGGAAGGAGAGGTGCAGGGTAGTAGTAGTAGTAGTAGTAGTAGTAGTGAGAGGCGACTGAGAGGTCATGTCCCTCTCAGATCCAACCCTTCTCACTTGAAAAGCTTGTCCAAGGTGTTTTCTGTACCAAGATGCCACGTGTTGCAGTGTCTGACAAGATGAACATCAAAATGGTATACAATACCGACAGGTTGTTAGGTAAGACACATATGCAACAGTTAGACAACTTTATTCCGAAACGTTTCGCCTACACAGTAGGCTTCTTCAGTCGAATACAGAAAGTCGGCAGGAACAGTAGAGATGTGAAGACGATGTAATCAGTCCATCACCCTTAAAGTCGTAGAATTTGAGGTTGTCAGTCCCTCGGCCTGGAGAAGTTCAGTTCCATAGTCAGGAACTATCTGAAGATCAAGCGACAGTGCGGAGACTTAAATACTGTCGGAAGGAGAGGTGCAGGGTAGTAGTAGTAGTAGTAGTAGTAGTAGTGAGAGGGACATGACCTCTCAGTCGCCTCTCACTACTACTACTACTACTACCCTGCACCTCTCCTTCCGACAGTATTTAAGTCTCCGCACTGTCGCTTGATCTTCAGATAGTTCCTGACTATGGAACTGAACTTCTCCAGGCCGAGGGACTGACAACCTCAAATTCTACGACTTTAAGGGTGATGGACTGATTACATCGTCTTCACATCTCTACTGTTCCTGCCGACTTTCTGTATTCGACTGAAGAAGCCTACTGTGTAGGCGAAACGTTTCGGAATAAAGTTGTCTAACTGTTGCATATGTGTCTTACCTAACAACAGAGACTTTGTTCTTAGTACTGATATCTTTTATTAAGTCTTCTTTGTCTGTGTCATAGGCTGTCAGGAGAGAGTAGTCTACGTGTTTAGCAATGACTGTGCTTTTGGCACGGTGCTCAGGAGTCCAAATAATGGTGAAGCCTGCGTTGAGAAGTTTTTGTCTGGTATCGCTTGAGGTGTACGCTTCGTAGGAATGTTTGTCAAGAAGGAGTTTGAAGCCTGAGTTGGTTTTGAAGACTTTAAGTTGAGGTGCACCAGTGATCTGATATAATAAATTTTCCGGACAGATAGTGGCATCAGGATTAGAAAATTTGAGGTTTAGCGAGAAGGAATTGGATTTAGAAGAAGCAGAGGCAGGTGTGGGAGGTTGGGGGAGAGTGGAAGGGGGGTGGGAGGTGGAAGGCAACGAAGGCATCGTCTAATTACGAAAAGATGTAATTGGAGGTGACAATCGGCCAAAAAGTGAGAGTACTCAGCTAGGCAAGTACGTGTAAGTAGACACACGTACTTGCCTGGCGCAGGACACTGAGGAGGTGAACTGTAGCTTGATGGAGCACTGTATATCCTGAGTGGTGGCGAGACTGGCTGTATGGCGTGCAGTCAACAGGCGAAGAGAATTCAGGCAGCAAGAGGCTTCCTGCCCTTGGCAATATAAACACAAATGCAGTATAATGTGATCCTTTATTGACTACGTTTCGCCCACACAGTGGGCTTTTTCAAGTCACAAACAGAACTACCTGGGGTGGAAGGAACGCGAGTATTTATAGTCCGGCTGAGGTCAGGTGAAGAATGCTGCATCTGATGATGTACCGAGTTGGGTTGTAGAGTCTAAAAACTTGGGTAGCTTGGAAAGGAGACTGGACAAGTTTGTGAGCAGACCTTCTACAGTGTTCTTATGTGGGATAGCGATGAAGAAGTTTCTTGGCAAGTGGTTCAGCTATGTTATAGAAGCCACTATTCTGGTTGAAGTTGTCGGATATAGAAATAAGTGATGATTCCAGGATTCTTCGGTATTGGGTGTTGTCTTCTGTGGCGATAAGTCTTGAGTTTCTGTAGTTTATCAAGTGGTTGTGTGAATTACGGTGTTGTACGCAGGCATTCCTTGTGTCGTCAGACCTGCTTGCGTATTGGTGTTCTGAAATACGTGTTTGGAGGTCCCTTGATGTTTCGCCCACGTATAACTTGTTGCAGTCATTACAAGGGATTATGTATACCCCTGCAGAGGATGGAGGCTTGTCCTGCCTACTACTGGTGATGTCCTTGATGGTCGTGGTTGTGGAGGTAGATACTTGGAATGATGTTTTGGCAAAGATGTTGGAAACATGTTTGGCAATGGAGTTGGTGGGAAGGACTATGTATCTCTTCTCGGCAGTGTCTTCTCTGGGTGTGTTGAAGATGTTTAGTGCTCGCCGTCTGCAGTCTCTGATGAAGTGACGAGGATAGTGGAGTTTGGAAAATACCTGTTCAATTATAGTGCATTCTTCCTCAAGGAACTCGTTGCTGCAGATTCTGAGTGCACGCAGGAAGAAGCCTATAATTACACCACGTTTGGTTTTGGTGTCGTGGTGAGAGTAGAAGTGGAGAAGATCGTTTTGGTTGGTGGGTTTTCGATAGACTTTAAAACGAAGTTCGTGGTCAGCTTTGCAGAGTAGAACATCAAGGAAAGGAAGAGTGTTGTCGACCTCTTCTTCAAGTGTGAACTGGATTGAAGGCTCGACCTGGTTGAGCTTGTCTTGGAGAGCTTGAACGTTGAAGCGTTTAGGAGTTATGAGGAGAATGTCGTCAACATAACGGAGCCAGGTGACAGACGAAGGAATAATGGTGGAGAAACGTTCGGCTTCTAGATGTTCCATGTATAGGTTCGCTAGGACTGCACTGAGTGGCGAACCCATGGGTAGTCCAAAAGTCTGCTGAAAGAGGTGATTTTCAAAAGAGAAACACGTAAAGCCAACACATAGTTCAACCAGGTCGATGAAGTCGCTGGCTGGAATGGGAAGATCAAGTGAATCGTCAATTTTCTTGCGCAAGAGATCGATGGCTTGTTTAGTAGGTACTTTAGTGAATAGGGAAGTCACGTCAAGGCTGGAAAGTTTCTTGTTCCTGATGTTGATGTTGCGAATGCGATTGAGAAGATCACCTGAGTGTTTGAGATGTGCTGGACTGATAGTGCCCAAGAGTTTCGAGAGGTGTTTGGCGAGAATTCCTGAGAGCTTGTGGGGAGCACTGCCTATTCCCGAGGATATGGGCCTCAGTGGGATACCAGGCTTGTGAGTCTTTGGCAGGCCGTACATTCTGGCAGGTCTGGGGTTGCTGGGCATGGTGTGCAGAAGTTTCTTCCCTTGTTCTGAGCTCCTCAGAATGCGGCGAGTCCTTTGAAGAAAAGTTTTAGTAAGGTTGTCCACTTGGTTAGTTGTGAGAGGTTTGTAGGTATCTGGGTCATTAAGTAGATTGAGCATTTTGTTCCTGTAATCGTCAGTGTTCATGATGACAACACCACCTCCTTTATCAGCGGTGGTGACCCTGATGGTCGTGTCTTCTGCTAAACCTTTGAGTGCATTGATGTAACGTCGGGGTATGACTGGGGAGCTGCGTGTTGAGATGGCTGCTGAGATGATGCCTTGAAGATAGCCTTTTTGGAAGTCGGAGTCATTGTGTCTGTAGTTTTTGGCGATGAAATTGAGGTCTTGTTTTGGTTTCGTAATTCCTGTTGCGAATTTGAGGCCTAAGCTGAGGGCTTCAGTTTCTGTGGTTGACAGTGGACGAGATGAAAGATTTTGAATAATTTCAGGTCTTCCTAAACTTTTCCAATTACTATTATCGCAGAGTGTTTGTAGTTTCCTAGTAAGTCTGATCTTCTGTTGAACATTCGCTGTGGTAACTCTGCTGCGAATGATTTCGGCGGTGCGTCTGTTCATGTTGCCCCGGAGTGTTGTGCCTAGTGTTCTGGCTTGGAGAAAAGCTTCCTTTGTAGCATTGTTTAAGTCATCTGCACACTCTTCAAGGTAGGTCCGAGCTGTAGCGGAGAAAGGTGGTTTGATGTTGGCAATTTGAGGAGGAGTAGATCTTGGTAAGACCATTTCTTGGATGCAGTCACGAAGAAAATTGTGTCTGTTGCGAAGTGAGTAAGCTTTTAGGAGAAGGTCCAGGTATTCTCTGTGTGAAGGATCCATTTCTACTGCAGTGTTTGACAGATGACTTAAACAATGCTACAAAGGAAGCTTTTCTCCAAGCCAGAACACTAGGCACAACACTCCGGGGCAACATGAACAGACGCACCGCCGAAATCATTCGCAGCAGAGTTACCACAGCGAATGTTCAACAGAAGATCAGACTTACTAGGAAACTACAAACACTCTGCAGCTTAGGCCTCAAATTCGCAACAGGAATTACGAAACCAAAACAAGACCTCAATTTCATCGCCAAAAACTACAGACACAATGACTCCGACTTCCAAAAAGGCTATCTTCAAGGCATCATCTCAGCAGCCATCTCAACACGCAGCTCCCCAGTCATACCCCGACGTTACATCAATGCACTCAAAGGTTTAGCAGAAGACACGACCATCAGGGTCACCACCGCTGATAAAGGAGGTGGTGTTGTCATCATGAACACTGACGATTACAGGAACAAAATGCTCAATCTACTTAATGACCCAGATACCTACAAACCTCTCACAACTAACCAAGTGGACAACCTTACTAAAACTTTTCTTCAAAGGACTCGCCGCATTCTGAGGAGCTCAGAACAAGGGAAGAAACTTCTGCACACCATGCCCAGCAACCCCAGACCTGCCAGAATGTACGGCCTGCCAAAGACTCACAAGCCTGGTATCCCACTGAGGCCCATATCCTCGGGAATAGGCAGTGCTCCCCACAAGCTCTCAGGAATTCTCGCCAAACACCTCTCGAAACTCTTGGGCACTATCAGTCCAGCACATCTCAAACACTCAGGTGATCTTCTCAATCGCATTCGCAACATCAACATCAGGAACAAGAAACTTTCCAGCCTTGACGTGACTTCCCTATTCACTAAAGTACCTACTAAACAAGCCATCGATCTCTTGCGCAAGAAAATTGACGATTCACTTGATCTTCCCATTCCAGCCAGCGACTTCATCGACCTGGTTGAACTATGTGTTGGCTTTACGTGTTTCTCTTTTGAAAATCACCTCTTTCAGCAGACTTTTGGACTACCCATGGGTTCGCCACTCAGTGCAGTCCTAGCGAACCTATACATGGAACATCTAGAAGCCGAACGTTTCTCCACCATTATTCCTTCGTCTGTCACCTGGCTCCGTTATGTTGACGACATTCTCCTCATAACTCCTAAACGCTTCAACGTTCAAGCTCTCCAAGACAAGCTCAACCAGGTCGAGCCTTCAATCCAGTTCACACTTGAAGAAGAGGTCGACAACACTCTTCCTTTCCTTGATGTTCTACTCTGCAAAGCTGACCACGAACTTCGTTTTAAAGTCTATCGAAAACCCACCAACCAAAACGATCTTCTCCACTTCTACTCTCACCACGACACCAAAACCAAACGTGGTGTAATTATAGGCTTCTTCCTGCGTGCACTCAGAATCTGCAGCAACGAGTTCCTTGAGGAAGAATGCACTATAATTGAACAGGTATTTTCCAAACTCCACTATCCTCGTCACTTCATCAGAGACTGCAGACGGCGAGCACTAAACATCTTCAACACACCCAGAGAAGACACTGCCGAGAAGAGATACATAGTCCTTCCCACCAA
Source organism: Cherax quadricarinatus (assembly GCF_038502225.1). NCBI lineage: Eukaryota > Metazoa > Arthropoda > Malacostraca > Decapoda > Parastacidae > Cherax > Cherax quadricarinatus. The sequence goes on along the minus strand of NC_091361.1, from coordinate 5,752,750 downwards.
CTCCATTGCCAAACATGTTTCCAACATCTTTGCCAAAACATCATTCCAAGTATCTACCTCCACAACCACGACCATCAAGGACATCACCAGTAGTAGGCAGGACAAGCCTCCATCCTCTGCAGGGGTATACATAATCCCTTGTAATGACTGCAACAAGTTATACGTGGGCGAAACATCAAGGGACCTCCAAACACGTATTTCAGAACACCAATACGCAAGCAGGTCTGACGACACAAGGAATGCCTGCGTACAACACCGTAATTCACACAACCACTTGATAAACTACAGAAACTCAAGACTTATCGCCACAGAAGACAACACCCAATACCGAAGAATCCTGGAATCATCACTTATTTCTATATCCGACAACTTCAACCAGAATAGTGGCTTCTATAACATAGCTGAACCACTTGCCAAGAAACTTCTTCATCGCTATCCCACATAAGAACACTGTAGAAGGTCTGCTCACAAACTTGTCCAGTCTCCTTTCCAAGCTACCCAAGTTTTTAGACTCTACAACCCAACTCGGTACATCATCAGATGCAGCATTCTTCACCTGACCTCAGCCGGACTATAAATACTCGCGTTCCTTCCACCCCAGGTAGTTCTGTTTGTGACTTGAAAAAGCCCACTGTGTGGGCGAAACGTAGTCAATAAAGGATCACATTATACTGCATTTGTGTTTATATTGCCATTGTGTCGGTATTTTATACCATTTATTTCCATCGTGTCAAACACTGCAGTAGAAATGGATCCTTCACACAGAGAATACCTGGACCTTCTCCTAAAAGCTTACTCACTTCGCAACAGACACAATTTTCTTCGTGACTGCATCCAAGAAATGGTCTTACCAAGATCTACTCCTCCTCAAATTGCCAACATCAAACCACCTTTCTCCGCTACAGCTCGGACCTACCTTGAAGAGTGTGCAGATGACTTAAACAATGCTACAAAGGAAGCTTTTCTCCAAGCCAGAACACTAGGCACAACACTCCGGGGCAACATGAACAGACGCACCGCCGAAATCATTCGCAGCAGAGTTACCACAGCGAATGTTCAACAGAAGATCAGACTTACTAGGAAACTACAAACACTCTGCGATAATAGTAATTGGAAAAGTTTAGGAAGACCTGAAATTATTCAAAATCTTTCATCTCGTCCACTGTCAACCACAGAAACTGAAGCCCTCAGCTTAGGCCTCAAATTCGCAACAGGAATTACGAAACCAAAACAAGACCTCAATTTCATCGCCAAAAACTACAGACACAATGACTCCGACTTCCAAAAAGGCTATCTTCAAGGCATCATCTCAGCAGCCATCTCAACACGCAGCTCCCCAGTCATACCCCGACGTTACATCAATGCACTCAAAGGTTTAGCAGAAGACACGACCATCAGGGTCACCACCGCTGATAAAGGAGGTGGTGTTGTCATCATGAACACTGACGATTACAGGAACAAAATGCTCAATCTACTTAATGACCCAGATACCTACAAACCTCTCACAACTAACCAAGTGGACAACCTTACTAAAACTTTTCTTCAAAGGACTCGCCGCATTCTGAGGAGCTCAGAACAAGGGAAGAAACTTCTGCACACCATGCCCAGCAACCCCAGACCTGCCAGAATGTACGGCCTGCCAAAGACTCACAAGCCTGGTATCCCACTGAGGCCCATATCCTCGGGAATAGGCAGTGCTCCCCACAAGCTCTCAGGAATTCTCGCCAAACACCTCTCGAAACTCTTGGGCACTATCAGTCCAGCACATCTCAAACACTCAGGTGATCTTCTCAATCGCATTCGCAACATCAACATCAGGAACAAGAAACTTTCCAGCCTTGACGTGACTTCCCTATTCACTAAAGTACCTACTAAACAAGCCATCGATCTCTTGCGCAAGAAAATTGACGATTCACTTGATCTTCCCATTCCAGCCAGCGACTTCATCGACCTGGTTGAACTATGTGTTGGCTTTACGTGTTTCTCTTTTGAAAATCACCTCTTTCAGCAGACTTTTGGACTACCCATGGGTTCGCCACTCAGTGCAGTCCTAGCGAACCTATACATGGAACATCTAGAAGCCGAACGTTTCTCCACCATTATTCCTTCGTCTGTCACCTGGCTCCGTTATGTTGACGACATTCTCCTCATAACTCCTAAACGCTTCAACGTTCAAGCTCTCCAAGACAAGCTCAACCAGGTCGAGCCTTCAATCCAGTTCACACTTGAAGAAGAGGTCGACAACACTCTTCCTTTCCTTGATGTTCTACTCTGCAAAGCTGACCACGAACTTCGTTTTAAAGTCTATCGAAAACCCACCAACCAAAACGATCTTCTCCACTTCTACTCTCACCACGACACCAAAACCAAACGTGGTGTAATTATAGGCTTCTTCCTGCGTGCACTCAGAATCTGCAGCAACGAGTTCCTTGAGGAAGAATGCACTATAATTGAACAGGTATTTTCCAAACTCCACTATCCTCGTCACTTCATCAGAGACTGCAGACGGCGAGCACTAAACATCTTCAACACACCCAGAGAAGACACTGCCGAGAAGAGATACATAGTCCTTCCCACCAACTCCATTGCCAAACATGTTTCCAACATCTTTGCCAAAACATCATTCCAAGTATCTACCTCCACAACCACGACCATCAAGGACATCACCAGTAGTAGGCAGGACAAGCCTCCATCCTCTGCAGGGGTATACATAATCCCTTGTAATGACTGCAACAAGTTATACGTGGGCGAAACATCAAGGGACCTCCAAACACGTATTTCAGAACACCAATACGCAAGCAGGTCTGACGACACAAGGAATGCCTGCGTACAACACCGTAATTCACACAACCACTTGATAAACTACAGAAACTCAAGACTTATCGCCACAGAAGACAACACCCAATACCGAAGAATCCTGGAATCATCACTTATTTCTATATCCGACAACTTCAACCAGAATAGTGGCTTCTATAACATAGCTGAACCACTTGCCAAGAAACTTCTTCATCGCTATCCCACATAAGAACACTGTAGAAGGTCTGCTCACAAACTTGTCCAGTCTCCTTTCCAAGCTACCCAAGTTTTTAGACTCTACAACCCAACTCGGTACATCATCAGATGCAGCATTCTTCACCTGACCTCAGCCGGACTATAAATACTCGCGTTCCTTCCACCCCAGGTAGTTCTGTTTGTGACTTGAAAAAGCCCACTGTGTGGGCGAAACGTAGTCAATAAAGGATCACATTATACTGCATTTGTGTTTATATTGCCATTGTGTCGGTATTTTATACCATTTATTTCCATAAGAACATAAGAAAGGAGGAACACTGCAGCAGGCCTGTTGGCCCATACTAGGCAGGTCCTTTACAATTCATCCCACTAACAAACATTTGACCTACCCAATTTTCAATGCTACCCAAGAAATAAGCTCTGATGTGCAAGTCCCACTCAAATCCAACCCATCCCACTCATGTATTTATCCAACCTAAATTTGAAACTACCCAAAGTCCTAGCCTCAATAACCCAACTAGGTAGACTGTTCCACTCATCTACTACCCTATTTCCAAACCAATACTTTCCTATGTCCTTTCTAAATCTAAACTTATCTAATTTAAATCCATTACTGCGGGTTCTCTCTTGGAGAGATATTCTCAAGACCTTGTTAATATCCCCTTTATTAATACCTATCTTCCACTTATACACTTCGATCAGGTCTCCCCTCATTCTTCGTCTAACAAGTGAATGTAACTTAAGAGTCTTCAATCTTTCTTCATAAGGAAGATTTCTAATGCTATGTATTAATTTAGTCATCCTACGCTGAATGTTTTCTAACGAATTTATGTCCATTCTGTAATATGGAGACCAGAATTGAACTGCATAATCTAGGTGAGGCCTTACTAATGATGTATAAAGCTGCAGTATGACCTCTGGACTTCTGTTGCTTACACTTCTTGATATAAATCCCAGTAATCTATTTGCCTTATTACGTACGCTTAGGCATTGCTGTCTTGGTTTAAGGTTGCTGCTTACCATAACCCCCAAGTCCTTTTCGCAATCTGTATGGCTAAGTTCTACATTATTTAACTTATAAGTGCTAGGGTTATGGACACTCCCGAGCTTCAGAACCTTGCATTTATCTACATTGAACTGCATCTGCCACTTTTCTGACCAAGAGTAGAGTTTGTCTAAATCCTCCTGAAGTTCCCTAACATCTACTTTTGAATCAATTATCCTACCTATCTTCGTGTCATCGGCGAATTTGCTCATATCACTAGTAATTCCTTCATCAAGATCATTGATATATATTATAAACAACAACGGGCCCAAGACTGATCCCTGTGGAACGCCACTTGTTACTGATCCCCACTCGGATTTAACCCCATTTATGGACACTCTCTGCTTCCTGTCTGTGAGCCATGATTCGATCCACGAGAGCACTCTTCCCCCAATGCCATGGGCTGCTACTTTCTTCAACAGTCTTTGGTGCGGAACTCTATCAAATGCCTTACTAAAATCTAAGTAAATAATATCAAATTCTTTATCGTGGTCAACAGCCTCAAAAGCTTTACTGAAAAAAGTTAATAAATTAGTTAGACAAGACCGGCCTCTTGTGAATCCATGCTGAGTATCATTAATCAAGCTATGCTTATCGAGATGGCTTCTTATAATTTCAGCTATAATTGACTCTAGTAATTTGCCTACAATTGAGGTCAGGCTTATTGGGCGGTAATTTGACGGTAACGACTTGTCCCCTGTTTTAAAAATAGGAATTACATTAGCCATCTTCCACATATCAGACACTACACCTGTTTGAAGAGATAAATTAAAAATATTAGTTAATGGTTCACAGACTTCCATTTTGCATTCCTTTAGAACCCTTGAAAAAACCTCATCAGGACCCGGTGACTTATTTTGCTTCAGTCGGTCTATCTGCTTCACAACCATTTCACTAGTGACTATGATGTTACATAATTTATCTTCTTCTGGCCCACTATAAAAATTAATTACCGGAACACTACTAGTGTCTTCCTGTGTAAAAACCGAGAGAAAATAATTATTTAAAATCGAGCACATTTCTTTCTCTTTGTCAGTAAGATGCCCATAGTTATTTTTAAGGGGACCTATCTTATCTCTGACTTTTGTTCTATATACCTGGAAAAAACTTTTTGGGTTAGTTTTAGAATCCCTAGCAACTTTAATTTCATAGTCCCTTTTAGCTTTTCTTATCCCCTTTTTAATGTCCCTCTTAGTGTCAATATACTGGTTCATAAGATGACCCTCGCCTCTTTTGATACGCCTATAAATTCCTTTCTTATGCCCTAGTAGATATTTCAGCCTATTATTCATCCATTTTGGGTCATTTCTATTTGATCTAATTTCTTTATAAGGGATAAATGTTCTTTGAGCAGCATGTATTGTGTTCAGAAAACTGTCATATTGATAGCTCTCTTCGTTACCCCAGTCAACAGATGATAAGTGTTCTCTAAGCCCATCGTAATCTGCTAAGCGAAAATCTGGGACTGTTACTGAGTTATCCCTACTATCATACTTCCATTCAATTCTAAATGTAATTGATTTGTGGTCGCTAGCACCCAGTTCTTCTGAAACTTCTAAATTATTAACAAGGGATTCATTGTTTGCCAGAACTAAGTCAAGCAGGTTATTACCCCTTGTAGGTTCTGTCACAAACTGCTTCAGAAAGCAATCCTGAACTACTTCTAAGAAGTCGTATGATTCTAAATTCCCAGTCAAGAAATTCCAATCAATATGACTAAAGTTAAAGTCTCCTAGAATTACTACATTATCGTGCCTTGTGGCCCTAACAATTTCCTCCCATAGTAGTCTTCCCTGGTCCCTATCTAAATTTGGGGGACGGTATATCACACCTAAAGTTAATTTTTCATGCCCCTCTGAAAATTCTATCCAAACAGACTCTGTATGTGTTACTTCAGACTTAATACCCGTTTTAATGCAACAGTTCAAGCGATCTCGGACATACAATGCCACCCCACCCCCCTTCCCGATACTTCTATCTACTTGGAACAATTTGAAACCCTGAATGTGACATTCTGCAGGCATGTCCCGACTTTTTGAATTAAACCACGTCTCAGTAATGGCAAATACATCTATGTTACCTGCACTAGCAACTAGTCTCAACTCGTCCATCTTATTCCTAGCACTGCGACTATTTGTGTAATATATACTTAAGGACCCTCCTTTCTCTTTATCATTGCTGCTCCTTGCTGTTATTCCACTAAACCTATTACTGTCCTTGTCAATTAGTGCCAATGGCCTTCCGATATCCACCTCATTTTGCCTATTACTAGTTCTCCTAGTACTCATATTACTACCCTGAGACTTCACAGTTTTCCCGCAGAAACCCATACCACTAACTATTCCTAGTTTAAAGACCTAACAGCTCCCTCCACTGCGTTTGCCAGTGCTCCCACCCCACTCCTAGACAAGTGAACCCCATCCCTGGCATACATGTCATTTTTGCCATAGAAGAGGTCCCAGTTGTCAATGAATGTTACCGCATTTTCCTTACAGTATTTGTCCAGCCAGCAATTGACACCAATTGCTCTGGACAACCATTCATTTCCAACTCCTCTCCTTGGCAAAATGCCACATATGACAGGTTTCCCACCCTTCTTCCTAATTATCTCTATTGCTGACCTATACCTGCTAATCAGGTCCTCACTCCTACGTCTGCCAACATCGTTGCCTCCAGCACTGAGACAGATAATAGGATTGCTCCCATTACCTCTCATGATGTCATCCAGACGGCTAACAATATCCTTCATCCCAGCCCCAGGAAAACACACTCTCTGCCTCCTAATCCTATCCTTCAAACAGAATGCCCTATCCATGTACCTAATCTGACTATCCCCAACAACAACAATGTTTTTACCTTCCTTGGCGTCGTCCGTAGTGATGCTCCGAGTAGTCGACTCACATTCGCCAGGTAGCATTACACCACTTGTAGAATTCGTCATGACGTTCTCGATGGTCTTCGTTGGGGTTTCTAGGGATGTCTCACTCACGTCTGCCAATGCTTCCTTGGTGCTCGTTGTGGCATTCCCAGTAGAACACTCACATTCGTCAGGTAGCACCGAGAATGAGTTGGAAGTTTCCACGGCAGTCTTCTGGTTTCTCGTTGTTTCTGCCTCTCCAACCGTTTTCTTAATCTTCAGCTTGGTTCCATGTTGCCCGGCCACTGACCAAGCTCCCCTCTTAACCTGGGGACTCACAACAGGAGGATTACTACGAATCCTCTTGTTCTCCTCCGTTAATCGCCGTATCTCCAGTTTAGCGACTCTGAGTTCTTCTCTCAGCTGCTGGTAAAGCTGCTCAAGAGAGGGCATCCTGATCAGATTCACAGAGAGCACACAAACAGGTCTTCACAGAGCTAAGTACACGTCACCCCTCATTCTACGCCTCTCCAGAGAGTGGAGATTTAAGGCTTTAAGTCTATCTTCATACGGGAGGTTCCTTACACAGTAAATCATTTTAGTCATTCTTCTCTGTATGTTCTCTAATGAGTCTATGTCCATCTTGTAGTAAGGGGACCAAAACTGAGCAGCATAATCTAAATGAGGCCTCACTAGTGATGTATAGAGCTGTAAAATAACTTTTGGACTTCTGTTACTTATACTTCTTGAGATAAATCCAAGTAATCTGTTGGCCTTGTTGCGCACACTGAGGCACTGCTGTCTTGGCTTTAGATTTCTGCTTACCATGACTCCCAAGTCTTTTTCACATTCTGTATGACCAAGCTCTACTTCACCTAGATTATAGCTTCGAGGGTTATTTTCATTACCAAGGGCAAGTACCTTACACTTATCCACATTAAACTTCATCTGCCATTTCTCAGACCAAAACATTAGTTTGTTCAAATCGTCCTGGAGTTCATTGATATCCTCCTCAGAGTGAATTATACGGCCTATCTTTGTATCATCAGCAAACTTACTCATGTCACTAGTAATCCCTTCATCAAGGTCATTAATGTAAATTATGAACAAGAGAGGGCCCAAAACTGATCCTTGTGGAACGCCACTAGTGACTAATCCCCATTCAGATTTCACTCCATTAATGGTAACTCTCTGCTTTCTATTGGTAAGCCATGCCTCAATCCATGCTAGAACTTTACCTCCTATACCATGAGCTGCCACTTTTCTCAAGAGTCTCTTGTGAGGTACTCTGTCGAAGGCTTTACTAAAATCCAAATAAACAATATCATATTCCTTATCACTGTCAACTGCCTCAAATGTTCTATTGAAGAACGTCAGTAAGTTTGTCAGGCAGGAACGACCTCTCGTGAATCCATGCTGAGATTCATTTATTAAGTTATGCTCTTCAAGGTGACTTCTGATAATGTCAGCTATAATTGATTCTAATAACTTGCCCACTATAGATGTCAGGCTTATTGGACGGTAATTTGAAGGAGTGGACTTATCCCCTGATTTGAATATAGGAACCACATTAGCCATCTTCCACATCTCTGGCACAACACTGGTAAGGATGGACGCATTGAATACACTCGTTAATGGCTGACTAAGCTCCATCTTGCATTCCTTAAGTACCCTTGAAAACAACTCATCGGGTCCCGGGGACTTATTTTGTTTCAGTTTGTCTATCCGCTTAATAACCATGTCCCTCGTGACAGTAATATTAGTTAACTTGAATTCATCAGGAACTAAATAATTGTTAATTACTGGAATCTCATTTACATCTTCCTGTGTAAAAACTGACAAAAAATAGTCATTAAATAAGGAACACATTTCCAGTTCATTATCCGTCAGCTGTCCATTCCCAGATTTCAGAGGTCCTACTTTTTCCTTCACCTTCGTCCTATACACTTGAAAGAACCCCTTTGGATTAGTCTTTGATTCATTAGCAACTCTAATTTCATAGTCACGTTTAGCCTTTCTAATCGCTTTTTTTACTTCTCTTTTAAGCTGAACATATTGGTCAGTAAGGTTAACCTCTCCTCTTCTGATGCGCCTATAAATTCCCCTTTTCTCCCCTAATAGATGCTTCAGCCTCCTGTTAACCCATTTGGGATCGTTATTATTAGACCTAATTTCTCTCTGGGGAATGTATATACTCTGGGCACTGTGTACATTATTAAGAAAACAATCATAAAAGCAGATCCCTTCATATTCATAAGTATGATTATCGTCAATAAAATCATTAGCTAGATAACCCCAATCAAGATTAGACAGATGTTCCCTAAGTCCATTATAATCGGCAGAACGCGAAATCGGGGATTTTTACTGTATTATCATTATTCTTGCATTCCCAATTAATGCTAAAGGTGATGGATTTGTGATCACTTGCGCCAAGCTCTTCAGTGATCTCCAGATTATTCACGAGTGTTTCCTTATTTGACAAGACTAGGTCTAGCAAATTATTACCCCTGGTAGGTTCAGTTACACTCTGTTTCAGAAAACAGTCCTGAACTGTTTCCATGAAGTCACTGGACTCTAGATTACCTTCTGTGTACAGAAGCCCTAACAATTTCGTCCCAAAGAAGTCTCCCTCTATCGTGATCCAAGCCTGGAGGTCGGTATATTACACCTAGAATTAGTTTTTCTTGACCCTCCACGAACTCTACCCAAACAGACTCTGTTACTGCTCCATCTATTTTATACCTGTTTTTATGCAACAATTAATATTTTCTCGAACATACAATGCAACTCCTCCCCCCTTCCCATTACATCTATCCACATTGAATAACTTAAATCCCTGAATATTACACTCAACAGTCATATCCCGACTCTTTAAATCATACCACGTTTCAGTTAATGCAATGATATCAAAGTTCCCAGCACACGCTACCAAACGTAGTTCATTAATTTTATTTCTTGCACTTCGACTGTTAGCATAAAATACCATCATATGTTTTTTCTTCTGCACATTTTTCCTATTCATCTTTGTTTTTACACAATTTCTGAAATTATCATTACCCAGAGTTACTCCATGATAGTTACTATTAAGATTCTTAATATCAGAGCATAAGTCAATATATCCATACTCATTATTAATCATTTCTAAACCCATACCTCTAACTAATCCTAGTTTAAGGTCCTAACAACCCCCTCAAATGAGTTAGCAAGAAAACCCACACCTGCCCTGGATAAGTGAACCCCATCCCTGGCATACATGTCATTTCGGCCATAGAAGTTGTCCCAGTTGTCAATGAATGGTACTGCATTATCCTTACAGTGTTTATCCAGCCAACAGTTAATACCAATTGCTCTGGACAACCATTCATTACCAACACCTCTTCTTGGCAAAATGCCACATATAACAGGGCGCCCCCCCCCTTCTTCCTAATCATGTCTATAGCTGTCCTGAACTTTCTAACTAAATCCTCACTTCTACGCTTGCCTACATCATTGCCTCCAGCACTGAGGCAAATAATAGGATTGATCCCATTACCGTTCATGATGTTATCAAGCCGGCTAACAATGTCCTCCATCCCAGCCCCAGGAAAGCATACCCTTTGTCTCCTACTCCTGTCCTTCAAGCAGAATGCCCTATCCATGTATCTAACCTGGCTATCCCCAACAACAACAATATTCTTACCTTCCTTGTTGTCGTTCGTCGTGACGATCCCAGTAGTAGACTCACATTCGTCGGGTAGCACCGAGAATGCGTTGGAGGTTTCCACGGGAGTTTCCACAGCATTCTCTTTCTTCTTCATCGTTTCTGGCTTTCCATTCGTCTTCTTGATCGTCAACTTCGTCGTCCCCTGCTGTCCAACCACTGACCACGATCCCTTCTTGACCTGAGGACTCGAAACAGGAGGACTACTACGAATCCTCTTGTTTTCCTCGGTCAATCGCCGTATCTCCATCTTCGCTGCCCTCAGTTCTTCCTTAAGTTGCTGGTAAAGTTGCTCGATGGAGGGCATCTTGGTTCAGTTCACGGAGCAAACAAGACACTTCTTCACAGAGTTAAGTACAGGTCAGCACTCAAAGTACAGGTCACTCAAAGTACATAGGTAAGTACTGGTTTTCTAACAGAGTTGTAGATGCGTGGAACAGTCTTCCCAGTGGGGTGATAGAGGCTAGGACCTTGGGTAGCTTTAAGAAGAGACTGGACAAATATATGAGAGGGAGGGGCTGGGTTTGATTGGTGTCATTGGGTACGGGAGTTATTTCCAGGGAAGCTTTAGGTAGTAGTCGTTTTGATAAGGACCTGTCTCGCATGGGCCAGTAGGCCTTCTGCAGTGTTCCTCCATTCTTATGTTCTTATGTTCTTATGCTATTATTGTTACTACTGCTGCTATTATTGTTACTACTGCTGCTATTATTGTTACTACTGCTGATATTATTGTTACTACTGCTGATATTATTGTTACTGCTGCAGCTATTATTGTTACTACTGCTGCTATTATTGTTACTACTGCTGATATTATTGTTACTACTGCTGATATTATTGTTACTACTACTGATATTATTGTTACTACTGCTGATATTATTGTTACCACTGCTGCTATTATTGTTACTACTGCTGATATTATTGTTACTACTGCTGATATTATTGTTACTACTACTGATATTATTGTTACTACTGCTGATATTATTGTTACTACTGCTGATATTATTGTTACTACTACTGATATTATTGTTACTACTGCTGATATTATTGTTACTGCTGCTGCTATTATTGTTTCTACTGCTGCTATTATTGTTACTACTGCTGATATTATTGTTACTACTGCTGATATTATTGTTACTACTGCTGATATTATTGTTACTGATGCTGCAATTATTGTTAATACTGCTGCTATTATTGTTACTACTGCTGATATTATTGTTACTGATGCTGCAATTATTGTTAATACTGCTGCTATTATTGTTACTACTGCTGCTATTTTTGTTACTACTGCTGCTATTATTGTTATTGCTGCTGCTATTATTGTTACTGCTGCTGCTATTATTGTTACTACTGCTGCTATTATTGTTACTACAGTTGATATTATTGTTACTACTGCTGCCATCATTGTTACTACTGCTGATATTGTTGTTACTGATGCTGCAATTATTGTTACTACTGCTGCTATTATTGTTACTACTGCTGCTATTATTGTTACTACTGCTGCTATTATTGTTACTACTGCTGCAATTATTGTTACTACTGCTGATATTATTGTTACTACTGCTGCAATTATTGTTACTACTGTTAGGTAAGACACATATGCAACAGTTAGGTATCTTTATTTCGAAACATTTCGCCTACACAGTAGGCTTCTTCAGTCGAGTACAGAAAGGTTGATAGAAACATTGTTCCGTTTTCAGACAACGGAACAATGCTCTTCTCCAGACTGAGGGACTGACCATCTCAAAACTTTAAGGGTGATGGACTGATTACATCGTCTTCAAGTATCTTCTGCTTCTATCAACTTTTCTGTACTCGACTGAAGAAGCCTACTGTGTAGGCGAAACGTTTCGAAATAAAGATACCTAACTGTTGCATATGTGTCTTACCTAACAATCTGTCGGTATTTTATACCATTTTAATGTTCATTGTTACTACTGCTGCTATTATTGTTACTACAGTTGATATTATTGTTACTACTGCTGATATTATTGTTACTACTGCTGCTATTTTTGTTACTACTGCTGCTATTATAGTTACTACAGTTGATATTATTCTTACTACTGCTGCCATCATTGTTACTACTGCTGATATTGTTGTTACTGATGCTGCAATTATTGTTACTACTGCTGCTATTATTGTTACTACTGCTGCTATTATTGTTACTACTGCTGCTATTATTGTTACTACTGCTGCTATTATTGTTACTAATGCTGATATTATTGTTACTACTGCTGCTATTATTGTTACTACTGCTGCTATTATTGTTACTACTGCTGCAATTATTGCTTCCACTGCTGCAATTATTGTTACTAATGCTGCTATTATTTTTACTACTGCTGCTATTATTGATACTACTGCTGCTATTATTGTTGCTACTGCTGCTATTATTGTTACTACTGCTGCTATTATTGTTACCACTGTTGCTATTATTGTTACTACTGCTGCTATTATTGTTACTACTGCTGCTATTATTGTTATTACTGCTGCTATTATTGTTACTACTGCTGCTATTATTGTTACTACAGTTGCTATTATTGTTACTGCTGCTGCTGCTATCAATGTTACTACAGTTTCTGTTATTGTTACTACTGCTGATATTATTGTTACTACTGCGGCTATTATTGTTACTACTGCTGCTATTATTGTTACTACTGCTGCTATTATTGTTACTACTGCTGCTATTATTGTTACTACTGCTGCTATTATTGTTACTGCTGCTACTATTATTGTTACTACTGCTGCTATTATTGTTACCACTGCTTCTGTTATTGTTACTACTGCTGATATTATTGTTCTGCTGTTGATATTATTGTTACTACTGCTGCTGCTGCCATCATTGTTACCATTGCTGCTATTATTGTTACTACAGCTGCTATTATTATTAATACTGCTGCCATAATTGTTACTACTGCTGCCATCATTGTTACTACTGTTACATTGTTACTACTGCTATTATTGTTACTACTGCTGCTATTATTGTTACTACTGCTGCTATTATTGTTACTACTGCTGCTATTATTTTTACTACTGCTGCTATTATTGTTACTACTGCTGCTATTATTGTTACTGCTGCTGTTATTATTGTTACTATTATTGTTACTACTATTATTGTTACTACAGTTGATATTACTGTTACTGCTGCTGCTGCTGCTGTTGCTGCCATCATTGTTACTACTGCTGCTATTATTGTTACTACTGCTGCTATTATTGTTACTACTGCTGCTATTATTGTTAATACTGCTTCTGTTATTGTTACTACTGCTGCTATTATTGTTACTACTGCTGCTGTTATTGTTACTACAGTTGAAATTATTGTTACTGCTGCTGCCATCATTGCTACTACTGCTGCTATTATTGTTACTACTGCTGCTATTGTTGTTACTACTGCTGCTATTATTGTTACTACTGCTGCTATTATTGTTTCTACAGTTGATATTATTGTTACTGCTGCTGCTGCGATCATCGTTACTACTGCTGCTATTATTGTTACTACTGCTGCTATTATTGTTACTACTGCTGCTATTATTGTTACTACTGCTGCTATTATTGTTACTACTGCTGCTATTATTGTTTCTACTGCTGCTATTATTGTTACTACTGCTGCTATTATTGTTAATGCTGCTGCTGTTATTGTTACTACAGTTGATATTATTGTTACTGCTGCTGCTGCCATCATTGTTACTACTGCTGCTATTATTGTTACTACTGCTGCTATTATTGTTACTACAGTTGATATTATTGTTACTGCTGCTGCTGCCATCATTGTTACTACTGCTGCTATTATTGTTACTACTGCTGCTATTATTGTTACTACTGCTGCAATCATTGTTACTACTGCTGTCATCATTGTTACTACTGCTGTTGTTATTGTTACTACTGCTGCCATCATTGTTGCTACTGCTGCCATCATTGTTACTACTGCTGTTATTATTGTTACTACTGCTGCTATTATTGTTACTACTGCTTCCATCATTGTTACTACTGCTGTCATCATTGTTACTACTGCTGCCATCATTGTTACTACTGCTGCTATTATTGTTACTACTGCTGCCATCATTGTTACTACTGCTGCTATTATTGTTACTACTGCTGCTACTATTGTTACTACTGCTGCTATTATTGTTACTACTGCTGCTACTATTGTTACTACTGCTGCTGTTATTGTTACTACAGCTGTTATCGTTGTTACTATTGCTGCTATGATTGTTAATGTTGACTCTATTGTTGTTGCTTCTGCTGTTATTATTGTAACTTTTGTTGCTATTATTGTTACTACTTCTGTTTTTATAGTTACTGTTGTTGTCATTATTGTTAATTCTGCTGCTATTATTGTTACTACTGCTGCTATTGTTATTACTACAGCTACTATAATTGTTACTACTGCTGCTATTGTTATTACTACTGCTACTATTATTGTTACTACTGCTGCTATTGTTATTACTACTGCTACTATAATTGTTACTACTGCTATCATTATTGTTACTTGTGCTGCTTTCTTTGTTACACTTGTTGCTAATATTGTTTCTACGTCTGATATTATTGTTACTGGTGTTGCTACTATTGTTACTACTGCTTGTATTATCGTTACTGTTGTTGTCATTATTGTTACTACCGCTGTTATTATTGTTACTGCTGCTGCTATTATTGTTACTGGTGCTGTTATCATTCTTTCTGCTTCTGCTATTATTGTTACTTATGCTGTTATTATTGTTTCTGTTGTTGCTATTATTGTTACTGCTGCTGTTATTATTCTTACTGCTGCTGCTATTATTTTTACTACTGCTATTATTGTTGTTACTGTTGTTGCTATTATTGTTACTACTGCTGGTATTACTGTTACTACAGGTGCTATTATTAGTGTTGTTGTTATTATTGTTACTATTGATGTTATCATTGTAACTAATGTTGCAATTACTGCTACAACTCCTGCTAATTTTTTTCCTTCTGCTTTTAGTAGTTTTATTGCTGTTGTTATTATTACTACTGTTTTTGTTACTGTTACTACTGCTGCTCTTAGTGTTACTACTGGTGTTATTATTGTTATTGCTGCTGCTGTTGCTGTTGTTGCTACTGCTATTATTGTGACTGCTGCTGCTATTATTGTTACTGCTGCTGCTATTATTGTTACTACTGCCGCTATTATTGTTACTACTGCTGCTTTAGTTGTTACGTCTGCTACTGTTATTGTTAACACTGCTGCTATTATTTTTTCTACTGTTATAACTGCTGCTATTGTTGTTAACAATGCTATTTATGCTACTATTACTGTTGATGCTGCTGATGTTAGTAATGGTACTGTTACTGCTATTATTGCTCCTATGTCTCATGCTATGAATATGTTACATTTTATTTAACTTATTTCACACACCCATATAGGCATGCTCTCGCGACCGTTGAACCAGATGCTAAGGGTATAATGAGAAGGGGATCCCTTGCTTATCTAGTACCTTGGTTCAACTAACCAGTTGCAAGGAAGCCAGCCAAAGTTGTGAAGCGATGTGGGTCATTAGTTAATCAAGAATGGCAGACTTACCTCCAAGTCTGGTCGATGATAGTACTCTCCGTGTCTCTTGCTTGCATTTCCTTTCTTTACGTATCATCTGTATGTAATGTATTTACTAGTGATTGCTGTTTGGTGAAGGAAATATAAGCATTTACGCTTTTGCTTGTTGCTCGTTTCTAAGTTATTTATTGTGCTACAAGCAGTTGTGCAGGCCACTAGCCTATACTTGTGTTCGTAATATACTAACACTTCCGCTGTTTCTATTTCAGATGATTTTGTTGCTACTACAGCTGTTATTGTTACTGCTGCAATAATTGCTGTTAACGCTGCTGTTGTTATCATTATTAGTGCTGCTGTTACTTATGTTTCTGATGCTGTTATTCTTGCTTCTGCTTCTTTTAATACTAGTTTTGCTGCCGTTTTTTCACTCTTGCTGGTAATATCACTACCAGAGCTGTTAATATTGCTACAATTGCTACTGTTATTTCTACTACTGCTGTTGTGTGTACTGCTGTTGATCATATTGCAACGTAAGTTTCCTTATTATGATGCTGCTTGCAATATTGATATTGCATTTTCTGATATATTGAATACTACTGGAACTACACCTAATAGTTCTACTACAAGAACTACTACTATTAATGCAATTTTCATTGCACCTGCTGAACTTGCGGGAGCTGTTGATGTGCCGACTACTACTACTGCTGCTACGTTGCGCTTAATGTTACTAATATTACTACCAGAGGTGCTGATAATGATAATGCAGATACTGGTATTGCTACTATAGCTGTTGATATTGTTTCTGTAGAAGCTGATGTTGCGATTGTAGCTGTTAATATTGCTAGTACAGTTACTGATATTGTTACTGCAGGGTCATATCTTGCTACATCAGCTACTCATATTATTACCGCAGATGCCGATATTTCTTCCGCAGCTGCTGATATTATTACTGTGGCTGTTGATATTGCTACTGAAGCTTATAATATTAATAATTCAGCTGTTGATATTGTTTCTGCAGCTGTTGATATTGCTGTTGCAATTGCTAACATTCCTACTGCTGCTGCTGACATTGTTTCTGCAGCTGTTGATATTGCTGTTGCAATTGCTAACATTCCTACTGCTGCTGCTGACATTGTTTCTGCAGCTGTTGAAATTACTGGTGCTGCTGCTGATATTGCTTCAATACCTTGTGATATTGTTTCTATAGCTTCTGATATTGCTTCAATGGCTGCTGATATGGCTTGCATATGTACTCATATTGCTTTTTTTAGCTGATTATACACATAGATGAGCTGGCGATATTGCTTTTCCTGCTGCTGATATACTCGTGCAACTGCTGATTTTGCTGGTGCAGCTGCTGATATTACAGGTGCAGCTACTGATATTATTGGTGCAGCTGCTGATATTCCTGGTGTAGCTGCTGATATTACTGGTGCAGCTGCTGATATTGCTGTTGTAGCTGCTGATATTGCTGGAGTAGCTGTTGATATTACTGGTGCAGCTGCTGATATTGCTAGTGCAGCTGCTGGTATTGCTGGTGCAGCTGCTGATATTGCTGGTGCAGCTGCTGATATTGCTAGTGCAGCTGCTGGTATTGCTGGTGCAGCTGCTGATATTGCTGGTGCAGCTGCTGATATTGCTGGTGTAGCTGCTGATATTACTGGTGCAGCTGCTGATATTGCTGGTGCAGCTGCTGATATTGCTGGTGCAGCTGCTGATATTGCTGGTGTAGCTGCTGATATTACTGGTGCAGCTGCTGATATTGCTGGTGAAGCTGCTGATATTGCTGGTGTAGCTGTTGATATTGCTGCTTCAGCTCCTGATATAGCTGGTGCATCTGTTCATACTGTTGGTGCAGCTGCTGATATTACTGGTGCACCTGCTGATATTGCTGGTGCAGCTGCTGATATTGCTGGTGCAGCTGCTGATATTGCTGGTGTAGCTGCTGATATTACTGGTGCAGCTGCTGATATTGCTGTTGAAGCTACTGATATTGCTGCTGCAGCTGCTGACATTGCTGCTTCAGCTCCTGATATAGCTGGTGCATCTGTTCATACTGTTGGTGCAGCTGCTGATATTACTGGTGCACCTGCTGATATTACAGGTGCAGCTGCTGATATTGCTGGTACATTTGCTGATATTGCTGGAGCAGCTGTTGATATATCTGATGCTGGTGCCGCTCCTGATACTGCTGGTGCAGCTGCTGATATTGCTGGTGTAGCTGCTGATATTACTGGTGCAGCTGCTGATATTGCTGGTGTAGCTGCTGATATTACTGGTGCAGCTGCTGATATTACTAGTGCAGCTGCTGATTTTGCTTGTGCAGCTGCTGATATTACTGGTGCAGCTGATCATATTGCTAGAGCAGCTGCTGCTATTGCAGGTGCAACTGCTGATATTGCTGGTGCAGCTACTGATATTGTTGGTACATTTGCTGATATTGCTGGTGCAGCTGTTGATATTTCTGTTGCTGGTGCCGCTCCTGATACTGCTTGTGCAGCTGCTGATATTGCTGGTGTAGCTGCTGATATTACTCTTGCAGCTGCTGATATTGCTGGTGTAGCTGCAAATATTACTGGTGCAGCTGCTGATATTGCTAGTGCAGCTGCTGATTTTGCTGGAGCAGCTGCTGATATTACTGGTGCAGCTGCTCATATTGCTGGTGTTTCTGCTGATATTACTGTTGCAGCTGTTCATATTGCTAGAGCAGCTGCTGGTATTGCAGGTGCAACTGCTGATATTGCTGGTGCAGCTACTGATATTGCTACTGCAGCTGCTAATATTACTAGTGCAGCTGCTGATATTGCTGGTGTAGCTGCCGATATTACTGGTGCAGCTGTTAATATTACTAGTGCAGCTGCTGATTTTGCTTGTGCAGCCACTCATACAGTTGGTGCAGCTGCTGATATTGCTGGTGTAGCTGCTGATATTGCTAGTGCAGCTGCTGGTATTGCTGGTGCAGCTGCTGATATTGCTGGTGCAGCTACTGATATTGTTGGTGCAGCTGCTGATATTGCTGGGGCAGTTGGTGATATTGCTGTTGCAGCTACTGTTATTGCTGCTGCATCTGATGATAGTGCTGTTGCAGCTTCTGATACAGCTGGCGCATCTGCTCATACTTTTGGTGCAGCTGCTGATATTACTGGTGCAGGTGCTGATATTGCAGGTGCAGCTGCTGACATTGCTGGTGCAGCTGCTGATATAGCTGGTGCATCTGCTCATACTGTTAGTACAGCTGCTAATATTACTGGTGCAGCTGCTGATACTACTGGTGCAGCTGTTGATATTTCTGGCGCTGGTGTCACTGCTGATACTGCTGGTGCAGCACTGATATTGCTGGTGCAGCTGCTGATATTGCAGGTGCAGCCGCTAACATTGCAGGTGAAGCTTTTGATATTGCTGGTGCTGCTGTTGATACTGCTGGTGCAGCTGATGATATTGCTGGTGCAGTTGCTGATATTGCTGGTGCAGCTGCTGATATTACTGGTGCTGCTGCTGATATTGCTGGTGCTGCTGCTGATATTGCTGGTGCTGCTGCTGATATTGCTGGTGCAGCTGCTGATATTACTGGTGCTGCTGCTGATATTGCTGGTGCAGCTGCTGATATTGCTGGTTCTGCTGCTGATATTGCTGGTGCAGCTGCTGATATTACTGGTGCTGCTGCTGATATTGCTGGAGCAGCTGCTGATATTGCTGGTGCTGCTGCTGATATTGCTGGTGCTGCTGCTGATATTGCTGGTGCAGCTGCTGATATTACTGGTCCTGCTGCTGATATTGCTGGTGTAGCTGCTGATATTGCTGGTGCAGCTGCTGATATTGCTGGTGCAGTTGCTGCTATTGCTGGTCCAGCTGCTGATATTGCTGGTGCAGCTGCTGATATTGCTGGTGCAGCTGCTGATATTGCTGGTGCAGCTGCTGATATTGCTGGTGCAGCTGCTGATATTACTGGTGCTGCTGCTGATACTGCTCGTACAGTTGCAGATATGGTCAGTTGCTGATATTGCTCGTGCAGCTGCTGATATTGCTGGTGCAGCTGCTAATATTGCTGGTGCTGCTGCTGAAGCTGTTGATATTGCTGGTGGAGCTGCTGACACTGCTGGTGCAGCTGATGATATTGCTGGCGCAGCGGCTGATATTGCCGGTGAAGCTGTTGATATTGCTGGTGCAGTTGCTGATAATGCTGGTGCAGCTGCTGATATTGCTGGTGCAGCTGCTGATATTGCTGGTGTAGCTGCTGATACTGCTGGTGCAGTTGCTGATAATGCTGGTGCAGCTGCTGATATTGCTGGTGCTGCTGCTGATATTGCTGGTGTAGCTGCTGATACTGCTGGTGCAGTTGCTGATAATGCTGGTGCAGCTGCTGTTATTGCTGGTGCAGCTGCTGATAATGCTGGTGCAGCTGCTGATATTGCTGGTGCTGCTGCTGATATTGCTGGTGCAGCTGCTGATATTGCTGGTGCAGCTGCTGATATTGTTGGTGCTGCTGCTGATATTGCTGGTGCAGCTGCTGATATTGTTGGTGCTGCTGCTGATATTGTTGGTGCAGCTGCTGATATTGCTGGTGCTGCTGCTGATATTGCTGGTGCAGCTGCTGATATTGCTGGTGCAGCTGCTGATATTGTTGGTGCTGCTGCTGATATTGCTAGTGCAGCTGCTGATATTGTTGGTGCAGCTGCTGATATTGCTGGTGCTGCTGCTGATATTGCTGGTGCAGCTGCTGATATTGCTGGTGCAGCTGCTGATATTGTTGGTGCTGCTGCTGATATTGTTGGTGCTGCTGCTGATATTGCTGGTGCTGCTGCTGATATTGTTTGTGCAGCTGCTGATATTGCTGGTGCAGCTGCTGATATTGCTGGTGCAGCTGCTGATATTGCTGGTGCAGCTGCTGATATTGTTGGTGCTGCTGCTGATATTGCTTGTGTAGCTGCTGATATTGCTGGAGCAGCTGCTGATATTGCTTGTGCAGCTGCTGATATTACTGGTGCTGCTGCAGATACTGCTCGTACAGTTGCTGATATGGCTAGTTGCTGACATTGTTGGTGCAGCTGCTGATATTGCTGGTGCAGCTGCTGATATTGCAGGTACAGCTGCTGATATTGCAGGTACAGCTGCTAATATTGCTGGTGCTGCTGCTGATACTGCTGCTGAAGCTGTTCATAATGCTGGTGCAACTGCTGATACTGCTGGTGCAGCTGATGATATTGCTGGCGCAGCGGCTGATATTGCTGGTGCTGCTGCTGATACTGCTGGTGCAGCTGCTGATATTACTGGTGCTGCTGCTGATGCTGCTCTTACAGTTGCTGATATGGCCAGTTGCTGATATTGCTGGTGCAGCTGCTGATATTGCTGGTGCAGCTGCTGATATTGCTGGTGTAGCTGCTGATATTGCTAGTGCAGCTGATGATACTGCTGGTGCAGCTTTTGATATTTCTGATGCTGGTGCTGGTTCTGCTGCTGATACTGCTGATGCAACTGCTGATATTGCTGGTGCAGCTGCTGATATTGCAGGTGCAGCTGCTAATATTGCTGGTGCTGCTATTGATGCTGCTGGTGAGGCTGTTGATATTGCTGGTGCAGCTGCTGATACTGCTGGTGCAGCTGATTATATTGCTGGTGCAGCAGCTGATATTGCTGGTGAAGCTGTTGATATTGCTGGTGCAGTTGCTGATATTGCTGGTGTAGGTGCTGATATTGCTTGTGCAGCTGGTTATGTTGTGAGTGTAGCTGCTGATATTGCTGGTGCAGTTGCTGATATTGTCGTGTGGGGTTCGGTAGGAGATTGATCGATTTGGTTAACTCACTTGTTGGATGGTAACGCTATATTGACAGACTGTGGTAATGGGAGATGGAGCCCAGCCTGTCGTGTTCTGCCTTCTTCTATGCCTATGCAACGAGTGAGAAGGAGGCAGCTCGTCTCGCTCACTCATGGAGCATCCCGTGACGTCATATAGTCACAGGCCTAAGAGATATTCTATATAAACACATGGATGGTACTATGATACTCAGCTATTCTATGTAACACATATGAAGGGATCAGCAACTATTCTGACATACTAGGTCATGTTACGTATGTCGTCTCGACATACACTACTATGCCATAGTCTGAACAGGCAGGTGGCTCTGGACTGATTCTATACAATAACAAATTCATATATATCTTAAAACTAATGGATGGTATCATAATGGATGTTTACAAAATGAGTTTTACGTAATGGGTGTTAATGTAATCACTTTTAACGTAATGCATTACAAACTATAAGAACAAATCATGGTACAATATGGATGGAATTGATGGATCGATCTGTATTCATGCACTCTACGGATTGTGAGGAAATATATATATATATATATATATATATATATATATATATATATATATATATATATATATATATATATATATATATATACATGGTGAAATTAACAGCAAAGGCATCTGGTGCACTCAGATCATTACTGTCAAATTCTCAGAATATGGAGGGAACGTGAACACGAAAATTTCTGACAAACTGATCAGCTAATAACAAGACACACAGTTAACAATTTCATTCATCTCGGACATCTAATTATACAGGCTGTTTACATCTAAACCCAATTCTGCGAGGGCAAGGTTTATGTATGCAGAATGGTTATCATCTCTGGGAGGATCGAATTCCTCTGCAATGGCTAACACATGCCTTGTAGAGAAATTTTCTCCAGGAGGGGGTATCAGCCCCCTTCAGCCCCTTCAGCCCCTTTCAGCCCTGAGGGGCCCAGCCCTCTCAGAAGGGGCAAATATCTTGTTTACTGCTACAGTGAGTAATTTATCCCAGATGCAGAACCAGTATACGACCTGTGGTCAAGCGACTGCCGCTCCTTGCAGTCCAGTGTTGCAGAGTGTATTTCAATAAGAGACAGTACATCTCTTACGTTAGCAGGACAATTAAGGAAAATCCTGCTCCCACTTTATTACCATAGTAAAGATAGTGGACATTGTTGTCTATGCTTAAGACAGCAAGATTTAAACATTCTGCTTTGCCTCATGGAGGAAGTGGCAAGGAAGAAAAGGTACTATGTCAGCTTTTCCTTTGTGCTGGGGGCAGTAACGGCATGGGGCGCTGTGGCGCCTTCAGATTACTTTTGACTTTACTGAGAGTGACACTGACGCCAGGATAACCAACAAAGAACGATCTGTGCATTATTGTGAACAAAGTGTCTCATAAAACACAATAAACACTTAAGAGAAGTGTGATCAGCTTCTTTAGTGATAAGTTGTGAACAATAAAGACAAATATTGTGGAACATAGTGTACCAGTGTGTGTATTCCTAGACTATGGAAGACGTGGACATCCAAGGACACTTCAGCTTCTATCAAGTCACCGATACCTGTCGAAGGTGTGAAGAACACCATAGCTCGGTTACAAGAGCAAGGTAGGTTACGAATTTCTTGTAGTACTCGGGACTGCACAGTTCTTGAGTTGCAAGGAGTTTGTAATCAACCTATAGTCGGCAGTAAGGTGCGGACTTTTGAGTCCAAACAAGTAAGTTTGTCAACCATCAGTGAATGAAAGATGCTGACATAACACCCCCTAGGGGTAATTTATTGTTTACATAATATGATCTATTCCAGCCCGTTGAGAGATGATCATGACAACAATTCAAGACCTCGTCTGCAGGGGCGGCTGTGTAGACGATTTGCTGTCTTTTATCAGCTAAGTGTTCCCTATATTTAAATTTAAAATTAAGCTTAACTGGTAATGCCATTTCTCAACATTTTGGTCGTGCTCGAACCGGATAAAGGCCACACTGTGGTCCAGATATGTTGTACTACAGTGTACAAATAACCTACGAGCCAAAGTCCTACGAAAAAAGCTGTAAAACTAGTGTTTTACAATATAATCAGTATAAATGAGTCCCTCCAGACTCAATCACAGAGAATGGGCAGCCAAAAGAAAACGGGCGCTCACTCAGCGTTCACCCAAAGAAAACGGGAGCTGGGTGACTCACCCAACAAGAAAACGGGGGATGGCACCCTGCATCCACTGCTTCAAGGTCGAAGAAGCGCTGACTAAGACAACAGCAACCCAACTGATGTTCGGTTTGTCTGAGTGTATATACACATAGTGTTTATAATGTTTATAGACAGAAATTAAGAGACAAGATTGTGTTAAAGTTTGTTTCTTATAGATATACCTGTTATATTAAAGGAACTATATATATAAATTTAAGCTTTCATATATATATTAACAGTGACATTTATATATGTGTAAGTAATATTCACGTGTGATTTACAGTTATACAGTGACATTTATAGTGTATAGTGAATGAAGTGTATAACATCGTTATTTACGATTAATCATCGTGGTCAGGCTGACACAGCAAACTCAAGCCATAAACACCAGCCATATGTACTCTGTACCCTTCATGGTCATTGACCCTGAGGTTAAGCTTAGTAGGTCAGTAGTGTGTGACTAGATTATTGCTGACTTAAGCAAACAAAAGCTCAGCTGTTTATAGCAGTACAGTGCTTTTTAAACATTCTAAGTGTGGTGCTAGAATTTTCAGTATTCCATTAAAATGGCTTGTTTGAAAACTCAGTTTCAGTCTTTACAGACTAAGATTACACAATTAGAAAATCTAATTTCAGTCTGTATAGGATTAACTCAAGATACAAACATAGATTTTGATGATATTGAGGTAAAATTTGAATTACACAACGTCTGGAAATAATTAATTCAGACTATACACATTATGAAAATAAATTTCTTGAATCAGACCCATCTGAGGATGAAATTAAAAATGTTTTGGATACATTTAGTAATCAACAATTAAGGTGGACAGGAGTACAGGCTATCTGCCGCAAAACTCTGTCACAGAGACCTACTGTAACTAGTGGTCAAACACCTGTTACACCTGTAACAACAACAAGTGTCCCATTACCAAGCTTGCCTACATTGTCATTACCTATTTTCCAAAGTCATAATTATGAAGAATTCATTAGTGGTTTTCAATCCATAGTAAATTCACGAACTGACATAGATGAGATTGCTAAGTTCAATTACCTTAAATGTCTTGTGAAGGGAGAACCCTATGAACTGATTAAGTCATTTCCGGTGGTTAAAGGCAATTATCAAATAGCTTTACTTTGATGCTGACAAGGCCAGAGTTAGACATGCAGGCTTAATATCAAGCTTGAAGCCACCCAAACATTGTTTTTCAGATTTACAGGCATTTAGAATCACATTAGACAATAGTCTCAGATCTCTAGGTGCTAAATATGACCTAAGGCAATGTGATTGGTTTATTAGTGGTATTGAACAAGATAAGTTGTCACCGGAAACTATTGAACGATTAAATATTATGTTCAATAAACGCTATTTCACTTGTGAAGAAATTAGCAATGGTTTACAAACAATAGTTTCATGCATGTAAGCAACGACACATGATGAAAAATCCACAAATCTGATGGATAATAAACCTTCAACTCAGTATAAAAAGAGTATACCTACTCCCACTAAACCACAGAATGGGAAATCCCATATAGGCATTTATCAAGGTGTGAACACAACAGACAGTAAACAGACTGTCACACATAAACGTACTCCAAAATGTGTACTTTGTAATGGAACACATTGGGCACAGTATTGTATTCAATACACATCAATGGAGGCACGTAAACAACGTGTTCATCAGCTGAAAAGGTGCATCAAGTGTTTAGGTGAACACAAGGGAGGAAAATGCTCACTGAAGAAGTGTTTTAAATGCAAGGGTATGCATCATACAGCATTATGCCCAAATACTTTTGCTGAACAGCAGAAGACTTCCACAGAATCAGGAAGTCAACAAGGAAGTCAACAAGAGATAAGTTTAAAGCAACTGCTCTCCCTATAGCTCGAGTTGAGTTATCTAATAAATTACACAAAACCAATGTGCTAACATTATTTGATCAAGGCTCACAAAGGTCCTTCATAAGAAGAACAGTGTTGCAGAAACTGAATAAACAACCCTATGCCAAAATACAGTTAGATATAGCTGTTTTTTTCCACAATTCTGGTAAACAGACACATGACCTAGCTAGAATCACTGTTGGTCTAGGAAACAGGAAAAAGACAGTAGAAGCTGTGGTAGTAGATGATTTGCCTAAGTCTGTGCAGATCCAGGGATTAAAAGAAACAGGTGCAGCACTGAAAGCAGCTAAGGTCAAGTTAGCCTGTCCTGACATACAGACGGACACAATTAGTCCAATTGATTTAATCATTGGAAGTTATTATTTTCACTGTTTTGTGCAAAATATAGTAAGTGAACATGATGTTCACTTGCTGAAAACAGCAGGAGGCCACATGATATGTGGTCCCATTCCCTCTCAAAGTGGGAAAGAAACTGATTTTGATTCAGTGGTTATGAGAATAACCACTGATCATGTACCACAGTAAAAATTATCATTACTGGAAGAAATGAATGAACCAGTTGATAAGTTGTGGGATTTAGATGCGATAGGTATTGATGTAAATAAACCAAGCCCACAAGAGTCTCAGACTTATAACCAATATTTGGACACTGTCAAATATAAAGATGGACAGTAATGGGTTAGGTTACCATGGAAATTAAATCCACCTCATCTGCCTAACAATTATCGCATGGCTTTCGGACAGATGAAAGCACAAATACATGAGCTAAGGAAGAATACAGACCTACTGACTGTCTATGATAATATCATACAAGAACAGTTGGACAATAAATTCATTGAGGAAATAGTCGAAGATAAGTTGAAGACAGAAGCTCATTATCTCCCGCACCATGGAGTCAGAAAAGATTCTGAAACCACTCCACTACGTGTTGTATATAAATGCAGCGCACGTGCAAATAAAGATGTAGCAAGTCTTAAATGACTGTCTGATGACCGGACCCTCACTAACTGAGAAGCTTGGAGACGTGCTTATGAAATTTCGCACAAACCCATATGCCTACACGGCTGATATTTCCTAAGCTTTCTTAAGAGTAGGACTACAAGAAATAGATAGAGATTATACTCGATTCTTGTGGCCTGAAAATCCACATGATCCTCAAAGTCCTGTGAAAACTTATCGTTTCAAATCAGTATTATTTGGTGCAACATCCTCCCCATTCTTACTAGAAGCTACTCTAAATACGCACTTGAAGAAATCTGAAAGTCCCTTCAAAGAAATCTTAAAGAAAAGTTTCTATGTGGACAATCTTCAAGGTACTGTGAATAAAGAGGAGGATTTGAAATCCTTATACAGAGAAGCTAACAAGGAGATGAAAGAAACAAATATGCCTCTAAGGATGTGGAATACAAATTCAACGCAATTAAGGGAACTTATCAAAGAAGATTTCCCTGAAACTAAAATTCTTGATTACAACAATATGCTGGGACTTAATTGGAACACACAGAAAGATACTTTGAGCCTCAAAGGGATAAACAATAAATCATGCAGTACACTCACTAAAAGTAGTTTACTGTCAGAGGTATCAGAATGTTTGATCCTCTAGGACTCGTCTCACCGATTACCATAAAAGGTAAAATGCTTATGCAAGATGCATGGAAGCTCAAAATTGGATGGGATGAGAACTTGCCTCTAGAAATGAGTCAAGCATGGGATGAAATATCCAAGGAGTTTAAGCAACTTCATCAAATTAAATTTCCCATACAAATAGGTCAAGAGGGAAACAAGTACACATTACATGTGTTCTGTGATGCGTCAACCAGAGGTTATGGCGCTGTAGCTTACATGAGTAATGCTGAAGGAAGTACACTAATTACTTCAAAGGCCAGAGTAGTACCCTTGAAGGTCAGAACAGTACCACAATTTGAACTGATAGCACTCTATGTAGGTACAAAATTAGCTGTCTATCTCAACAAAGTACTTGATCATCTCACTATTGAAAAAACCGTGATCTGGAGTGATAATGAGGCAGTTCTCCAGTGGTTAAGAAATAATAAGAGTAAGTCGGTCTATGTACAGAACAGAGTAGCAGAAATAAAAGAGATGCAGAGAGATTATCTCTTTCTCCACGTCTCTACCCAAGAGAATCCAGCTGACATGTTGTCACGTGGTGTCCCACTCAAGAAATTTGTGGATAATAAATTATGGCTCCACGGACCGAACTGGCTCTCTAATGAAAATAACTGGCCTCAGCAAAAAACTCACATTATGCCAGAAGAAACAGTCTGCTTGAACACAGCAGAAATAAGTTGTGTAAATACTGCAGACACAACAGAAAGTTATTGATGGATCTAAATACTCATCTTTGGGTAAACTCTTAAGAGTTACAGCTCTTGTCTTTAAATTCATTAAAGGAATAAAACCTGATTATGAATGTCTTGAACCCATTAAATACTGGGTGAAACTAATACAGAAAGATGTTTTCTCTACAGAATATAAATTTCTGGAAACACAAGATAAATCCCCAAAGAAACCTGTCATGATTAATTCTTTAGGACTTTATCTCGACTCAGAAAAGATTATAAGATGTCGAGGAAGAATTCATAAATCTTCACTACCTAAAGAAGCCATACATCCAATATTGATCCCCAAGAATCATTGGCTAACAAAACTGTTTGTGCAAAACGCCCACAGTAACGTGTTACATGGTGGGGTAGCTGACACACTTTGTCATATACGACAATCCTACTGGATACCTCAAGGTCGACAAAGTGTGAGAAAACAAATAAAGGACTGTATTACTTGTCGTCACTATGATATGCGAGTATGTCAGTATCCAGGTCCACCTCCACACCCCTCTGAAAGAGTTTGTCATATCAGTCCATTTGAGGTGACAGGTGTAGATTACACTGGACCAATAATTTTAACCAAAACAGTTGACAAAGTTTCCATCAAGGTGTACATCTGTTTGTTCACTTGTGCTACAACTAGAGCAGTACATCTAGAAGTAGCCACTGACATGTCTGCTGAAACTTTTATCAAATTATTCAGAAGGTTTGCAGCCAGAAGGGCATGTCCCAGACTGATGATTTCAGATAATGTAAAGTAAAGCACCACGAACCAGTCAATGCAGGA
The DNA here is from genome assembly GCF_038502225.1 of Cherax quadricarinatus. Taxonomy (NCBI): domain Eukaryota; kingdom Metazoa; phylum Arthropoda; class Malacostraca; order Decapoda; family Parastacidae; genus Cherax; species Cherax quadricarinatus. The sequence goes on along the minus strand of NC_091361.1, from coordinate 5,723,614 downwards.
GTTTACACTATACCCTGTGGAGGCTGTGACAAGATCTACGTAGGTGAAACAGCAAGAAACCTCGACACCCGCCTCAATGAACACATATACGAATGTAGGAACGACAACTTAAACAACGCCTGTGTACAACACCGAAATTCCACCAATCATCTTATGAAATTCAGAGACGCCCAATTAGTGATAAAAGAAACTAATTTCCGCACACGCAAGTGCCTTGAATCAGCACTGATCGCTGTTTCGAATACAATTAAACAAAACAACGGCAGCTTCACCATCTCCGAAGTATTAGCAAGAATCCTCCTGAAAACAGTAAACCCTGCCATCACATAGTCTCTCCTGTTATACTACACAAAGCACAGAGAGTGAACACTGAAACAACCTGCCTCATTCCAGTTTATATTTGTCCAACCTATTTTTATGTTACCCAAGTAATAGCTTTTATATCCTTTTACTCATGTACGAATTAATTGCTTTTGTCACTTCCACTACTACTACTACTACTACTACTACTACTACCACTAGTGAACATCGGAATGGTACCTCACTAGTATTCACCTCACTCTGAGCCTTTATATACCCTCTGTGTCCATGTATTGTTTGTAATGGCTTGATAAAGCTCCTGGAGAGCGAAACGTTGCCACAATAAATGTTACATTAGTTGCACTTGTGTCCTTTTACTTTACATATTGTCGGTAATTCTACCAACTTTATTACGATTTCAGATAATGCAACGAACTTTGTTGCTGGTGCTGCTTATATAAGCAAGATCTTTGATCAACCAGAAGTACAACAGATGCTGAATCAACGCAGTTGTCGTTGGAGATACATTCCTCCTAAATCTCCATGGCACGGCGGATTTTATGAAAGAATGATCGGCATTGTAAAACGTTGTTTAAGGAAGACTCTTCATAGTCAAAGAATCGACTTAGGAGAATTCCGTACAGTTGTGACTGAAATAGAAAATAGAGTCAACAACAGACCTCTAACTTATGTTACCGATGATCTGGACAATTTAGAAGTGTTAAGTCCATCTCATTTACTCCATGGCAGAAGGCTCGAACCTGTTTCTCCCATGAATGATAAAGAAATCATAGAGGATCCTACTTATCTCGAACCTGAGCAACTCCGACGTAAATTCAAACACCTTAATAAAGTGATTGAACGTTGGGAGAAAATTTGGCGAGAAGACTATCTCACCTCATTGACAGAACACTTCTATGGAGCTGGTGTTCCTGAAAATCATAAGTCCTTAAGATCTGGTGACATAGTGATTATTGACAATGATGGTCCGAGGTCCCCACTGGCCACTTGGAAAAATTGTGACCATATATCCTGATGCATATGGAATCATCAGGGACAGTTGATGTTTTAAGCAAAGGTGTAGTGAATAAGCGGACAACAAATAAACTAGTGCCATTAGAATTGCACAGTGTTGAAAACAAAATTAGTGATTCTCCAGAAACCACACAGACTAAAGCTGTTCAGAAATGACAAGCAGCAGTGGTGGCGAGTGAGAAAATCAAATTAATATTAAGTGATGAATAGTTCACCTGCAGCGAACCTCTGCCGCCTCCCAGTGTGGAGAAATTTTCTCCAGGAGGGGGTATCAGCCCCCTTCAGCCCCTTCAGCCCCTTCAGCCCCTTTCAGCCCTGAGGGGCCCAGCCCTCTCAGAAGGGGCAAATATCTTGTTTACTGCTACAGCGAGTAATTGATCCCAGATGCAGTACCAGTATACGACCTGTGGTCAAGCGACTGCCGCTCCTTGCAGTCCAGTGTTGCAGAGTGTATTTCAATAAGAGAAAGTACATCTCTTACCTTAGCAGGACAATTAAGGAAAATCCTACTCCCACTTTATTACCATAGTAAAGATAGTGGACATTGTTGTCTATTCTTAAGACAGCAAGATGTAAACATTCTGCTTTGCCTCATGGAGGAAGTAGCAAGGAAGCAAAGGTACTATGTCAGCTTTTCCTTTGTGCTGGGGGCAGTAACGGCGTGGGGTGCTGTGGCATCTTCAGATTACTTTTGACTCTACTGAGAGTGACACTGACGCCAGGATAACCAACAAAGAACGATCTGTGCATTAGTGTGAACAAAGTGTCTCATAAAACACAATGAACACTTAAGAGAAGTGTGATCAGCTTCTTTAGTGATAAGATTGTGAACAATAAAGACAGATCTTGTGGAACATAGTGTACCAGTGTGCGTATTCCTAGACTATGGAAGACGTGGACATCCAAGGACACTTCAGCTTCTATCAAGCCACCGATACCTGTCGAAGGTGTGAAGAACACCATAGCTCACGTTACAAGAGCAAGGTAGGTTACGAATTTCTTGTAGTACTGGGGACTGCGCAGTTCTTGAGTTGCAAGGAGTTTGTAATCAACCTATAGTCGGCAGTAAGGTGCGGACTTTTGAGTCCAAACAAGTAAGTTTGTCAACCATCAGTGAATGAAAGATGCTGACATAACACCCCCTAGGGGTAATTTATTGTTTACATAATATGATCTATTCCAGCCCGTTGAGAGATGATCATGACAACAATTCAAGACCTCGTCTGCAGGGGCGGCTGTGTAGACGATTTGCTGTCTTTTATCAGCTAAGTGTTTCCTATATTTAAATTTAAAATAAGCTTAACTGGTAATGCCATTTCTTAACATGCCTTGTCTGAGGACAGTCTGAACGAGTATCTACAAAAGATACAGCTACATGGACGATCTGAACGAGTATCTTCAAAAGATACAGCTACATTCACTAGTGACTGTGGAATTACTAACTCTTCTGCTAGGAGTACTCAACTCGACTGTTCGATACAGTAATTCTTGGCTCATTACAAAGTCACTGATGGGTGCTGGTGGCTTCACAGTCAGAATAAGATCTTCCTGGAGCAGGAATCGAATCACCAGAACACAAGGGATCGGCTCTTTCTTACTGGAGGAATGAACAAACTCGTTGGAGTGGATGACTCTCCCCGGTTGAAAAAAAAATAATGCTATAACACGCAATATGAGCAAGGGAGAACGAATCTACTATCTCTCACTGCAAGCACAGGGGAAAAGAAATGAACACGGTGAACAATGCTGATATTCAAATTGAGTCGCACACAGTGACACGAGGTATCTGCTATAAAGAAACTTCACTTACAAACGTTAACAACATGTGAAAGTACTCGAGAAATAACTTCTTACATTGCACGAATTACTGTCAACTAGGATGGGATCACCATCTGGAACACAAGGAACAACAACAGACGCTCTAGTGAGAGCACTAGCCGCAACAGAGACGTCTTTCTGCATACGGTATGTGACATCAACAAGAGATGGCATTACTAGCTGCAAGTAATCGTTTTCTGACAAGGCATCCCCTGTGGAGAAACTACTACTTGAACTAGCAGACATTGCAGGGATAGGCTGTGTACTCAAAGCAGTCTGAGTGTCCCCGGATACTTGAGGCAACGGAACACTATCCTGCAAGTCTGAAGGTGTAGGTGAAACACAGATGGGAGTGACAGAGTTACTAGTGCCTGACCGCTCGGCTACGTTAATAAGTAATTCACGGATCTATAGGAACTTAATCTGAACTTCACATTTTGCAGCACTTTAACAAATCTCAGATACAAGCTCTGAGAACAAACACATTGCTCAAGGGCTAGGTATTGTCTTTCAGTCAGTAAGGGAATATTGATACTGTGGACTGATTCATATTGACTTTAACTGGCATGATACACTAAGTGAACATTCGAAAGTGACTGGGACATCTTCTCAGAGAACTTACTCAAGTGCATAAGGCAAAAAAAAAAAATAGAAAGAATAAAAGAAAATGTAACTGAGGGACACACAACACAGTGAACTTAAATGGGAAGAAAATGCTTAACTATTCTGCATAAGTAATTAAAAATTGACAGGACACTCAGAAAGCAAGGAAACTCACACAAGAAAATACTAAACTGAATAAACAACATTTTGAAAATCAAGAGAACTTGTACTTTACTCAAATCTAATGTGCTCAACTTTACTTTAAAATTGAATGAATGGCACAGTGAGTTGTCTTTACTCTCAATGCAATAGGGAAATTCAACAATAAAATGATGAATCAATCAAAAAATGTTAAAATGGACTCAATAAATCTTGTGCAAAATTAAGAAAAGCTGGGGAACAATTCACTAAAATAAAATAAAATGGGACACAAAGAATAAAATATTATGCACAGAACAGAGCATAAGAAACTGCACTGAAATAAACTGTAGCAATATTGCAAATAACAATTGCTAATCAAAAGTGCTGCACAACACTACATAAAATTTCTGAAAGAAAAATTTTAATAACAACACCAAGCTTGCACAAGAATTATTGCAAAAGGAGTCAATGTGCAATAATATATAATATTATACACACAAGAAAACACTGTTTACAAGGAAAGAAAATATAGCAAGGAATGAACTGAGTGAACACTTTAACTCTTAATTGCAGCTTAAGCAACACTTATTGAACAAACAAAGAACAATTTACTTTAAATGAACAACTTAAAAATTGCACTAAGAGTGAATTTGTTCAGTGAAACATGAAAAATAATAGTAGATGCAAAACACAGAACAAAAGGGTTTGAACACTTACAGTGATGCAGAACACAACACATCAACATAAACACAATACTAGAATTTTCTTGCTTTGATACTTGATGTGTGAAAAATTTGTAAAAAAATTAATTTTCGTGCTTGCACAAAACAATGGCACTATTGTCTGTGGAAATAAGACAAATTAGACACTGGCTAAATGAAAAGAATTAACACAAAAATGTTCAACACACAGAGAAAAAATGTAATAAACTGGCAAGACTACACAAATGCTGGGATAAAAATGTAACAGACAACACTGAGTAGTGATGCAGAATACAAGGTAATAAATTACTGAATTGCTTCACTGGATTACTATGAACACAAGGTGATTCTGAAGTGTAAACACAAGTTCTATACTGCTCATATGTGTTGCACACACAACAAAGGAAAAACACTAAGGTACTTACTTCAAGTGTATAAAAAAAAGAAGCACATCACAACAAACAAAATAATAGCACGAAAATTAACACTGAATTAAGAAGATAAAAAAAATATTGCAAACAGTATATAATAAACACTGAGTCTAATCGAGAGTCACTTAATGTCACTAAGAAAAATCACTGAAAACAAAAAGAAATGTCTCAACACTCGCAAATGTCTCTATGAAAAATATTATCACTGTAGCGACTTGGTGAAGAATTAGGTAGATGGTGGTGGATGGTGGTGGAGGATGTTTATGTCGTCTTGCGGCTGGCTACTGTCCTCTGCACACGTGATCCTAGAATTGCGATTACATCGACGATAGACTTCACACAGGAGGCTTTCAATGGTGGCGCAAACACACTCTAGCTCTTGACCCCCTGTGGTCCTTAAAATATGGTACTAGTACCCGTAGTAAGACTACAAACAGTGGTAGTGGTTGGGTGAGTGGGTGAGTGGCTGAGTGAGGCGGCTGAGGCCGGGCAGGGGCGAGACTGTGTGGTGAGTGGGCCTATGGCATGAACGGCGTAAGCCTCACTGGGGACACCCTCACTGGCGCAAAGATATTTCTAAGCCGACTGGCTTAAAAACAAACCCACGAATTACCACAACACCACAGGGATGAAAAAGCACACAGAATGACTAGAACTTGAAGCACAAAGCGATGAGGCTGTACCCACGTGGTTGCTTGAGTACTGGGTTAGTCACTTGGGTTAGTTGCTGGCTGGCTTGGCTTATCTTAACCCTTCACACAGAATGGTTTGATAACTTCTCACGATGAGCACAGCAGGGGTGGAAAGCTGGATTGGCAGGCAAAAACTGGATGGAGTAGGCTAGGCTGACTGACTCCCTCACCACAGACTGGTTGCTGGCTTATTTTGCAAACTCGGGTCAACCCCTCTGGAGTGATGCAAATAAGCAGATAAACACTAATACAAGGAGACTGACCAGTGAATATTGTAGAGGCTGGTAGACACTTGCGGGGGTAGCTGGCTTGAGGTAGCAGGCTGGCTAGGTCGGCCTAGCGTCAGGAGATGGCGACCGTCTCAGTAGAAATTTATCTCCAGAAATCGCTGTAATCGTCAGAATTACAGGCCCTCCATTGCCACCAATTTGCCGTGTGGGGATCGGTAGGAGATTGATGGATAAGGTAAACTCACTTGTTGGATGGTAACGCTATATTATCAGACTGTGGTAATGGGAGATGGAGCCCAGCCTGCCGTGTTCTACCTTCTATGCCTATGCGTCGAGTGAGAAGAAGGCAGCTAGTCTCGCTCACTCATGGAGCATCCCGTGACGTCATACAGTCACAGGGCTAAGGGATCTTCTATCTAAACACATGGATGGTACTAAGATACTCAGCTATTCTATATAACACATATAAAGGGATCAGCAACTATGCTGACAATATTGCTGGTGCAGCTGCTGATATTGCTGGTGTAGCTGCTGATATTGCTGTTGCAGCTGCTGATATTGCTGGTGTAGCTGCTGATATTGCTGGTGCAATTGCGTATATTGCTGGTGCAGCTGCTGATATTGCTGGTGCAGCTGCTGATATTCCTGGTGCAGCTGCAGGTATTGCTGGTGCAGCTGCCGATATTGCTGGTGCAGCTGCTGATATTGCTAATGCAGCTGCTGATATTGCTGGTGTAGCTGCTGATATTGCTGTTGAAGCTGCTGATATTGCTGGTGCAGTTGCGTATATTGCTGGAGCAGCTGCTGATGTTGTTGGTGTAGCTGCTGATATTGCTGGTGCAGCTGTTGATATTGCTCGTGCAGCTGCTGATATTGCTGGTGCAGCTGCTGATATTGCTGGTGTAACTGCTAATATTGTTGGCGCAGCTGCGTATGTTGCATGTGTAGCTGTTGATATTACTGGTGCAGTTGCTGATATTGCTGGGGCAGCTGCTGATATTGCTGGTGTAACTGCTGATATTCCTGATGCAGCTGCTGATGTTGCTGGTGAAGCTGCTGATATTGCTGGTGCAGTTGCTGATATTGCTGGTGCAGCTGCTGATATTGCCGGTGCAGTTCCTGATATTGATGGTGCAGCTGCTGATATTGCTGGTGTAGCTGCTGATATTACCGGTGAAGTTGCTGATATTGCTGGTGCAGCTGCTGATATTGCCGGTGCAGCTGCTGATATTGTTGGTGTAGCTGCTGATATTGCTGGTGTAGCTGCTGATATTGCTGGTGTAGCTGCTGATAATGCTGGTGCAGCTGCTGATATTGCTGGTGCAGTTGCTGATATTGCTGCTGTAGCTGCTGATATTGCTGCTGTAGCTGCTGATAATGCTGGTGTAGCTGCTGATATTGCTGGTGTAGCTGCTGATATTGCCTGTGCAGCTGCTGATATTGTTGGTGTAGCTGCTGATATTGCTGGTGAAGCTGCTGATATTGCTAGTGCAGCTGCTGATATTGCTGGTGCAGTTGCTGATATTACCGGTGCAGTTGCTGATATTGCTGGTGCAGCTGCTGATATTGCCGGTGCAGCTGCTCATATTGTTGATGTAGCTGCTGATATTGCTGGTGTAGCTGCTGATAATGTTGGTGTAGCTGCTGATATTGCTGGTGCAGTTGCTGATATTACTGGTGCAGCTGCCGATATTGCTGCTGTAGCTGCTGATATTGCTGCTGTAGCTGCTGATAATGCTGGTGTAGCTGCTGATATTGCTGGTGTAGCTGCTGATATTACCGGTACAGCTGCTGATATTGCTGGTGTAGCTGCTGATATTGCTGGTGTAGCTGCTGATATTGCCTGTGCAGCTGCTGATATTGTTGGTGTAGCTGCTGATATTGCTGGTGAAGCTGCTGATATTGCTAGTGCAGCTGCTGATATTGCTGGTGCAGTTGCTGATATTGCTGGTGCAGCTGCTGATATTGCCGGTGCAGTTCCTGATATTGATGGTGCAGCTGCTGATATTGCTGGTGTAGCTGCTGATATTACCGGTGCAGTTGCTGATATTGCTGGTGCAGCTGCTGATATTGCCGGTGCAGCTGCTCATATTGTTGATGTAGCTGCTGATATTGCTGGTGTAGCTGCTGATAATGTTGGTGTAGCTGCTGATATTGCTGGTGCAGTTGCTGATATTACTGGTGCAGCTGCTGATATTGCTGCTGTAGCTGCTGATATTGCTGCTGTAGCTGCTGATAATGCTGGTGTAGCTGCTGATATTGCTGGTGTAGCTGCTGATATTACCGGTACAGCTGCTGATATTGCTGGTGTAGCTGCTGATATTGCTGGTGTAGCTGCTGATAATGCCGGTGCAGCTGCTGATATTGCTGGTGCAGTTGCTGATATTGCTGTTGCAGCTGCTGATATTGCCTGTGCAGCTGCTGATATTGTTGGTGTAGCTGCTGATATTGCTGGTGCAGCTGCTGATATTGCTAGTGCAGCTGCTGATATTGCTGGTGCAGTTGCTGATATTGCTGGTGTAGCTGCTGATATTGCTGGTGCAGCTGCTGATATTGCTGGTGTAGCTGCTGATATTGCTGGTGTAGCTGCTGATATTGCCGGTGCAGCTGCTGATATTGCTGGTGCAGTTGCTGATATTGCTGGTGTAGCTGCTGATATTGCTGGTGTAGCTGTTGATATTGCTAGTGCAGCTGCTGATATTGCTGGTGTAGCTGCTGATATTGCTGGTGCAGCTGCTGATATTGCTGGTGTAGCTGCTGATATTGCTGGTGTAGCTGCTGATATTGCTGGTGTAGCTGTTGATATTGCTAGTGCAGCTGCTGATATTGCTGGTGTAGCTGCTGATATTGCTGGTGTAGCTGCTGATATTGCTGGTGTAGCTGCTGATATTGCTGGTGTAGCTGTTGATATTGCTAGTGCAGCTGCTGATATTGCTGGTGTAGCTGCTGATATTGCTGGTGCAGTTGCTGATATTGCTGGTGTAGCTGCTGATATTGCTAGTGCAGCTGCTGCTACTGCTGGTGTAGCTGCTGATATTGCTGGTGCAGCTGCTGATATTGCTAGTGCAGCTGCTGATATTGCTGGTGCAGTTGCTGATATTGCTGGTGTAGCTGTTGATATTGCTAGTACAGCTGCTGCTATTGCTGGTGTAGCTGCTGATATTGCTGGTGCAGCTGCTGATATTGCTAGTGCAGCTGCTGATATTGCTGGTGCAGTTGCTGATATTGCTGGTGTAGTTGCTGATATTGCTTATGTAGCTGTTGATATTGCTCGTGTAGTTGCTGATATTGCTAGTGCAGCTGCTGATATTGCTAGTGTAGCTGCTGATATTGCTAGTGCAGCTGCTGATATTGCTTGTGCAGCTGCTGATATTGCTAGTGTAGCTGCTGATATTGCAGGTGTAGCTGCTTATATTGCTGGTGTAGCTGCTGATATTTCTGGTGCAGTTGCTGATATTGCTGGTGTAGCTGCTGATATTGCAGGTGTATCTGCTGATATTGCTGGTGTAGCTGCTGATATTGCTGGTGTAGCTGCTGATATTGCTGGTGTAGCTGCTGATATTGCTAGTGCAGCTGCTGATATTGCTAGTGCAGCTGCTGATATTGCTGGTGTAGCTGCTGATATTGCTAGTGCAGCTGCTGATATTGCTAGTGCAGCTGCTGATATTGCTGGTGTAGTTGCAGATATTGCTGGTGTAGCTGCTGATGTTGCTGGTGTAGCTGCTGATATTGCTAGTGCAGCTGCTGATATTGCTAGTGCAGCTGCTGATATTGCTGGTGTAGCTGCTGATATTGCTAGTGCAGCTGCTGATATTGCTAGTGCAGCTGCTGATATTGCTGGTGTAGCTGCTGATATTGCTAGTGCAGCTGCTGATATTGCTAGTGCAGCTGCTGATATTGCTAGTGCAGCTGCTGATATTGCTGGTGTAGCTGCTGATATTGCTAGTGCAGCTGCTGATATTGCTAGTGCAGCTGCTGATATTGCTAGTGTAGCTGCTGATATTGCAGGTGTAGCTGCTTTTATTGCTGGTGTAGCTGCTGATAATTCTGGTGCAGTTGCTGATATTGCTGGTGTAGCTGCTGATATTTCTGGTGCAGTTGCTGATATTGCTGGTGTAGCTGCTGATATTGCAGGTGTAGCTGCTGATATTGCTGGTGTAGCTGCTGATATTGCTGGTGCAGCTGCTGATATTGCTAGTGCAGCTGCTGATATTGCTGGTGTAGCTGCTGATATTGCTGGTGTAGCTGCTGATATTGCTGGTGTAGCTGCTGATATTGCTGGTGTAGCTGCTGATATTGCTGGTGTAGCTGCTGATATTGCTGGTGTAGCTGCTGATATTGCTGGTGTAGCTGCTGATATTGCTGGTGTAGCTGCTGATATTGCTGGTGTAGCTGCTGATATTGCTGGTGTAGCTGCTGATATTGCTGGTGTAGCTGCTGATATTGCTGGTGTAGCTGCTGATATTGCTGGTGCAGCTGCTGATATTGCTGGTGCAGCTGCTGATATTGCTGGTGCAGCAGATGACGTTGTTACTCTCAGGTTGCTGCAGTAGTAATTACTTCCTGGGTCACAACGTGACAGTAAGACTTTCCATAAAACAAAATATTTTTTTTTATTTCAGGTTTTAGAAAAATGCCTTACAGTATTAACTATGCTTTAATAACGTTGATTATATCTGCAGTCTCTAGTACAGACTTTCTAAATAGACTGTATGCTCTAGTCTTCAGGCACCACTCTCATACATCAAATCTAACATCCTTACTCTGTAAACCCTACCCAATCCATAAATCATTCTTTCCTACCTATCTAAATTTCAGTCTCAAATCTCTGTTCTCCAGTCGCAAAGTTCCTAATCTTTGCTCTCTAGTCTCAGATTTCATATCTTCAAATTTCATTTCAAAATCTCTAGAATTCTCTCTAATGTCGATCCTTTTGTCTCCTGGTTCTAATCTTAAAAGTTCATATTCATATGTCTGATATATAAAACCCTTAAAGTAATATACTGTCTTTACTCTGTAATCTCAAACCTCTAATGTCAAACTCTAATCTAAAGCTTTTAACTATAGTCGCTAATTACTAGCCTCCAATCTTTGATCATGCATCGCTAATCTCAAATCCAAAATCCCAGCCTTCATTATTTAATCCGTAAGATGAAATCTTTCACTTCTAATTTTATATATTAGATCTCCAATCCCAAATCCCTAAACCCTTGTTTCTAACCTCCAAGCAAAAATACTTTCACTTTGTTGTCTATCCATGCTCTCTAATCTCCAATCTTATAATTTTCTATCTCCAGTCCTATGATTCAAAATTCTGCTCCATATTCTTAAGTATCACACCTACCAAAAGTCAAAACATTGTAACCTCTCAAATCTAAGAGCTCCACACTAAAAAAAAAGCAACTCCCGTGATCCCTGTCTCTGGTCTCAAATCTCCAGTCTCATTTCTCCAATTATTAATATCCTAAATAGAATAAGTCCCTAAGCCTTGTAGTCTAATCTCAAATATCTAATCTTATATCTTTAATCTCTAATCTATAATCTCTAATTTCTAATCCAATACAGTCTCAGATCTTTCAAACCCCTCTAATTCCTTATTCCTATCTCTACTGTACACCAAACTAATAATCTCCAATTCCTAAATTCTCTTGTGTAATCTCGTACCTCCAATCTCAAATCAACCAGTCTCTAATAACAAATGCTCAATCATAAATCTTTAATCACAATTCCCCAATCTCCAATCTCAACTTTCGAATTTCCAGTTGCCAACCTCCATTCGCCTTTTCTGTCTGATCCCTGCTCAACCTTCTCATCTGAAATCCTTGTTTTAAAATCTCTCGTCCACATTTTGTAATCCCCAGTCACTGATCCCCCGTTCTCCAGACTCGGTTCTGTCTTCGTAATCGCCAACATCTTTCATCTTTTTCTGCGTCTCACCTCGGGCGGCATATAAGTTTTCATTCACTTGTTTGGGCTTCACATTATTCCAGATTATGGAGCTGAACTCCTATCCAGGCTGAGGGACTGACCACCTCAAAACTACTTCTGAGGATGGACTGATTATACATCATGTTTACATCTCTGCTACTATTGTCTCTATGTATTCGACTGAAGAAGCCTACTGTGCAGGCGAAGCGAAACTACGGCACATGCTTCTTATCAGTCTACTTGTATGTATTATTTACCATTTACATATGTATACCTCTTCACATTTCTTCCTACCACATTTCCCCCTTAATCTCCTTTTCCCTCTTCCTCCTCCCTCTTCCTCTTCCCTCTTAACACACTACCTCTGATTTACGCTACTGTCCTCTCCATTAAATTCCAAATCTCCCTTAAGCTCCTCTCTTTCCCTTAATCTCACACATCGTATCATTCCCTATTCTCTTCTCCGTAGATCTCTCACTCTCCCTTCACTCACCTTTCCCCTAATCTTCTTTTCTCCAAACTAACTTCTCTTCTTTTCCCGTCAATACTCTGAACTATTTTACCCCTTTACTCTTTTATTTACGGTCATCCATCTTCTCTGTAGCTTGACACCCGACGTTTCCTCTTCTTTCTTCTCAATAACCTCCTCAACTTTACCTCACTTCATCCCTTTAATTTCCCTTTCCTTCCTTCTCCCTCTTAGTCTCTTCTTTCTTTCTTTCTCCCATAACCCCCCATTCCTTTACACTCTTCCCAATAACCCCTCTTCCTCCATCTTTTGTTACTCCGCGCATATGCTTTATTTTTATCAAGATTGATGGACAGAACACATCGGTTCTAGGCTGAGAGACTGATTACCTCAAACGCCTCCACATCTTCCACCGTTCTTCTCTCTCCTAAACTAAGAACCCACTGGCATGCAAAATGTTTCCGTAATAAAGATTGACAAATTTTACATCATTCTCTCCTTTATTACCCTCATCTCTCCACACCAACTTCTTTATATTTTATATTTATTTTTTTCAGCAACACATCTATCCCTTTGTTCTCCACGCTTTGCCAGTCCTTCCCTTTCTCTATTCTCTCTCTTAATTCCCCACCCCCATCCTGTCTCTCCATTCTCCCACTTAACCTCTCTTTTTCACCTCTTCTATCCCACTTCTTTTCTTACATTCCCTACTCCCTCCGACTCTTTGATTCCCCTCTTCCCTCCAATCTTCAGCATTTATTTTACCCACCGAATCCCTAACCCTTCTCCTTCCCTTCTTATCCTTCCTCACCCATTCCCCGTCATTCTTTTCTTCAACTCTCTTTTAACTACAAATAGAAAAACGTTCCTCACAACCCAAACCAGTCTTTTACCTTTGCATACTACGCTCACTTCCCTTCATCATCCCACTCTTCCTTTCTTATAATCACTGATAAAAAAGGTTCGGAATCAGAATGAATCAGAGAAGAGGCAGCGACTCCTACGACATGTCTCAGCGGACTAAGTAGTTCGCGGAATTGTCATGGGAACCTAAGATCAAAGGAGGAAAGAGGGAGGGCATTAGTAAGCCAGGGATACCGAACAATATGATGGCAATGAAAGGCAGACAGGTGGTGTTAGACCAAGGTGAAAACCCATGGGACAAGCTACAAAGAAACGACGAAGAAAGATCATATCAAACTAGAGAAAGAAAGAAATCTTCGACAATGGATTGGTATTACAAGAAAGAGCGTTTGACCTACGACAAGGGAACATTATATTTATACTTCATGATAGGGATGACACCCGGACGAGCTGAATGTAAAAGCAGCGGGGCCGGCAGGGTACGGGCCGGCAGGGTACGGGCCGGCAGGGTACGGGCCGGCAGGGTACGGGCCGGCAGGGTACGGGCCGGCAGGGTACGGGGAAAGGAAGACATGAGGCCGGAAGCCGAACCTTTAGTCTCGGGTAAGCGCAGAAGCTAGGATCCTGCTGCTATGCTGCAGACAACGCAAAACGATCCTAGAGACTGGTGCTGGTATCACTAAGGAGCAGAATCCTGTGTGCCACTCAGTGGGTAGTGACGCTGGATCTTTATCTTTTACACCAAACCCTTTCCTAGCCTTACAGCAACATCCTTTCCAAAAGGTATACAAGGTAGTAACATGCTTGCTAAATATACGTTAATTAACCTCTCAAAAGAGGGGACGTTGCGCTGTCGCTATATTCGAAATACAAGAAAAATAAAAGTCTAATTACTTGAAATCGTAAAACACGATTTCAGACTAATCGTAGAATGGGTGGACTCGAACCATGGCTGGACGAGTTATAAAACTCCTAGGCTATGGTCTAACCAATGGTTCAGCTGAATCAGTGAGTTTTAGGTCTCGCCTGCCATGGATTCGAGCTCATCTCGTCATGTTATTTGAAATGTCGAATTTTTTTAAATTATTTTGTTTGTTGACACGGATATGGGTTTTAGATTAGAAGATGCCAAAGTATGTGTTGCAAAACGTTCTAGATACACTTCATTATCTAATTAACAGTGTACTCAAAGGCAATGGGAATATATTCCTATAATAAGGGTGATGGACTGATTACATCGTCTTCAAGTATCTTCTGCTTCTATCAACTTTTCTGTACTCGACTGAAGAAGCCTACTGTGTAGGCGAAACGTTTCGAAATAAAGATACCTAACTGTTGCATATGTGTCTTACCTAACAATCTGTCGGTATTTTATACCATTTTAATGTTCAAGAGTATATATCAACAAAAATATATCATTGGTAGTTGCAACATTCAGGTATCACTGCATTGATTAAATTATGGCTTCCTGTTACTATGCATCAAATTATGTTTGTTTTTAAACTTCAGAATCTGAATTACAACATTTATATATTGTCCACATATATTAAACTAAATAATTGTGTAGTCCTTTACCTTCCTATTGTGTTAGATAGTATGAAGGAAATTTTGATTACCCACTTTTCTAAACACGTTATGCCATTCCTACGTTTGAGCTGCTTCACTAACCTTCCACATAACACTGGACAACAATAAAAATTATGTTCAGCCTGCGAGTGAGATAGATGCTGGTGTTCCTAAGTAAATTGAGCATGGTGATTCCAAATTTAACGTTGAAATTGAGCTATCACGTCCGGATTTTTAGTTATTAAAAACATACGTTTTCAAGAATTATTTATTTATAAATTGTTTCATCAAAGTTTACAGCACATGTAATATAATGAGACATTAAAAAATATTCTCTTTTATAAAGTAATTGTTCATTAAGCAAAATACTCACATTGGAAGTAGAAAACATTTAAAAATGTTTTAACCATTTGTCTTTGCGCTGAAGACTAACTGGTGTATCATTGAATAAACTAACAGTAGTCCCTCATTAAGTTACCACTGAAATTTCAGTGATAGCGTACCTCCACTGTAATAATATCAAGCTGAAACCTTTCATTATGCTCATCACTAACAGCACATGAATGGCTGGAAAGAGGTCCAGGTGTGAATGAAGAAAGTGTTTTATAGGCTTCTTCTGTATCACATTTTGAAGTAGCTCGGCATAATTGTCTGTTTTGTTCGTTCCTACCAAGGTCTAGACAACCTATTTGAAAGTTTCCCATACAGCCAGCTCCAGTGGGATGAGTATTGAAAATAAGACTGGGATTGTAAAGGTAAAGGAATTTGGCACCTTCACCATTCAAAGCTATTACTAAGTTGTTCACTAGGCCCAACTGTAGGCAATAGTGGAAGAAATATCTTTTGAGGATGCACCAGAGGCCCATGTTATATGTTGAATGTTTCTGCAATATGGTGTTTTATTGTAAAACAAACCCATTAGCTTTTAGGTCCCCACATACACCATCGTTTTATTTAGCAAGAGGAGAATTTCCATGGACATGTATGTTTCCTTTAATCCCTTAGTATGAGCCTTCAATACCTCAGCCTGAGCCTTCAATCCCTCAGCATGAGCCTTCAATCCCTCAACATAAGCCACTGGCACAGATGGGTTTTTATTGTCGTTGTGGTGGACCACTACTTTCAAACTGACCTTGCTGGAGTCGACAAGCAGTCTCCAGTAATTAAAATTGTGTTCATAGCCCATCTTATTCGAAATACCATTCACCTCAGTGCAGAAACCCACATCATTTTTCATTTATTGGTAATATGGTTTGCATGATACCTTCAGACTAAACATATTGATTCAAGGCTGAGGGACTGATTACCTCAAACTCCTCATCTTCCACTGTTCTTCACTAGCTTGCGAAACGTTTCCAGAATAAAGATTACCAAATGTTGCCCAAGTGTCTAAACTATTAACTAGTCGGTTTCTAAATCACTTACACATATTCTTCTTACAACCGTCTTCCTTCACCTTCAGTCCTCCTTCCGTCACCTTTACCTTCTCCTACCATATTTCTTCTATCCCCTTCAATTTCTGTGGCATGTGCTGAGTATTTACAAAGTCACTCTAACACAAAAGAGTGAGGGAAAACGTATATATAGGTGAGGGGGACAGGGACGGGACAAAGAGAGGAAGAAGTAGTGGTAGTGGTAAGGCTGGTAGTGGAAGCAGTAGTAGAATTAATAGTGGTAGTATAAAATAAGGAGAGTAGTTTAGTGGTACAAGAGAGAAAAAGGAGTAAAGAATGAAGGGAGGCAATAGTGATGGAAGCAGCGGGATATTTGTGTAATGTTTCAGTCATGGTATTGTACTATTTGTTCATAACATATTAACATTGTACATATTGTAAATAAGTGGTGATGGAAATACATGGGTAAATAAATTTATTTCGTCTCAGTTTGTCTTCCCCTTGCTCTGCCCTGCTGTGCTTGTCTTGCCCTTGCTCTGCCCTGCTGTGTTTGTCTTGCCCTTGCTCTGCCCTGCTGTGTTTGTCTTGCCCTTGCTCTGCCCTGCTGTGTTTGTCTTGCCCTTGCTCTGCCCTGCTGTGTTTGTCTTGCCCTTGCTCTGCCCTGCTGTGTTTGTCTTGCCCTTGCTCTGCCTGCTGTGTTTGTCTTGCCCTTGCTCTGCCCTGCTGTGTTTGTCTTGCCCTTGCTCTGCCCTGCTGTGTTTGTCTTGCCCTTGCTCTGCCCTGTTGTGTTTGTCTTGCCCTTGCTCTGCCCTGCTGTGTTTGTCTTGCCCTTGCTCTGCCTTGCTGTGTTTGTCTTGCCCTTGCTCTGCCCTGCTGTGTTTGTCTTGCCCTTGCTCTGCCCTGCTGTGTTTGTCTTGCCCTTGCTCTGCCTGCTGTGTTTGTCTTGCCCTTGCTCTGCCCTGCTGTGTTTGTCTTGCCCTTGCTCTGCCTGCTGTGTTTGTCTTGCCCTTGCTCTGCCTGCTGTGTTTGTCTTGCCCTTGCTCTGCCTGCTGTGTTTGTCTTGCCCTTGCTCTGCCCTGCTGTGTTTGTCTTGCCCTTGCTCTGCTTGCTGTGTTTGTCTTGCCCTTTCTCTACCTGCTGTGTTTGTCTTGCCCTTGCTCTGCCCTGCTGTGTTTGTCTTGCCCTTGCTCTGCCCTGCTGTGTTTGTCTTGCCCTTGCTCTGCCCTGTTGTGTTTGTCTTGCCCTTGCTCTGTCTTGCTGTGCTTGTCTTGCCCTTGCTCTGCCCTGCTGTGGTTGTCTTGCCCTTGCACTGCCCTGTTGTGTTTGTCTTGCCCTTGCTCTACCTGCTGTGTTTGTCTTGCCCTTGCTCTGCCCTGCTGTGTTTGTCTTGCCCTTGCTCTTCCCTGTTGTGTTTGTCTTGTCCTTGCTCTGCCTGCTGTGTTTGTCTTGCCCTTGCTCTGCCTGCTGTGTTTGTCTTGCCCTTGCTCTGCCCTGTTGTGTTTGTCTTGCCCTTTCTGTGCCCTGCTGTGCTTGTCTTGCCCTTGCTCTGCCTTGCTGTGTTTGTCTTGCCCTTGCTCTTCCCTGCTGTGGTTGTCTTGCCCTTGCTCTGCCTTGCTGTGCTTGTCTTGCCCTTGCTCTGCCCTGCTGTGTTTGTCTTGCCCTTGCTCTGCCTTGCTGTGTTTGTCTTGCCCTTGCTCTGCCTTGCTGTGTTTGTCTTGCCCTTGCTCTGCCCTGCTGTGTTTGTCTTGCCCTTGCTCTGCCCTGCTGTGTTTGTCTTGCTCTTGCTGTTCTGCCTTGCTGTGTTTGTCCTTGCTCTGCCCTGCTGTGTTCTGCCTTGCTCTGTGTTTGTCTTGCCCTTGCTCTGCCTTGCTGTCTTTGTCTTGCCCTTGCTCTGCCTTGCTGTGTTTGTCTTGCTCTTGCCCTGCCTTGCTGTGTTTGTCTTTTCTTGTCTTGACCTTGCTCTGCCTTGCTGTGTTTGTCTGGCCCTTGCTCTGCCTTGCTGTGTTTGTCTTCCCCTTGCTCTGCCTTGCTGTGTTTGTCTTCCCCTTGCTCTGCCCTGCTGTGCTTGTCTTGCCCTTGTTCTGCCTGCTGTGTTTGTCTTCCCCTTGCTCTGCCTTGCTGTGTTTGTCTTGCCCTTGCTCTGCCCTGCTGTGTTTGTCTTGCTCTTGCTCTGCCTTGCTGTGTTTGTCTTGCCCTTGTTCTGCCTTGCTGTGTTTGTCTTGCCCTTGCTCTGCCTTGCTGTGCTTGTCTTGCCCTTGCTCTACCATGCTGTGTTTGTCTTGGCCTTGCTCTGCCTTGCTGTGTTTGTCTTGCCCTTGCTCTGCCCTGCTGTGTTTGTCTTGCTCTTGCTCTGCCTTGCTGTGTTTGTCTTGCCCTTGCTCTGCCCTGCTGTGTTTGTCTTGCCCTTCTTCTGCCGTGCTGTGTTTGTCTTGCCCTTGCTCTGCCCTGCTGTGTTTTTCTTGCCCTTGATCTGCCTTTGCTGTGTTTGTCTTGCCCTTGCTCTGCCCTGCTGTGTTTGTCTGTCCCTTGCTGTGCCTTTCTTTGTTTGTCTTGCCCTTGCTCTGCCTTGCTGTGTTTGTCTTGCTATTGCTCTGCCTTGCTGTGTTTGTCTTGCCCTTGCTCTGCCCTGCTGTGTTTGTCTTGCCCTTGTTCTGCCCTGCTGTGTTTGTCTTGCCCTTGCTCTGCCCTGCTGTGTTTGTCTTGCCCTTGCTCTGCCCTGCTGTGTTTGTCTTGCCCTTGTTCTGCCCTGCTGTGTTTGTCTTGCCCTTGCTCTGCCTTGATGTGTTTGCCTTGCCCTTGCTCTGCCCTGCTGTGTTTGTCTTGCCCTTGCTCTGCCCTGGTGTGCTTGTCTTGCCCTTGATCTGCCTTGCTGTGTTTGTCTTACCCTTGCTCTGCTCTTCTGTGTTTGTCTTGCCCTTGATCTGCCTTGCTGTGTTTGTCTTGCCCTTGCTCTGCCCTGCTTTTCTTGTCTTGCCCTTGCTCTGCCTTGCTGTGTTTGTCTTGCCCTTGCTCTGCCCTGCTGTGTTTGTCTTGCCCTTGCTCTGCCTTGCTCTATTTGTCTTGCCCTTACTCTGCCCTGCTGTGCTTGTCTTGCCCTTGCTCTGCCCTGCTATGCTTGTCTTGCCCTTGCTCTGCCTTTCTGTATTTCTCTTGCCCTTACTCTGCCCTGCTCTGTTTGTCTTGCTCTTGCTCTGCCTTGCTGTGTTTGTCTTGCCCTTGCTCTGCCTTGCTGTCTTTGTCTTGCCCTTGCTCTGCCTTGCTGTGCTTGTCTTGCCCTTGCTCTGTTCTGCTGTGTTTGTCTTGCCCTTGCTCTGCCCTGCTGTGTTTGTCTTGCTCTTGCTCTGCCCTGCTGTGTTTGTCTTGCCCTTGCTCTGCCTTGCTGTCTTTGTCTTGCCCTTGCTCTGCCTTGCTGTGCTTGTCTTGCCCTTGCTCTGTTCTGCTGTGTTTGTCTTGCCCTTGCTCTGCATTGTTGTGTTTGTCTTGCTCTTGCTCTGCCTTGCTGTGTTTGTCTTGCCCTTGCTCTGCCCTTCTGTGTTTGTCTTGCCCTTGCTCTGCCCTGCTGTGTTTGTCTTGCCCTTGCTCTGCCTTGCTGTGTTTGTCTTGCCCTTGCTCTGCCTTGCTGTGTTTGTCTTGCCCTTGCTCTGCCTTGCTGTGTTTGTCTTGCCCTTGCTCTGCCTTGCTGTGTTTGTCTTGCCCTTGCTCTGCCTTGCTCTGCCTTGCTGTGTTTGTCTTGCCCTTGCTCTGCCTTGCTGTGTTTGTCTTGCCCTTGCTCTGCCTTGCTGTGTTTGTCTTGCCCTTGCTCTGCCTTGCTGTGTTTGTCTTTCCCTTGCTCTGCCTTGCTGTGTTTGTCTTGCCCTTGCTCTGCCCTGCTGTGTTTCTTGTTGCTGTGCCTTCCTGTGTTTGTCTTTCCCTTGCTCTGCCCTGCTGTGTTTGTCTTGCCCTTGCTCTGCCTTGCTGTGTTTGTCTTGCCCTTGCTCTGCCTTGCTGTGTTTGTCTTGCTATTGCTCTGCCTTGCTGTGTTTGTCTTGCCCTTGCTCTGCCTTGCTGTGTTTGTCTTGCCCTTGCTCTGCCTTGCTGTGTTTGTCTTGCCCTTGCTCTGCCTTGCTGTGTTTGTCTTGCCCTTGCTCTGCCCTGCTGTGTTTGTCTTGCCCTTGCTCTGCCTTGCTGTGTTTGTCTTGCCCTTGTTCTGCCTTGCTGTGTTTGTCTTGCCCTTGCTCTGCCTTGCTGTGTTTGTCTTGCCCTTGCTGTGCCTTGCTGTGTTTGTCTTGCCCTTGCTCTGCCTTGCTGTGTTTGTCTTGCCCTTGTTCTGCCCTGCTGTGTTTGTCTTGCCCTTGCTCTGCCCTGCTGTGTTTGTCTTGCCCTTGCTCTGCCTTGCTGTGTTTGTCTTGCCCTTGCTCTGCCCTGCTGTGTTTGTCTTGCCCTTCTTCTGCCGTGCTGTGTTTGTCTTGCCCTTGCTCTGCCCTGCTGTGTTTTTCTTGCCCTTGCTCTGCCCTGCTGTGTTTGTTTTACCCTTGCACTACCCTGCTGTGTTTGTCTTGCACTTGCTCTGCCCTGCTGTGCTTGTCTTGCCTTTGCTCTGCCCTGCTGTGATTGTCTTGCTCTTGCTCTGCCTTTCTGTGTTTGTCTTGCCCTTGATCTGCCCTGCTGTGTTTGTCTTGCTCTTGCTCTGCCCTGCTGTGTTTGTCTTGCCCTTCTTTTGCCGTGCTGTGTTTGTCTTGCCCTTGCTCTGCCCTGCTGTGTTTTTCTTGCCCTTGCTCTGCCCTGCTGTGTTTGTTTTGCCCTTGCACTACCCTGCTGTGTTTGTCTTGCCCTTGCTCTGCCCTGCTGTGTTTTTCTTGCACTTGCTCTGCCTTGCTGTGTTTGTCTTGCCCTTGATCTGCCCTGCTGTGTTTGTCTTTCCTTTGCTCTGCCTTGCGGTGTTTGTCTTGCCTTGCTTTGTTTGTCTTGTTCTTGCTCTGCCTTGCTGTGTTTGTCTTGCTCTGGTGTTTGTCTTGCCCTAGCTCTGCCTTGCATTGTTTGTCTTGCCCTTGCTCTGCCTTGCATTGTTTGTCTTGCCCTTGCTCTGCCTTGCTGTGTTTGTCTTGCCCATGCTCTGCCCTGCTGATTACCTTTTGATTACCAGCTGTTGTTAATAATATCCTTATCTCATTCTTCCTTCCCACTCCTACTCTCCCTCTCCTCCTTTCATCCCGCTCTTCTTGTTCCACCCCACTAATTCAATTCCACTCACTTCCTTTCACACTCCTATCCTATTCGCCTCGTCTGGCCCTCATCCTTCCATCCCTCTCAATTTGTTTTACCCTCCTCCTTCTATCCCCATTAATCTTGCCTAACCTTCATCATCCTTCCACACAACTCATAATTCACCCTCATCCTCCCATCCCACTCATCTCCTCCCACTTTCCTTCTAACCCATTCTCCTCCTACTATCCTCATCTGTCTATCCCACTCACCTCCACACACTCTCCTACTTTCATCGCCCTCCCCTCCTCCCTTCTTCTTTCCCACTTCCCCTACACTGACCCAGCTCAATCCTACCTCCCTCCCCACCTCCTTTCACCCCTCTTGCATTCCATTCAGCTCCCTCTCTCTATACCTTCCACTAAACTTCTTCTTCACCTCCTTCTAAAATCTCCAGATGTTGCATCTTTACGAGACATGGAAGCACCAGGTCAGAGGGAAGCATTCTCTAATTCCTTTTCCTGCCAGGAAAAAATACCTTATTTCGAAAAATTAGGCGCGCGCACACGCACGCACGCACGCACGCAAGCACGCACGCACGCACGCACGCACGCACAAATACACACACACGAACACGCACACACACACACACACACACACACACACACTCACACACACACACACACACACACACACACACACACACACACACAGCACCTGTTTGGAACCCCCACTTGATAAAGCACGTCAAGAAACTAGATAAAGTGCAAAGGTTTGCGACAATGTTAGTTCCAGAGCTAAAGGGAATGTCCTGTGAAGAAAGGTTAAGGGAAATCGACCTGACGACACTAGAGGACAGGAGGGTCAGGGGAGACATGATAACGACATATGAAATACTGCGCGGAATAGACAAGGTGGACAAAGACAGGATGTTCCAGGGATGGGACACAGAAACAAGAGGTCACAATTGGAAGTTGAAAACACAAATGAGTCAGAGAGATATTAGGAAGTATTTCTTCAGTCATAGAGTTGTCAGGCAGTGGAATAGCCTAGAAAGTGATGTAGTGGAGGCGGTAACCATACATAGTTTTAAGACGAGGTTTGATAAAGCTCATGGAGCAGTGAGAGAGAGGACCCAGTAGCAACCGGTGAAGAGGCGGGGCGAGACTCGACCCCTGCAACCACAAATATGTGAGTACACACACACACACACACACACACACACACACACACACACACACACACACACACACACACACACACACACACACACACACACACACACACACACAAACACACACACACACGTGCGTTAGGCCTTTTCCGTGACTGGATGTTATTTTAGCAATAGTGCTTAAGCAGATATTTTACAGATTAATTTTATAGTGCGATGCTCCAGTGAAACTCAAAATGAAAGACAGTTATCTCTGGACAATGAAGGAGGTGAAGAAGACTTGAAGATTGAAACATAATAGAAAGGTTTGCGTGATTTATTTTTGAAATGGTCATTGATGTTGAATAGAAAGAGTGGAGGTACAGTATATAAGCTACGTCACACAAAATCGATGCTACTAGACATGCAACCTGCCAGACGCTGCCACAGTTCACTGATACAGCTGAGTTTGTCACCGAGTTGTGTGCTGGAAGTAAACTAGTCTTTTTGATGATTATATTTTATTAGCAAATATGGTAACTGAGCTGGAAAATGATATTGGAAATTGTCTCCACCACTGTCTATCAAATATATTCTAACTTCAAAGGCCTAGTTATCAATGTAAGATATTGAAGCACGGCGGTGGGCCTACTGGCCCATGTAGGGCAGGACCTACAGTCACTAGAAATAAAGTTTCCACTCACCTAACTCAAACAGCACATAGCACTTCCCTCCACTCTTACCTTCTCTGTGAGGTAAGAAAGGTTATGACATTAATTAGCTAGAGATAGATCAGACTAAAGAAAGACAAAAATCTAGAGAGTAAACCATGTGAGCATCCAATATTTGCACTGCATGTCAAAAGGGAGAAGATACAAGTGGAAATTAACCTCGAGGAAATAGAGATGGAGAAGGAAACTTTGATGGTACGAGAAGAGTAGAACATGAGAGAGAAAGTAGGCGAGAGCTCTCACTGTGTCTCTCTTGAGATTAAAATAAAAAAGCAAATAGAAGAAATGAAGAACTAAAGATCTGATGGAAGAAATGGGAGCTGGAACTGAAACTACAAGAACCTGTGTTATTAAGGAGGAATATATGTAAGTGGTAGAAATAAGGTATTTAGTACTGCGAGGAAAATAAAATCTCATGGGATTTCATAAACTAGACGCAGTGTATATCAAGAAAGAAAGAACAAAGGGAAAAAGAAAGGGAGACACTGAGAAGAAAAAAGCAAGAGAGTATGGGAAGGATCAACAGAGGGAAATTGTCCAGGAATTTATCCATTACTCCACAGAATCCAAGTCCAGTATCTTCAAAAGTGAAGTGGGGAAACAGCCTGTCAGAAAACATTAAAAATGATTGATTCAGTGTGTGGCGCTCATATGTAGATGGAGTCACCAGCGAATGTGAAGTCATGACACAAAGAGGAGAGGAAAACCCTGATATTATATCTGTTATAGTGACGAAACTCTCAGGAATAATAAAAAAAATGTTATGTCCCAGAGGGAATTGCGCTGATGATCAGGAAGAGGAGTTGCACTAGTCAGAAACCGCTGGAGGTTTAAGAATATAGGGAACCTGGATAAAGTATATGAAGTATTTAAGAGGATGATGATTTACTACGTGATTTTTCATAGTCAGTTTGAAATCAAATTTTCCCCCTAGGATATAGACCTCATCACCGAGTTCCAATACTCATTTCATTCTTACTACTTCTTCATCATTAACATCATGGTACCGAGACACCATTATCATTTGTATTTTCTCAGAAGCAAATGTTACCTGCCATCCTTTTCCCAGGTTGTTGTAGCTGTAAGCTAATGATTTATGCAATTCAGAGCAGTTGACACTTTCCTCTCTTAAGAACATAAGAACATAAGAAAGGAGGAACACTGCAGCATGCCTGTTGGCCCATGCTAGGCAGGTCCTTCACAGATCCATCCCAGTAATAGAATATTTGCCCTCATAAGAACATAAGAAAGAAGGAACACTGCAACAGGCCTACTGGTCTATGCGAGGCACCTCCAATTCTCCCCACCGACTTAAGCCAATGTCTTGACCTAGTGAGGCCAGACACGTCACTAAGGGAGGAGCACTGCATCCGACGTAGTAGCCAGTCAGGTCCAACTCACTCCCACCCACACCCACTCATGTATTTATCCAACCTATTTTTAAAACTACACAATGTCGTAGCATCTATGACGGTACTCGGGAGTTTGTTCCACTCATCCACAACTCTGTTACCAAACCAGTGCTCTCCTATAACCTTCCTGAATCTGAATTTTTCCAATTTAAAACCATTGCTGCGAGTCCTGTCTATGTTAGACATTTTTAGCACGCTATTTACATCCTCTTCATTAATTCCTGTTTTCCATTTATACACCTTAATCATATCCCCACTAATTCTACGTCTTCCTAGAGAGTGCAAATTCAGGGCCCTCAGTTTATCCTCATAGGGAATATTTCTGATACAATGGATCAACTTTGTCATCCTCCTTTGTACGTTTTCCAGAGCATTTACATCCATTCTGTAAAACAGTGACCAGAACTGTGCAGCATAATCCAAATGAGGCCTAACCAAAGATATATAGAGTTGAAGAACAACCTGAGGACTTCTATTATTTATATTTCATGCTATGAAGCCAAGGATTTTGTTAGCTTTGTTGTGAACACTTAATGCACTGTTGTCTTGGTTTTAGATTACTGCTAACCAGAACTCCTAAATCCTTTTTGCAATTCGTAATATTAAGATCTACATAATTTATTTTAAATGTTGCGTGGTTGTTTTCCTGTCCAACATTTAGAACTTTTCATTTGTCAATATTAAACTGCATCTGCGACTTCTCCGACCACTCCATGAGTTTATTCAAATCATCCTGGAGTGCTCTGTGTCCTCACTACAATGAATTGGAGAGCCTATTTTGGTGTCATTAGCAAATTTACTTACGTCGCTATTTATTCCCTCATCTATGTCGTTTACATAGAATGTGAACAACAAGGGGCCCAACACTGACCCCTGTGGAAAACCGCTTGTGACGTGCCCCCATTCTGATTTCTCCCCATTTATGCGAACTCTCTGCTGCCTATTCGTCAACCATGCCTCAACCCAGGAAAAAAAATCTCCTTTTCAGTGTGCCTTAAGTTTCCTCAATAGCCTCTGATGTGGAACTCTATCGAAAGCCTTACTGAAGTCCATATACGCAATATCATATTCAATATCATCTACCTCCTCAAATACCTTAGTGAAGAAAGTCAGTAAATTCGTAAAACAGGAACGCCCATTTGTAAAACCGTGTTGAGATTCATTAATCAATCTGTGCCTATCAAGATGGCTACGAATTGCTTCGGCAATTATTGATTCCATAAATTTTCCCACTATGGAGGTAAGGCTTATTGGTCTATAGTTCGAAGCTAAGGACCTGTCACCTGTCTTGTAAATAGGTTTTTCTCCTTTTTCTAAATAGCTCTTGTTCTTTTTTATTTCTTCTATTGTCCATGGGGAAGTGGAAAAGAATCTTTCCTCCGTAAGCCATGCGTGTCGTATGAGGCGACTAAAATGCCGGGAGCAATGGGCTAGTAACCCCTTCTCCTGTATACATTTACTAAAAAAGAGAAGAAGAAAAACTTTATAAAACTGGGATGCTTAAATGTGCGTGGATGTAGTGCGGATGACAAGAAACAGATGATTGCTGATGTTATGAATGAAAAGAAGTTGGATGTCCTGGCTCTAAGCGAAACAAAGCTGAATGGGGTAGGAGAGTTTCAGTGGGGGGAAATAAATGGGATTAAATCTGGAGTATCTGAGAGAGTTAGAGCAAAGGAAGGGGTAGCAGTAATGTTAAATGATCAGTTATGTAAGGAGAAAAGAGAATATGAATGTGTAAATTCAAGAATTATGTGGATTAAAGTAAAGGTTGGATGCGAGAAGTGGGTCATAATAAGCGTGTATGCACCTGGAGAAGAGAGGAATGCAGAGGAGAGAGAGAGATTTTGGGAGATGTTAAGTGAATGTATAGGAGCCTTTGAACCAAGTGAGAGAGTAATTGTGGTAGGGGACCTGAATGCTAAAGTAGGAGAAACTTTTAGAGAGGGTGTGGTAGGTAAGTTTGGGGTGCCAGGTGTAAATGATAATGGGAGCCCTTTGATTGAACTTTGTATAGAAAGGGGTTTAGTTATAGGTAATACATATTTTAAGAAAAAGAGGATAAATAAGTATACACGATATGATGTAGGGCGAAATGACAGTAGTTTGTTGGATTATGTATAGGTAGATAAAAGACTGTTGAGTAGACTTCAGGATGTACATGTTTATAGAGGGGCCACAGATATATCAGATCACTTTCTAGTTGTAGCTACACTGAGAGTAAAAGGTAGATGGGATACAAGGAGAATAGAAGCATCAGGGAAGAGAGAGGTGAAGGTTTATAAACTAAAAGAGGAGGCAGTTAGGGTAAGATATAAACAGCTATTGGAGGATAGATGGGCTAATGAGAGCATAGGCAATGGGGTCGAAGAGGTATGGGGTAGGTTTAAAAATGTAGTGTTAGAGTGTTCAGCAGAAGTTTGTGGTTACAGGAAAGTGGGTGCAGGAGGGAAGAGGAGTGATTGGTGGAATAAGAACATAAGAACATAAGAAAGGAGGAACACTGCAGGAGGCCTGCTGGCCCATACTAGGCAGGTCCTTTACAATTCATCCCACTAACAAAACATTTGCCCTACCCAATTTTCAATGCCACCCAAGAAATAAGCTCTGATGTGAAAGTCCCACTCAAATCCAACCCATCCCACTCATGACTTATCCAACCTAGATTTGAAACTACCCAAGTCCCAGAATAACCCAACTAGTAGACTGTTCCAAGTCCTTTCTAAATCTAAACTTATCTAATTTAAATCCATTACTGGAGACATCCTCAAGACCTTATTAATATCCCCTTTATTAATACCTATCTTCCACTTATACACTTCGATCAGGTATGAGTGAAGTAACTTAAGAGTCTTCACTTTCTTCATAAGGAAGATTTCTGATGCTATGTATTAATTTAGTCATCCTACGCTGAATGTTTTCTAACGAATTTATGTCCATTTTGTAATACGGAGACCAGAACTGAGCAGCATAATCAAGGTGAGGCCTTACTAATGATGTAAGACACTTCTTGATATAAATCCCAGTAATCTATTTGCCTTATATTGCTGTCTTGGTTTAAGGTTGCTGCTCACCATAACCCCCAAGTCCTTTTCGTAATCTGTATGGCTAAGTTCTACATCATTTAATTTATAAGTACTAGGGTTATGGGCACTCCCAAGCTTCAGAGAACTGCATCTGCCAACCAAGAATAGAGTTTGTTTAAATCGGCGAATTTGCTCATATCACTAGTAATTCCCTCATCAAGATCATTGATATATATTATAAATAACAACGCCACTTGCTACAGATCCCCACTCGGATTTAACCCCATTTATGGACACTCTCTGCTTCCTGTCAGTGAGCCATGACTCGATCCACGAGAGCACTTTTCCCCCAATGCCATGAGCTGCCACTTTCTTTAACAGTCTATGGTGCGGATCTATCAAAAGCCTTAAAAGAGAGCAAATGAGAGAGTGGGTGAGATGTTATCAACAAATTTTGTTGAAAAAGAAAAAGTTTTGGAGTGAGATTAACAAGTCAAGAAATAAGAAAGCCTAGAGAACAAATGGATTTGTCAGTTAAAAATAGGAGAGGAGAGTTATTAAATGGAGAGTTAGAGGACTTTTTGAATTGGTTAAGGCAAATACATCAATGTTACCTACACTAGCAACTAATCTCAACTCGTCCATCTTATTCCTAGCACTACGGCAATTAGCATAATTTGAAAGGAATTTTCCTACTAAACCTATTACTGTCCTTATCACCCAAGGTGGCTTTTCAATATCTATCTCGATTATTACTAGTTTCCCTAGAACTCGTATATTACTACACTGGGAACTGTTTTCCTGCCAAAACCCATACCACTAACTATTCCTAGTTTATTTCCCTCCACTGCAGTGCCAGTGCTACCACCCCACACCTAGGTGAACCCAAGCATACATGTCATTTCTGCCATAGAATCCCAGTTGTCAATGAATGTTACATTTTCCTTACAGTATTTGTCCAGCCAGCAATTGACACCAATTGCCCTGGACAACCATTCACTTCCAACTCCTCTCCTTGGCAAAATACCACATATGAGAGGGTTCCCACCCTTACTTCTAATTATTTCTATTGCTGACCTATACCTGCTAATCAGGTCAAGGATTGCTCCCATTACCTCTCATGATGTCATCCAGACGGCTAACAATATCCTCCATCCCAGCCCCAGGAAAGCAAACTCTCTGTCTCCTAGGAGTGAGGAAGAGCCAGTTGTGAGTGTGGGGGAAGTTCGTGAGGCAGTAGGTAAAATGAAAGGGGGTAAGGCAGCCGGGATTGATGGGATAAAGATAGAAATGTTAAAAGCAGGTGGGGATATAGTTTTGGAGTGGTTGGTGCAATTATTTAATAAATGTATGGAAGAGGGTAAGGTACCTAGGGATTGGCAGAGAGCATGCATAGTTCCTTTGTATAAAGGCAAAGGGGATAAAAGAGAGTGCAAAAATTATAGGGGGATAAGTCTGTTGAGTGTACCTGGTAAAGTGTATGGTAGAGTTATAATTGAAAGAATTAAGAGTAAGACGGAGAATAGGATAGCAGATGAACAAGGAGGCTTTAGGAAAGGTAGGGGGTGTGTGGACCAGGTGTTTACAGTGAAACATATAAGTGAACAGTATTTAGATAAGGCTAGAGAGGTTTTTGTGGCATTTATGGATTTGGAAAAGGCGTATGACAGGGTGGATAGGGGGGCAATGTGGCAGATGTTGCAAGTGTATGGTGTAGGAGGTAGGTTACTGAAAGCAGTGAAGAGTTTTTACGAGGATAGTGAGGCTCAAGTTAGAGTATGTAGGAAAGAGGGAAATTTTTTCCCAGTAAAAGTAGGCCTTAGACAAGGATGTGTGATGTCACCGTGGTTGTTTAATATATTTATAGATGGGGTTGTAAGAGAAGTAAATGCGAGGGTCTTGGCAAGAGGCGTGGAGTTAAAAGATAAAGAATCACACACAAAGTGGGAGTTGTCACAGCTGCTCTTTGCTGATGACACTGTGCTCTTGGGAGATTCTGAAGAGAAGCTGCAGAGATTGGTGGATGAATTTGGTAGGGTGTGCAAAAGAAGAAAATTAAAGGTGAATACAGGAAAGAGTAAGGTTATGAGGATAACAAAAAGATTAGGTGATGAAAGATTGAATATCAGATTGGAGGGAGAGAGTATGGAGGAGGT
Source organism: Cherax quadricarinatus (assembly GCF_038502225.1). Lineage (NCBI taxonomy): Eukaryota > Metazoa > Arthropoda > Malacostraca > Decapoda > Parastacidae > Cherax > Cherax quadricarinatus. Next base: position 5,693,783 of record NC_091361.1, on the reverse strand, counting down.
GAACGTATTCAGATATTTGGGAGTGGACGTGTCAGCGGATGGGTCTATGAAAGATGAGGTGAATCATAGAATTGATGAGGGAAAAAGAGTGAGTGGTGCACTTAGGAGTTTGTGGAGACAAAGAACTTTGTCCTTGGAGGCAAAGAGGGGAATGTATGAGAGTATAGTTTTACCAACGCTCTTATATGGGTGTGAAGCGTGGGTGATGAATGTTGCAGCGAGGAGAAGGCTGGAGGCAGTGGAGATGTCATGTCTGAGGGCAATGTGTGGTGTGAATATAATGCAGAGAATTCGTAGTTTGGAAGTTAGGAGGAGGTGCGGGATTACCAAAACTGTTGTCCAGAGGGCTGAGGAAGGGTTGTTGAGGTGGTTCGGACATGTAGAGAGAATGGAGCGAAACAGAATGACTTCAAGAGTGTATCAGTCTGTAGTGGAAGGAAGGCGGGGTAGGGGTCGGCCTAGGAAGGGTTGGAGGGAGGGGGTAAAGGAGGTTTTGTGTGCGAGGGGCTTGGACTTCCAGCAGGCATGCGTGAGCGTGTTTGATAGGAGTGAATGGAGACAAATGGTTTTTAATACTTGACGTGCTGTTGGAGTGTGAGCAAAGTAACATTTATGAAGGGATTCAGGGAAACCGGCAGGCCGGACTTGAGTCCTGGAGATGGGAAGTACAGTGCCTGCACTCTGAAGGAGGAGTGTTAATGTTGCAGTTTAAAAACTGTAGTGTAAAGCACCCTTCTGGCAAGACAGTGATGGAGTGAATGATGGTGAAAGTTTTTCTTTTTCAGGCCACCCTGCCTTGGTGGGAATCGGCCAGTGTGATAATATAATAATAATAAAATATTTGTCATTTTCCATTTATCAGACACTATGCTAGTTTGCAGTGATATGTTGAAAAGACTAACCAAAGGCATGCTAAGTTCCTCTTTACATTCCTTTAACATCCTTGCAAACAGTTCATCAGGGCCTGGGGATTTGTTAGGTTTTAGTTTCTCTATTTGTCTGAGAACCATATCACTAGTTACCGCAATCGTGCATAGTTTATTATCGTAGTCTGCCTATGAATGAGATCTGAGATGAGTTGAAGGTCATTGAAGTAAACATTTCATAATAATGACCCAAGCACACACTTCCCTGTGGAACACTTGCATCAATAGTATCTTGCTGGTTCTGTATCGCTGAGAGTTATGCCTAGAGATCTGACTAGCGAGTAAACACTAAGAAGGCGTAGTGCCGAGCCAGAGACCCCAAGTTCTAGAAGTTCTGTCAAGAGTCCCTGGTGCCGTACTCGGTCGTAAGCACCAGCAATGTCTATTGCTACCACACAGCTGACCTTGGATTCATTCAGTAACTGGTGCCACATACTGAAGCCATAATGACAGTCACAAAGATGCGAATGGAAGACGAAAAACGCTACCATCTGCCGTGAGAGTATTGCCTCAAAAATCTTGCCAGTGATTAACAGGAGTGAGATTGGTCTGTATTTGTTGATTTCCGTATTTTGAACAGGGACTATATTTGACTTTCTCTCTTCCGGATTTCATTATTTTTGGATCGGAAATCATGGCTTTCTATTTCCCTAAGCGCTTAATAACCCTTACCAGTTTAACTCTCCCCAAGCAATGTGATAATCTCTCTCTCTCTCTCTCTCTCTCTCTCTCTCTCTCTCTCTCTCTCTCTCTCTCTCTCTCTCTCTCTCTCTCTCTCTCTCTCTCTCTCTCTCTCTCTCTCTCTCTCTCTCTCTCTCTCTCTCTTTCTCTCTTATTGTGTGAAGACCAGTGAGTAATTAGGCTAAGTGATGGAGACTATGGTGGAGAGGGCTGCTAGAACTGCCTCATTATACTGTCCTTGACAACCATGGAACTCATCTCACTCTCTGGCTGTAAATGCTGCCCTCATCTTTGTATATTGCTTCATCTGTGACCTCTTATGTTACTGATTGCCTCTGCCATGTCTAGTTTCGCAAATGACTCTCAAATACCTCATATTTCATCACTGACTTACGCTGTCATGTCTAATTTCGGTATCGACTTCTGCTATGCCTAGTTTCGATACTGACTGACTTAGCCATCACTCATTTCACCTCTGACTGATTTAGCCAAGACTAGTTTCATTACTGAACGGCTGAGCTGTACCTCATTTAATTAACAACCGCCTCAAACATGTCTGGCTTAACAGTGTCCTGTTTCACAGTTAACTGCTTCAGCAATGTTTAGTATCACAGATGATTGACTCTATTATGCCTAAGTTTAACGAGTGTTCACCCGCTGATAGAGGTGACACCAGCTGTAACACCTATTCATTATTGTGCTGTAGTCCATTGTGTATATTTTTCCAAGGAAAGGTATAATCCTATATTTACTCGCTTATGCTGATAACCTACTAAGAAAGAGAAGTCATCAGTGAACTCAATGACAGTATACATGGGAGCATATTTAAAAGAAAGATGCAGGGAGATTTATAGACCAGACTGTGGCCATTTAGTTTTAAGGAATGTTATGTATTATCTGGATGTTTGTGGATACCATCACCCAATCATTAGTTGGCATGCTAAAAGTGCACAGACATATTTTAAATGACCAGTTGAACGGCAACATCGTCACTCTCGTGAGTGCAGGTGTTGTCCTTGACACACAGGTGAGTCAAGCGAGACTAACAAATGATTAACTTTTATTTCATTTATTTTTTATGACAAACTACAACAAATTGTATTTGATATAAAATGTTCATTGTACATTCGCTACATATTTTTTTTTTGTTAGGGAACAAACAATACTGAACCAGGTGATATTTTGGGAAAAGTTTATTTCCATTTTCTTTTCATTCTAATATCGCACTTAAGAGCAATATTTATATTGCGCTCAACATTAAAGTACACTTCCTAGGTTTTTACAAAAGGTTTAATCGAAGTTCATAGCTGAAAATTTCAAACTCATCTCGATTTAAAAATTGTTATCCAATTGTTTCCGTCACGTAATTCTGTGCACTAAATAGTCAAGATTCTCAAAAACACTGCAATGAAATAATTATCATACGTCACAAGTGTGACATACCGAGGAGTGAGAAAAGATGGGGATTTTACGGACTGAAAACAATGAGGAGGAAGAATTCGTAAGCAGTGAGGTACCTGCACATGCCAGCTAATGGTACGACTCGCTTTGTTATACAGTTTTTCACACAAATACCGTTTTCGCACCCCTTCCTTGTGCGTCTGTGTTGTATGCTATGCAAGTTATTTTACTATAGGGCCACACAAAAAAATATTTAATATGAAAAAACATAGCTCAATTAGAGCTTTCTTTAAAAGTGAACTCAAGGTGTGCATAATAATTTAATTTAATATCAAACACACTTGCAACAATGACTAGTAATTCATCCCTATTTGACAGCAAATATGAATGATAAACTTATCGCATAAACGAAGGTCGGCAGAGAAAATCCAGTCAGAAATTCAGTAATATTTCCTGTGGAGAGAGTTTATTTGCATAACCATGCGCTAAACAGAAACAAATTATTCCAACATCTCATCTTGAAGCAAGACAGTTAAATCATTTTTAGAAATTTCGGAACCACTCCCATGTAGTCTAAATTATAATAAATATTTTAACATTATAAGGTTCGTTTTGAGAAAAATGAATGAAGGACTGAAACACGAGAATTTAATAACAAGCAGCCCAACGATAATGTACCAATAGTTACATGTAACTGTTTCCAGAACGAACAATCAAACATTTATTTAATAGTATAATAGATCACACGTATCCTGACTTTTAAATAGTAATGCAACAAGCATCACACCCCATTCCTCGTAATAATTTAAATTTTTGAATTGATGAACCTGTAAACCAGCGGAAGACTTCGGTCATATGTCGAGAAGCCTCAGTAGCGCCTCAACATATGACTAAGACCCGCGTCAGGGAACACTTGCCCTGTTTCCTGACGAGTCTTACCTATCATAATTTAACGTTGAGAATTACGTTTCACCCGAACACAATGGGTGTCTTGAAGAGGTCCAAGAGAGGAGACATGATTGAAGTGTATAAGTGGAAGATGGGCTTGAATAAAGGGGATATAAGTAAAGTTCTGAGGGTATCCCTCCAAGAAAGAATTCGAAATAAGGACATAAGAAAGTACCGGTTTGGAAATAGAATAGTTAACGAGTGGAACAGTCTGCCTAGTAGGGTCACTGAGGCTGAAACTTTGCATAGCTTCTCATTTAGGTTAGATAAATGGGCAAGTGAGAGAGGTTCCATTTGAGTGGGCCTTGTACAGAGTAGTGGGTTGCGATTTAAGAAGGATCTTCTTAGCATGGGTCAAGAGGCCTCCAGCAATGTTCCATTTTCTTGTGTTCTTAAGTATGTTAAAGCCTTGCATATATATATATATATATATATATATATATATATATATATATATATATATATATATATATATATATATATATATATATATATATATATATAACATATATATATATATATATATATATATATATATATATATATATATATATATATATATATATATATATATATATATATATATATATATATATATATATATATATAGAAAATATAGGGAGGTACCACCTCTAGAACTGTTATAGGGACCCTCATCCTCAGAGAAAAGAATAAACTTGCTTCAGGGAAAACTCAAGGTTCTCCCTGAAGCTGTTGGAGAATTTTCTCCTACCACCCCCAATATTTTATGTATATTTATTTAAAGACAAAATACATTGACAAAACATTCACAAAAATACGATAGAAAGTAAAACAATATAGGTAACTGAGAGCTACATATCGAATACTTCGTCCAGCTCCCCGGCGGTGGGCCCTGTGCCCAGAATGCTGCAGGCATTTCCTCTCTGGATTGCAACACTGAGTCTCTGAAAGAGGAAGCTGGTCGCCCTGTGGTCCTTGGTTTCTATGATGAGCTTTTCACCCAGCTCTATTAGGAACTTTAGAGCACACTTGCCCCATGCTTCAAGGGTCTCCGACCCTATTGGGATGAAGTTATAGCAAGGGGGAAGGTCTTCATATTTGCGGATCTTCTGGGTCTCCCTGTGGCTGGCAGCTCCACCCCCTTCCACTACGGAGTATGGCAAGTAGGTGCCTGCCAATGTGGCGGCACATGTGTAGTCCCAGGCAATCTGCTTTCCATCCTTCCAAGGTAGCATAGTGGCTCCATCAGGACGCTTTTGACTTCCGTCCGCCCTCTGCACTTGGGGTTCCCGTTGAGCTGGGCAACGGGCTGTGGCGAGGCTTCTCTTTATGATGTCATTGACCTCCTCATGCCTGGCATACTTCCCTTCTGCTGTGTGACACACGAGACCGTGAAGTCCGAATTGATCAGTTGTCGCCCTGCCGCAAATACACTATATAATATATATATATATATATATATATATATATATATATATATATATATATATATATATATAAATATATATATATATATATATATATATATATATATATATATATATATATATATATATATATATATATATATATATATATATATATATATATATATATATATATATATATATATATATATATATATCAGGCTAATGATAATGTAGCACAAGCTAAAATCCAACAAAATGCAATATTACATTCGTGTATTTCCAAAAAATATCTGGTCTCCCGTTGTAAAATAGCAGATTTTGCATTAATTCACTTCTGTCCTTGAGAACAAAAGAGATGAGCAGCTGGTTCGATCTGTGTATTTAGTTGTTGGGCTGCAAGGAATACCTCTCGTTCATCTTGAATAAAGGTAATTTCCACATGTCAAAAATACCCTTGCAAAAATTTATGTGAGATTCCTCGTTGATAAATTTACTCTGGAAAAACAATAAATCTAGCTCTTGAATACTTGACTATCAGCATACTAGAATAAGATAACGGAAGGTTCGAACTTAATATCTAAATTGAAATGTTTTAATTCATAACTTTAGGCACTTTCTATTAAATAGCCAATTGGAGGGTGGATTAAGAATCATTTTTGTAGGTAACCCAGAAGGAAGTTATTCAATTAAGTTGTTGCGAATTACTTTTCATTTTTCATTTTTTTTTCTTCCCCGTACATATCGTTTTTATTTCTCTCACAACACAAGAAGACTTCTTTCGATCAAGTTCAGATTGTCAACACCAGTGTAAAGTAGTGCAAGATTTTAGAAACAACTGGATTGTGTAAGTGCACTGTGACTAAAGTCATTGAGAACCAATAGGAAATACGGAAATTCAAGTGTGCACATACTTAGACATTTGCTAATATTTATTTGTAAATTTGTATAAAAATTTAATTCTCTATTAATCACGTTCAATATATTTCAGTGTACCCCTTCCGAATTGCTTTAATATTTAATGGCCAATGCATCTTACGGCCAGGATAGCACCATTTAGTTTCGCTTTGCATGTCACAAAACTTGCCAGTGCACTAATTTTCAATTATAGGTTTATTATTTGGAATCACTGGAGTCCATGTAATAACTGAAGAAAGTTTCTCATCATCTGCTTCAATTTTCATTCCTGATGTGTTTTCCGGAAAGCAGCGTTGATTTTGTCTTCAATTCGTTCCAATTTACTATTTTTTTAAATAAAAAGTAATATTGAATTTTATTCAGAAACTTACAAATGTCTCGTCTTACTGGCTACAAAATATGAACACTGATGCAGTCCATAAGTAGAAATTTGCCTTGAAACTATTGGCTCTTTAGGTACAAATTCGAAGGCTTTAGTGGAATTAATATAAAAAATGAAATAGTTGGATTTGGAGCAATTACTGTATAACGACTTCTCATAATCTTCAACCTTTCATTGTTTTTAAGTTATTTTAAAAGAAATCTTTGCTTGGGTTATGAAATTTTTAAAGTTCCAGTTTTTTAAATAAGTAGGCTTAAATTTAATAATTAGAAAACGCCTCTTCTGGTTGACTTCAAACATTTATGCGTTGGTACATCTTAAATGTGTTTCCTTTTTAAACACTATTCAAATACTCACCGAATAGTCAGTCTTTGCATTCTTTGTTTTACACAGAAGAAATGGAACCCACTCTTTCCAAGTTGCGCAGTGTCATTAGAACATAAGAACATAAGAAAGAAGGAACACTGCAACAGGCCTACTGACCCATGCGGAGAAGGTCCCTGTCCCCCCTGGATTAGCCCAATGAATCCCCCCCCCCCGAATTAAGCCAATGACCTACCAAGTCTGGTCACCTCCACTCAAGGATGGAGCACTGCACCAGACCCAGCAGCACAAGCTAGTCAGATCCAATTCACACCCACCCACACCAACTCTTAAGAAGAACATAAGAACGAAGGAACACTGCAGAAGGCCTACTGGCCCATGCGAGGCAGGTCCAAGTCTCCTACCGGCTTAAGCCAATGCACCCAACCTAGTCAGGTCAGGTCACATTGACTTAAGGGAGGAACAGGGCAACCGACCTGTTAGCACAAGCTATCAGGTCTAACTCACACCCACCCACATCTACTCATGTATTTATCCAACCTATTTTTAAAGCTACACAACGTTCTGGCCTCTATAACGGTACTTGGGAGTTTGTTCCACTCATCCACAACTCTATTACCAAACCAGTACTTTCCTATATCCTTCCTGAATCTGAATTTTTCCAACTTAAAACCATTGCTGCGAGTCCTGTCTAGGCTAGATATTTTCAGCACACTATTTACATCCCCTTTATTTATTCCTGTCTTCCATTTATACACCTCAATCATATCCCCCCTAATTCTACGTCTTTCTAGAGAGTGCAGTTTCAGGGCCCTTAGTCTATCCTCATAGGGAAGGTTTCTGATACATGGGATCATCTTTGTCATCCTCCTTTGTACATTTTCCAGAGAATTTATATCCATTCTGTAATACGGTGACCAAAACTGTGCAGCATAATCTAAATGAGGCCTAACCAAGGATGTATAGAGTTGAAGAACAACCTGAGGACTCTTATTATTTATGCTTCTTGATATGAAGCCAAGGATTCTATTAGCTTTATTGCGAACACTTATGCACTGTTGTCTTGGTTTCAGATTACTGCTAACCAGAACTCCTAAATCTTTTTCACAATCCGTAATATTAAGATCTACATTATTTAGTTTATATGTGGCATGGTTATTGTCCTGTCCAACATTTAGAACTTTGCATTTGTCTATATTAAACTGCATCTGCCACTTCTCCGACCACTGCATCAGTCTATTCAAATCTTCCTGGAGTGCTCGAATGTCCTCGTCAGAATGAATTCGACGGCCTATTTTGGTGTCATCGGCAAACTTGCCGATGTCGCTCTTTATGCCCTCATCTATGTCGTTTATGTAGATTGTGAACAGCAGGGGGCCCAACACTGACCCCTGTGGAACACCGCTCGTGACGCTTCCCCACTCTGATTTCTCCCCATTTATGCAAACTCTCTGCTGCCTATTTGTCAACCATGCCTCTATCCAGGAAAAAATTTCTCCTCCTATTCCATGTGCTTTAATTTTCCTCAATAGTCTCTGATGTGGGACCCTGTCAAAAGCCTTACTGAAGTCCATATACACAATATCATATTCATTACCATGATCTACCTCCTCAAATACCTTAGTGAAAAAAGTTAATAAATTCGTAAGGCAGGAACGCCCCTTTGTAAAACCATGCTGAGATTCGTTGATTAATTTATGCTTTTCAAGATGGCTACGAACTGCCTCGGCAATTATTGATTCCATAAATTTTCCCACTATGGAGGTTAGGCTTATTGGTCTATAGTTCGAAGCTAAGGACCTGTCACCTGTTTTGAAAATAGGTATCACATTTGCCATTTTCCACTTATCTGGCACCATGCCAGTTTGTAGTGATATGTTGAAAAGATTAGCCAAAGGTGTGCTAAGCTCCTCTTTACATTCCTTTAGAACCCTTGCATACAGTTCATCAGGGCCTGGGGATTTGTTAGGTTTTAATTTATCTATTTGCCTAAGGACCATGTCACTTGTGACCCTAATAGTGCACAGTTTATTATCGTCCTGTTCTACATAATTTATCATTACTGGAATATCGCTGGTATCCTCCTGTGTAAAAACTGAGAGGAAGTATGTGTTAAAAATTCTACACATTTCCTTATCACTGTCAGTGAGCTGACCCGAGGAACTTTTGAGTGGGCCTATCTTGTCCCTGATCTTACTTCTGTATACCTGAAAGAATCCTTTTGGGTTAGTCTTCGATTCTTTTGCAACTTTAACCTCATAATCTCTTTTTGCTTTTCTAATTCCCTTTTTTATTTCTCTCTTTAACTGAATATATCGATTTCTTAATTGCCCCTCTCCTCTTTTGATTTGCCTATATATGCCTCTCTTTTGACCAATCAGATATTTTAATCTATTGTTCATCCATTTAGGATCATTTTTGTTTGATCTGATTTCCCTATTTGGAACATAATTTGACTGAGCAGCTAGAACTATGCCCTGGAAAGCATCATATCGGCAACCATCACCACCTACCTGACCCTTAGTCAGGTCATTCCAGTTCAGCCCACCTAAGTAATTTTTCAGTCCTATGAAATCAGCCAAGCGAAAGTCAGGGACGGAGACTTGATTGCCATTATTAGGGGAATTCCATGATATATTAAAACTGAGTGATTTGTGATCACTCTCCCCAAGCTCATCATTAACCTCAAGATTATTAATTAGTGTTTCCCTACTGGCAAGAACCAAGTCAAGGAGGTTATTTCCCCTAGTTGGCTCTGTCACAAACTGTTTTAAAAAACAATCCTGGATCGTATCAAGAAAGTCACCCGACTCTAAATTTCCTGTCAAATTGCTCCAGTCAATCTGTCTATAGTTGAAATCTCCCATTAGCACAACATTTTCGTATGTAGATGCCTTACGAATTTCGTCCCATAGAAGTTTACTGCACTCCCTATCAAGATTTGGGGCCCTGTAAATCACACCCAAAATTAGTTTTTCTCGGCCCTCGAGAAGCTGTAACCAAACAGATTCAGTGGCTGACGCTTCTAATTTAATATCTTGTCTAACACAACAATTTAAATTGTCTCTGACATACATCGCTACTCCACCACCTTTCCTGTTGACCCTGTCAGTGTGGAATAATTTATAGCCTTGTATGTGACTTTCAGAGGGCATCTCTCTATCTTTCAGATTGAGCCAGGTCTCTGTTATAGCAATAATATCTATGTTTCCTGCACTTGCAATTAATCTTAGCTCATCTATCTTATTTCTAACACTCCTGCTATTAGTATAGTAAACCTTAAGGGAGCTAGTCCCTTGCTGCCCTCTGCTGTTCCCCTTTGTTTGCTGACCTGTTCTATTGTCTTTATTTATAACTTCATGCTGAATGCCTTTTATACATTTACTGTTTCCAACCCTAGTGTTGCAACCTGCTTGTTTCCCACACACACCCATACCTCTATCTTCCATCAGTTTAAAATCATAGGCATTTCACCAATGGCCTTCTCAATCGAGTCTGCAAGTGCTACCACCCCTGACCCAGAGAGATGTACCCCATCCCTTGCATACATATCATGTTTTCCATAAAAGTTGTTCCAGTTGTCAATGAATGGGATTGCAAGTTCCTTGCAGTATCTGTCTAGCCAGCAATTTACACCAATTGCCCTAGACAACCATTCATTTCCTACTCCCCTTCTAGGCAAGATGCTACATATGATTGGGATCCCTCCCTTAGACTTAATGAAATCTATAGCTGACCTGTACTTATCTAGCAGCTCTTCTCTCCTACCCTTCCCAATATCATTTCCACCAGCACTGAGACAGATAATGGGCTTGTTCCCATTACCTGACATGATATTATCCAGCCTGTTGACAATGTCCCCAACACCAGCTCCAGGGAAGCACACTCTATCTCTCATCTTCTTATTCCTATTACAAAAAGCACGGTCAATATATCTTACCTGAGAGTCACCAACCACAAGAATGCGCTTACCTTCATTAGCAGGGGCAGTAGTACCCTTACCTTCACTGGCCACTGAAGTACATTCATCCTGGAGAACAGAGAAGCGATTTCCTACCTTCAGATCTTCACTCTTAACTTTCCTTATTCTGATGCGCCTCCCATTACTGTGAACAACTCGCCACTTGTAGCAGGTGCTGGGCTGCACCTCACTGCTGGTAGCCGTTGCTACCTCCCCAACTACAGCCTCCTTACAGCGAGAGACAGACTGCACCTCACTGCTAGAAGTCTCATTCCCCACAACTCCAGCCACCTCACACTCTCTCCCAGACCCATTGAGGTGGACCTTCAGCCTCCTAATCTCCTCCTGGAGAAGCAAGACCTCCTCCTTCAACTCTCCAACCTCAGTTTTTAAAACACTGCAGAAGCAAGCCATGCTTTGTAACCGTCCACGCTAATCCCCAAAGCAGTTCAGGGTCTGTGACCTCACGTGACGACTGACCACTGACGTTTTACCCTGAATAACTGTACTCGGGAGTTTGTTCCACTCATCCACAACTCTATTATCAAACCAGTGCTTTCCTATATCTTTCCTGAATCTGAATTTTTCTAACTTGAAACCATTGCTGCAAGTCCTGTCTTGGCTGGAAATTTTCAGCACGCTATTTACATCCCCTTTATTTATTCCTGTTTTCCATTTATAAACCTCGATTATATCCCCCTAATTCTACGCCTTTCGAAAGAGTGCAGATTCAGGGCCCTCAGTCTATCCTCATAGGGAAGATTTCTGATACATGGGATCATCTTTGTCATCCTCCTCTGTACGTTTTCCAGAGCATTTATATCCATTCTGTAATACGGTGACCAGAACTGAGTAGCATACTCTAAATGAGGCCTAACCAAGGATAAATAGAGTTGAAGAACAACTTGAGGACTTCTATTATTTATACTTCTAGATATGAAGCCAAGAATTCTTTTAGCTTTATTGTGAACACTAATGCACTGTTGTCTTGGTTTTAGATTACTGCTAACCAGAACTCCTAAATCCTTTTCGCAATCAGTAATATTAAGATCCACATTATTTAGTTTATATGTTGTATGGTTATTTAACTGTCCAACATTTAGAACTTTGCATTTGTCAATATTAAACTGCATTTGACACTTCTCCGACCATTGCATCAGTCTATTCAAATCATCCTGGAGTGCTCTAGTGATATGTTAAGAAGATTAGGCAAAGGTATGCTAAGTTCCTCTTTACATTCCTTTAACACCCTTGCAAACAGTTCATCAGGACCTGGGGATTTGTTAGGTTTCAGTTTCTCTATTTATCTGTGGACGATGTCACTAGTTACCGAAATCGTACATAGTTTATTATCCTGTTCTACATAATCTATTATTTCAGGGATATCGCTAGCATTTTCCTGGGTGAAAACTGAGAGGAAGTAGGTATTTAGAATTTCACACATATCCTTATCACTGTCAGTGATCTGACCATAGTTACTCTTAAGTGGGCCAATCTTGTCCCTAATCTTACTTCTGTATATCTGAAAGAACCCTTTTGGGTTAATCTTTGAATCCCTTGCGATCTTAGCCTCATAATCCGTTTTTGCTTTTCTTTTTCCTTTATTTATGTTTCTCTTGAATTGAATGTATTGATTTCTTAACTGCCCATCCCTTCTTTTGATACGCCTATATATGCCTCTCTTTTGATCAATGAGATGTTTTTATCTATTGTTCATCCATTTGGGATCATTTTTTTTTACATCTAATTTCCCTACTAGGAGCAAAAGTTGTCTGGGCAGCTAGAACTATGCTCTGAAAAACGTCATATTAGCAACCAAGGTCACCTACCTGACTCATAGTCAGGACATCCCAATTTAGCCCACTCACGTAATTTTTCAGTCCCATGAAGTCGGCCAAGCGAAAATCTGGGACAGAGATTTGATTGCAGTTATCTGGGTAATTCCATGATATATTGAAACTAAGTGATTTGTGATCACTTTCCTCAAGCTCATCATTAACCTCAAGATTATTAATTAGTGAATCTTTGTTGACAAGAACCAAGTCACGCAGATTGTTTCCTTTAGTTGGTTCTGTCACAACCTGTTCTAAAAAGCAATCCTGAACTGTATCAAGAAAGTCACTAGACTCAAGATTTCCTGTCATATTGTTCCAATCAATTTGTCTAAAGTTAAAATCTCCCATTATCACAACATTTTCATATCTAGATGCCATATGAACTTCGTCCCATAACAGCTTACTGCACTCCCTATCAAGGTTTTGGGGCCTATAAATCACACCCAGAATTAATTTGTCACGTCCATCGAGAAACTGTAGCCAAACAGATTCTGTGTTCGATGTTTCTAATCTTATATCATATCTAAGACAACAATTTAAATTTTCTCTGTCAAACATCGCCACTCCACCACCCTTCCTGTTGACCCTATCAGGGTGGAATAGTTTATAACCCTGTATGTTGCACTCAGAAGTCATTTATCTATCTTTCAGGTTGAACCACCTCTCTGTTATACCAATAATGTCTATATTACCTACACTTGCAAGTAATCTTAGCTCATCTATCTTATTTCTTAGACTTTTACTATTTGTATAGTAAACCTTAAGGGAGCTGGTCACTCGTTGCCATCTACTATCTCTCTTTGTTTGTTGATAAATTGATTTGCCATTACTAGCAACTTTATTTTGCATATTGTCTTTTAAACATATCCCTGAGGTATCCCGGTAATAACTGCTAATTTTAACCCTAATGCTGCAGCCTGATTGTTTCCCACAAACACCCATACCTCTATAATCTATTAGTTTAAATTCCTAGACAAGTCATTAACTACCCTCTCAACTGAATTGGCTAATGCAACCATTCCGTCCCCAGAGAAATGAACCCCATCCCTTGCATACATATCACGTTTGCCAAAGAATAGGTCCCAGTTATCAATGAATGGGATTGGAAGTTCCTTGCAGTACCTGTCTAGCCAGCAATTTGTACCAGTTGTCCTAGACATCCATTTATTGCTCACTCCCTTTCTAGGCTAGATGCTACATATGACTGGGATCCCTCCCTTAGACCTAACTACTTCTATGGCTAACCTGTACTTATCCAGCAGCTCCTCTCTCCTGCCCTTCCCAATGTCATTATCCCAAGCACTAAGACAGATAATGGGCTTGTTCCCATTACCTGCCATAATATTATCTAACCTGCTAACTATGTCACCAACACCAGCTCCAGGAAGGCACACTCTCTGTCTGACCTTTCTGTCTCTGTTACAAAATGCACGGTCCACATATCTTACCTGAGAATCGCCTACTATTAAAATACTTTTAGCTTGATTAGCAGGGGAATCAGTGGTACCTTCAACCTCACTAACCACTGAAGTACACTCGTCTTGGAGAACAGAGAGTCGATTTCCTACCTTCTCATCTTCTCTATTAACTCTCCTCATCTTCCTTCTTCCTGAACTGTGAACCACTTGCCACTTACAGAGGATGCCACTATCACTGCTGGCGACCATTCCTTCCTTATCAGCTAAATCCTTCTCACACTCGCTCATAAACTCATCTATGCGAAGCTTCAGCCTCCTATTTTTCTCCTGGAGAAGTAGAATCTCCTTCTTCAGCACTTGAACCTGAGATTCTAAAACACTACAACAAGCCATGGTGCTTGGTAACAGCCCACGCTAACTCTCAAGAGCTTAGGCAGGTATGACCGCAGGTGACCACAGACCTCAGTGGTGTTAGAGGCGCTTTTATTGGATCTCTGTAGATGTGTTACTGTTTTTTAGAGGAGGCGACTTGAATGAGTCGCCTCCTGTGGAAAAAAATGAAAATGAGGAAGGGCTGCATGAAACATACATTATCCACAGCAAAGGAAATAACTGATACTCATTTAACTGACTCAAAAGATATAAAGGATCTTGATGATAGATTCAAATGCCTCAAGAACTAGCGGACCTGAGCTTTAAACAGGACAATTGCTTTTCTAGGATGGAAAATATAAGTCAAAATATCTCTGAACAACGGATAACTGATCATGGGTGCCACGAAACCCGTCGTAATAACTTCACAAAAAAGATAGTGTAAGTTTTAAAAGGTTTTCTGGTGTTTACACATCTGACTCTTCAGAGCCAACTGAGAGAGCTCCACGAGCGTCATCGGGTAACACAGTGCTATCTCAAAATGACTAAATATTTTGAAATAGGTTGGCCATAAAATGAAAAAAGGAAACATGGCAGAGCCATACTAGAAAATGAAAATACAACTGAGTTTAATATAAGAGAAGGAACAACCATCCAGAGGATTGCTCAGGATAAAGGTGATGAAAAATTGCTCAACTGAATCAAAAGCTGTACAAGAATGGTATACAATACCGACAAGATGAAATTGAGACACATGTGCAACATCTGGGTATCTTTATTGTAGACGTTTCGCCATCCAGTGGCTTTAGCAATACAAATTTCAGAACATAATTTGAAGACAGTAGAACTATGTACAGAAGATGAGGTAATCAGTCCCTCAACCTTGGAGTTGGTGCGAAGAGCACCGTAGTCGTGGAGATTCTGAAGCAGAAGCAAGGCGCTTGACGCTTATATACTAACGTCAGGTGGAAATGGGACGGGTAGCAGACGAGGGCATAATCACTAGTAGGCGGGATTCCCCAGTGGAAGTAGGTTTTACCCAAAGAGATGGGTTAGTTGTAGACGTAGTTGTCGTAGTCGTGAAGGTTATGTACATGTCCTCCGTACATAGTTCTACTGTCTTCAAGTTATGTCCTGGAATTTGTATTGATAAAACCACTGGATGGCGAAACGTCTGCAGTAAAGATACCCAGATGTTGCACATGTGTCTTAATTCAATCAAAAGTAAGTGTCTTCTATCATTAGAGACATTGCCATCGTTCATGCTGGAAACAGTAAACAAGGCCAGCTGAATTAAAGAGGAGAGAAAATGCGAAAAAAGGAAAGCCTTCTGTCTAACCTTTGGAAAGTTGTGCTGTCTTATCCAACACGAGTGGTTCAACAATGTGAAATTGTGAACGTCGGTAAAATCTCAAGATACTAAGTAACTTTCCAAATCTAGAGTAAAGCATTCATAAACTAAAACAAAAACTTCTAAAGCACGATAAGAAGAAAGATAAATTCTCTCTCTTCAGTGATGCCATGTATCAGGCACAGGTCATCAAAATGGCATTCAACATGGGTACAGAAAACAGCATTTTCCATGCTGCAGACAGCTGTGAGATTTTATCACTAACTCTCTTCACAGGTCAGTGTAAATGCATTGGCCTCAAACTGGCAGCCGCCTTGAAAGATCGCAGGATGTAGTCCCAGGTGAAATAGAAGAGTTTTGAAAAATAGTACTTACTGGAAAATATGATTCAGAAAACATTTGACTGAACAGGCTTGTGCTCTTCACCTGACAATGGTCAATGCCTAAGCACATTCTGATTAGCATGACGTAGAGGCATATGTTTATAAGCAAGGAGTTGCTAACTTTGAAAAATAAACTTGGTCACTGTGAGATTTGCAGCTTCAGTCTGGAGTTCGAAACAGTGAAGCAAAAGCAGCCCAACAATCAGTCTGGGGCTCTGGTGGCCTGGTGGTTAACGCTCTCGCTTCACACGGTGAGGGCCTGGGTTCGATTCCCAGCCAGAGTAGAAACATTGGACGTGTTTCTTTCCACCTGTTGTCTATGTTCCCCATCAGTAAAATGGGTACTTGGGTGTTAGTCGACTGGTGTGGGTCGCATCCTGGGACACTGACCTAAGGAGGCCTGGTCACAGACCGGGCCGCGGGGGCGTTGACCCCCGGAACTCTCTCCAGGTAAATCTCCAGGTACTACCCTCAAGCTTCATCCGCAGACATACTGATGCTGCTGTGCGTCTCCCTGAATTTGTTAATTTTGACATCATGTGAATGAACGTTACAGTGAAGGGTCAGTGCAGACAGTACTTGGAGTAATGTTTCAAGAAGTAACATATGATATTCAAGACAAGTCACAGTAACAAAGTCTAGAGTAAGCATAGGAAGGATCTTTATTGGTTCTGGTTGATGACACTTTTAGAAATTGTTAAACAAATCATCGGCATTTTCCAAAAATAAACACCAGTATTTTGATTTGTGATCAGGGTACAGAAGCTGTACTCCACTGAACAAAGAAAAATATTATATGGGTTTTTTAATCGTAAAGTAATATAGAATTTCAGGATGGGTTGGATTTATGTCAGAAACTGGCCATCCACCAGCAAAAACTAACAAAATCTGGCTGCTGTCCAGTAGTTCATAACTGTATCACAGATTAAAAAATAGTGAAAAGTCATATCTTTCAAAGACAGAGGAAGCTTAGCTATTCACCAAGTAAAAAGAGACTAAAAAGCTCAGTGATGAGCCAGGTATTGTAAATTATTTTGAGAGGTATTGGTCATTTCCAGAAAGTATTTTCAATGGGAAGATGAGGAAAGTACCACATTTTTTGGTATCCTGCATGGACCATCATTGCTTTGTCCTACAGTTGGATTAATCATTAAAGAGAAATGATTTTGACCTCTATGTACAGTGCCTACTTAGAATGCCAGACTTCTTTTTCTCATATGATGCCCAGCACTGAGTAAGGTACATGGCAAATTTAACGATATAATTTGCAAATATCGAACAGACATTCAGGAGCAACAGAGTTTTTGAAACCAGAAAGAAGCATTTAGAGTTGAGCTGTCCATGGTGCCAGGGTGTCGTACACATGTGGACAAAACCATGGAAGTTTTTTATTAAGAACTTCCAGCTTCATGGAGTAACATTTGGTGCTGGCCTTTCAGGAGTTACAATGAATGTACTGTACTTACTACTCACGAAATATCAAAGTTCTTTGCTGCAACATTTTTCCAGGGCAGACATGGAAGACTCAGACGCACACGATGTATAAGAACACATCCAATGCTAAAATATAGAGGAGACATCAGTATGTGCAGTAGAAAAAAAAAATTCCAGCTTCTTGTGTCCGTTCGATCCATCTCTGGAAAAACTCAAGATCTGCAACTTGTCATCAGTTGCATCAATACCTTTTGAAGTCACTAAAGATCTGTTATAAACCTAAGAGAGAAGTGCAAAAGCAAGTGCTGACTTTGTGGAAAAAAATATTCAAAAACAATTCTGACTTCCTTGAGCTCATAAGGAAGATGGGTTTCAAAAATATGGTCGAGTATTAAAACCAGAGCAACATTAAAACAAAGCTTTTTTGAAATTAGAAGCTTTTCAGAGAGACATAGCAGATGTCATATACAACATAGACACAGCTGATGGGTTTTAAGTTAAAACATACAAAGCTGCAAACATATGATTCTTGATAAAGACGGAGGGAGGGATGTGCCATTTAAAGTCAATCGGGTGAATTTGGTCTATTTGGCAAGTCCTCTTTATGAGAAATGGCCAGAAAGAACATATGTGCCAGCCACAATTCTACCAAATTCGGGATGAACATAAAGAAAAAAATACATATCATTTATTTTAAGTATTTTTAATAAATGTAAACTAGCCTACGATAAATATAGCAGAATTTATAGCAATTTATAGCAGAATTTATAACAGAATTTAAGAGAGGTTAGGTGAGGTTTCTAAGTTACTTTTGGTCCAAAATTATTATAATTATAATAATAGCCGAGCGCCAAACCCGTAGCGATTATACAGTGCTTGTGATTGGGAGGGGGGCGGGGAAGATGTGAATGGAAGGTACTCAGGCTCAGTTCAGGGAACTGAAGCACAGATCCAATTCCCTAGTTCAAGAGCCCCTCACCAGCATCAAGGGAAGCCTATTTACCATAACTGCATTGATGTGGTTTTTCTCATTGCCCAGCTGACATTTACATACACAGTGTCATACAACTTGGCCCTTTTATCTGACAGAAAACCAGATAATTTTAAATTTGTAGGATACTCCTTTTGCACTTTCATTCTATTAAGGCAACTACATTTTATGAAAGTGCGTTGTGATCCTTGGACCAGTATTGTAGTTTACATATCTTGACTTATGCCTTTTATCCCGAATATCTACATTCACTACAGGTAAGGCTACTTCAGCTATGCCATCATCATTAACTTTAGCTGCAATTTTTACATTAGTAATAGCTCGGCCAGGGCTAACATCATTATCATTATTATTTTTTATTTTTATTATCACACCGGCCGATTCCCACCAAGGCAGGGTGGCCCGAAAAAGAAAAACTTTCACCATCATTCACTCCATCACTGTCTTGCCAGAAGGGTGCTTTACACTACAGTTTTTAAACTGCAACATTAACACCCCTCCTTCAGAGTGCAGGCACTGTACTTCCCATCTCCAGGACTCAAGTCCGGCCTGCCGGTTTCCCTGAATCCCTTCATAAATGTTACTTTGCTCACACTCCAACAGCACGTCAAGTATTAAAAACCATTTGTCTCCATTCACTCCTATCAAACACGCTCACGCATGCCTGCTGGAAGTCCAAGCCCCTCGCACACAAAACCTCCTTTACCCCCTCCCTCCAACCCTTCCTAGGCCGACCCCTACCCCGCCTTCCTTCCACTACAGACTGATACACTCTTGAAGTCATTCTGTTTCGCTCCATTCTCTCTACATGTCCGAACCACCTCAACAACCCTTCCTCAGCCCTCTGGACAACAGTTTTGGTAATCCCGCACCTCCTCCTAACTTCCAAACTACGAATTCTCTGCATTATATTCACACCACACACTGCCCTCAGACATGACATCTCCACTGCCTCCAGCCTTCTCCTCGCTGCAACATTCATCACCCACGCTTCACACCCATATAAGAGCGTTGGTAAAACTATACTCTCATACATTCCCCTCTTTGCCTCCAAGGACAAAGTTCTTTGTTTCCACAGACTCCTAAGTGCACCACTCACTCTTTTTCCCTCATCAATTCTATGATTCACCTCATCTTTCATAGACCCATCCGCTGACACGTCCACTCCCAAATATCTGAATACGTTCACCTCCTCCATACTCTCTCCCTCCAATCTGATATTCAATCTTTCATCACCTAATCTTTTTGTTATCCTCATAACCTTACTCTTTCCTGTATTCACCTTTAATTTTCTTCTTTTGCACACCCTACCAAATTCATCCACCAATCTCTGCAACTTCTCTTCAGAATCTCCCAAGAGCACAGTGTCATCAGCAAAGAGCAGCTGTGACAACTCCCACTTTGTGTGTGATTCTTTATCTTTTAACTCCACGCCTCTTGCCAAAACCCTCGCATTTACTTCTCTTACAACCCCATCTATAAATATATTAAACAACCACGGTGACATCACACATCATTGTCTAAGGCCTACTTTTACTGGGAAAAAATTTCCCTCTTTCCTACATACTCTAACTTGAGCCTCACTATCCTCGTAAAAACTCTTCACTGCTTTCAGTAACCTACCTCCTACACCATACACTTGCAACATCTGCCACATTGCCCCCCTATCCACCCTGTCATACGCCTTTTCCAAATCCATAAATGCCACAAAGACCTCTTTAGCCTTATCTAAATACTGTTCACTTATATGTTTCACTGTAAACACCTGGTCCACACACCCCCTACCTTTCCTAAAGCCTCCTTGTTCATCTGCTATCCTATTCTCCGTCTTACTCTTAATTCTTTCAATTATAACTCTACCATACACTTTACCAGGTACACTCAACAGACTTATCCCCCTATAATTTTTGCACTCTCTTTTATCCCCTTTGCCTTTATACAAAGGAACTATGCATGCTCTCTGCCAATCCCTAGGTACCTTACCCTCTTCCATACATTTATTAAATAATTGCACCAACCACTCCAAAACTATATCCCCACCTGCTTTTAACATTTCTATCTTTATCCCATCAATCCCGGCTGCCTTACCCCCTTTCATTTTACCTACTGCCTCACGAACTTCCCCCACACTCACAACTGGCTCTTCCTCACTCCTACAAGATGTTATTCCTCCTTGCCCTATACACGAAATCACAGCTTCCCTATCTTCATCAACATTTAACAATTCCTCAAAATATTCCTTCCATCTTCCCAATACCTCTAACTCTCCATTTAATAACTCTCCTCTCCTATTTTTAACTGACAAATCCATTTGTTCTCTAGGCTTTCTTAACTTGTTAATCTCACTCCAAAACTTTTTCTTATTTTCAACAAAATTTGTTGATAACATCTCACCCACTCTCTCATTTGCTCTCTTTTTACATTGCTTCACCACTCTCTTAACTTCTCTCTTTTTCTCCATATACTCTTCCCTCCTTGCATCACTTCTACTTTGTAAAAACTTCTCATATGCTAACTTTTTCTCCCTTACTACTCTCTTTACATCATCATTCCACCAATCGCTCCTCTTCCCTCCTGCACCCACTTTCCTGTAACCACAAACTTCTGCTGAACACTCTAACACTACATTTTTAAACCTACCCCATACCTCTTCGACCCCATTGCCTATGCTCTCATTAGCCCATCTATCCTCCAATAGCTGTTTATATCTTACCCTAACTGCCTCCTCTTTTAGTTTATAAACCTTCACCTCTCTCTTCCCTGATGCTTCTATTCTCCTTGTATCCCATCTACCTTTTACTCTCAGTATAGCTACAACTAGAAAGTGATCTGATATATCTGTGGCCCCTCTATAAACATGTACATCCTGAAGTCTACTCAACAGTCTTTTATCTACCAATACATAATCCAACAAACTACTGTCATTTCGCCCTACATCATATCGTGTATACTTATTTATCCTCTTTTTCTTAAAATATGTATTACCTATAACTAAACCCCTTTCTATACAAAGTTCAATCAAAGGGCTCCCATTATCATTTACACCTGGCACCCCAAACTTACCTACCACACCCTCTCTAAAAGTTTCTCCTACTTTAGCATTCAAGTCCCCTACCACAATTACTCTCTCACTTGGTTCAAAGGCTCCTATACATTCACTTAACATCTCCCAAAATCTCTCTCTCTCCTCTGCATTCCTCTCTTCTCCAGGTGCATACACGCTTATTATGACCCACTTCTCGCATCCAACCTTTACTTTAATCCACATAATTCTTGAATTTACACATTCATATTCTCTTTTCTCCTTCCATAACTGTTATCATTATTATGAGTACACAAACCCTTACTCATTACTACATGATGCCTTCCTTTGTGGCATTGATAGAAATTATTCAGTTTGGCATAACAATCCTTTACATTATGACTCCCTAAACATTTGATACATCTGTCAATTTCCTCTAATCTTTGCACCTTGACATCCCATGAATGATAAGCATTACAATTCTAGGAGACAAAAAAAGACAATCCTTCCTTTGTTTAACTTAGCCATTATTAACTAGGCCACTCCCATTAAGGTTCTTATTCCTCTTAATTTGATGTGGAGAACCTTTATTTTTTTGTTCCTGACACTTGATGTGTGCCTTTGTAACCCTTTTTATAGGATGATTTATGAGGATTATTTATATTAGAATATTTTTTTTGACAATTGTGTGAACTGACAGATACATCATACTTATTTTGTGCTACAGTGTTAAAATTATTTGATTGGCTGGTCTGTAACTGAACAAATTATTGTTGTAGACCAAATCTTATTTACTCTGGAGAAAAATAACCTGGATATTAAGACGGCACTTAATATCCAGTCTGATTCGCCCAAATCAAACCTATTACTCAAGGACTTAAGAGTCCTTTCTAATTTGACCCTAAATTGTTGTAAATTATGTAAATTAGGTCTAATCTACCTTGCTTCCTATTACCGTAAGTTACCTCTTACAAGTCAACTGCCTCTAGATAACTAGAGTCTATATTTTGAAACCCTTGACTCAGGGAATAAGCATCGCTTCTGACCTGCCCTTTGAGATAAAATAATTTTGTGACATCTGCTAGGTCATTCCTCACATGTACAGCAGCCTTACATACTGACCAGAATTCCTTAGATTTATATTGCACATACCTGTTCTCTAATGATTCTAAATATAATTCTAAATTAACCTTATTCACAGTTTTTTCTATTAAAAATTAAAGGCATTTATTATAAGCCCTTGTCACATTCCTTTTTTTTATTTAATGATGCCTTCGTAGCTTTAATTCTCAGGGATTTTCCCTTTGCATTAATTACACTTGCCTCAAGCATGGCTCCTTAATGAACACTGGCTGTACAGATTATACAATGAGACTAGATATAATTTATCACAATATGCCCCAAATATCCTAGCCAAATATTTCAGGTTTAACAAATTAATTATAATTTTTATTATAGTCAGAAAGACGAAAATTATCATTCCTAGCCCTAACTGGGTTTAGCAAATTAACACATATAGCATTTACAGTC
This sequence comes from Cherax quadricarinatus, assembly GCF_038502225.1. Taxonomy (NCBI): domain Eukaryota; kingdom Metazoa; phylum Arthropoda; class Malacostraca; order Decapoda; family Parastacidae; genus Cherax; species Cherax quadricarinatus. Next base: position 5,670,518 of record NC_091361.1, on the reverse strand, counting down.
CTAGCCTCACTGGGCTTAGAAAATTAACACATATAGCATTTACAGTCCTAGCCTCACTGGGCTTAGCTGTTAATTTATATAATGTTTATACAAATCCATTAATATTACAAATGTATTAGAAATACAATTCCAGCCACACTGGGCATGCAAATTCTATTAATTGTGGCAACTATAAATCACCACACAAACACCATTAATAATGTAATGTCCATTATATGTGAACCCAGCTATCCATTATTTTCAAACAAATAAGTAAATTAAATTAAATTCTCCCTGGATACACATCCGAGTTCATTAGAACCAAAGACTTATGAATTATTATGTGAGAATTTACCTGAATGAGGTTTACAGGGTATTGCTCGAATTATTACGTGCAAGTAATTGGGGCAAGTTAAGTGGGACTTAGTTACGTTGGGTTACAGAACTGTCACTCCCTCGATGCTCACTACATCACCACTTTCACAAAAAAAATAGTCCTAATATTAAATTAATAATTACAATAATAAAACCAGCTACTTTTGTAAATTAAAATTATGTTGACTGTATGTTTTGATTTACTTGTTGGGTACACAAAACATAACTATTAGTACTATACATATAATACAACGGTGTTATTGGAAAATAAATTTGTATTGTCACTTACAATTTAATTACTGGATCACAATTTTATTTCTAACACACCCTAACGCAGAACTACTATAAAGTACGGGCAAGCTTCATTTCGCTAAGGTGTGCTGCTGGGAAGGATCGGAGTCCCCAGTTTTTCCGTCCTTGTAGCCAAATTGTAAGGGTTTTCCACACTGTTTATCCCAATTCTTCAACAGGAAAGTGTCAGCAATTTCTGAATTGCCGACTGAGTTCAGTACAGACTAACTGAACTATGATGATGCCTGATTACATTGCTTAATTAACAGACCAGTGTTCACACATTAAATTCACTCTGGCGTCCTTGCCCGTCCGCCTTGCGACTATTCCACGTCCCCCCTTCCCCTCGAAATTTTTCGAAGGGTCAAGTCAGCGTCACATTTTAATACACAATTATTATATTATGCTGAATTTAGGAAAATTAAAAATTTTCGACAGAATTCTCACACATCATGTGTTAATGAGGAGTTTGGTCCATCTGTATTAGCAAGGGAGTGTGGTCTTGTATGTCTTAGTGAGGATGTGTGGTTTGTTATGTGTTAGTGTGGTAGTGTGGTAAAATATGCTAGTGAGTGACGTGTGGTGCACTGTGTTAGGGTGGGAGTGTGTTACATTCTGCGTTGTGGGGTGTGGTACATTATGCATTGTTGGTGTGGAATTGTGGTGCTTATATTAATGTGTGTGGATTTGGTTGCATTATATATTAGTGTGGGAGTGTGATTCATTGTGTTAGTGTGGAAGTGAGGTGCATTATGTGTTACAGTGTAAGTACCGTACATCATGTGTTTGTGTGGGAGAATGGTACATCTATATTACTGTGGTGGGAGTGTAGCACATTGTATTAATGTGGGAGAGTGGTACATTATGTGTAAGAGTGAGGAAGCAGAATAATACGTGTTACAGTGGGAGAAAGGTGCATTATGTATTAGTCAGAAGTGTATTACTTTGTGCTGTGGGAAGGGAAAGTAATGTTATTCATAAGATGATATAACGACGTGATAATGTGTGGTTACGAGGAAAGACCCTTTATCTTCTTTGTCTTTACGAACATTACTGTCACACAAAATTATTAACAAACTGCGACTGAAGAACAGTCACATGCAAGGAACCGACTGTCACTGTATTATTATAGCTATTAACAACACCACACAACACGAGAATTGCTGTCACTCACAGCGCTATTTATGACGAGGGGACTTACAATAAACTTTAGAGAAAAAAAAACATTGACAGGGTATTATGTTGATCATTTCCAACACCAGCTGCACATTTTTACTTAATTATAAATTCTCCATGTTTTAATGAATGACCTCACACATTATTTATCGAGCCATGTGAACTGCTTACTTATATGATAAATATAATAACATAAGGAAAGAGTGTTGCAGCAGGCCTACTGTCTCTTGCTACGTAGGTCCAACACCCACCCACCCACACTCGCTTAAGCACTTGTCTAACCTATTTTTAAGTCTACTTAAGGTTTTCGCTTCAATGACGCAACTCAGGAACTTGTTCCACTCATCCACAACTCTGGTACTTAACCAATGCTTCCCAAAATCATTTCTAAATCTAACATTTTCAAACACGAACCCATTGCTGTGAGTCCTTGTTCAGATATTTTTAGAAGGTTATTTACATTCCCTTTGTTTATTTTTTTTTAATTTATAACTTCATTCATATCCCCCGCCTCCTAATTGTACGCCTTTCTAGATAGTGCAGATTCAGTGCCCTCAGTCTACCAAGAATCAAACAAGAATCAAATAGGTAAATAAACTGAGACAAAATAAGTCCCCCGAGCCCCGACAATTTATTTTCAAGGGTAAGTAAAGATTGCAAGCTGGAATTTAGTCGCTAAAGAGCATGCTTAATGCGTTCATCCAAATTGGTGTTGTGCCCGAGAGGTGGAAATTAACTAATGTAATTCCTATACTGAAATCAAGGGATAAGTCAATTCCATCAAATTACCGTCCAATAAGCCTGCCATCTATAGAAGGCAATTAGAATCAATTATAGCTGACATTATTAGATGTCACCTCGACGAGTATAATTTGATTAATGAGTATCAGCATGGATTTACGAGAGGTCGTTCGTGCCTGTCAAATTTACTGACGTTCTTCAAAAAAGCATTTGAAGGAGTGGACAACGATAAAAAGTATGATGGTGTTTATTTGGATTTCGCTAAAGCATTTGAAAGAGTATGTCACAAAAGACTCTTCAGAAAAGTGGTAGCTCAAGGCATAGGAGGTAAAGTTTTAACATGGATCGAGTCATGGCTTACCCATAGAAAGAAGAGTTTCCATTAATAGGGTCAAGTCTGAGTGGGGAACTCCAGGAGGATTTGGACAAATTAATATCTTGGTCTGAAAAGTGGCAGATGCAGTTCGATGTGAACAAGTGTAAAGTCCTAGTTCCTGGGAATGAAAATAACCTCCGCAGTTATTGACTTGGTGATGTAGAACTTGATGACACAGAATGTGAAAAATATTTGGGAGTCATAGTATGTTGTTGTTAGATAAGACACATATGCAACAGTTAGGCATCTTTATTTCGAAACGTTTCGCGTACACAGTAGGCTTCTTCAGTCGAGTACAGAAAAGTTGATAGAAGCAGAAGATACTTGAAGACGATGTAATCAGTCCATCACCCTTTTCTGTACTCGACTGAAGAAGCCTACTGTGTAGGCGAAACGTTTCGAAATAAAGATACCTAACTGTTGCATATGTGTCTTATCTAACAATCTGTCGGTATTTTATACCATTTTAATGTCGAGTCATAGTATGCAGAAATCAAAAGCCAAAACAACATTGCCAAAGTGTGTGTAATAAGGCTAACAGATTACTTAAACTTACATTGCGAAGTATATGTAATAGAAGACCAAAAGTTATTTTACAGCTCTAAACATTATTAGTAATGGCTCACTTAGATTATACTGCACAGTTTTGAATTCCTTACTACAGAATGGATATAAATTCATTGGGAAACATACAGAGAAGGATGACAAAAGATTACTTACCGTTTAAGAAATCTCTCATATGAAGATAGACAGACTTATAGTAGATGAATGGTTCAAAGAACAGACATGTTGTTAAATTAGACACATGTGCAACTCTTGGGTATCTTTATTGAGGAAACGTTTCGCCACACAGTGGCTTCATCAGTCCATACATAGGAGAAACTTGAAGAGCAGGAGGAGAATGAGGTAATCAGTCCCTCAACCTTGAGTCGATGTGGTCAGTCCATCAATCTTGAAGAGAATACGGCATATGAGCGGAGAAGCAGCTTATAAACCGTATGGCAGGAGAGGTGCAGCAGTCGTAGGTGGTGTCACATTTGTTCAGTGTGGAAGTAGGTCGTGCCCAAGGGTTAAGCAAGCGAACAAGGAACATACATCATCCACAGCAAAGGAAATAACTGATGCTCATTTAACTGACTCAGAAGATATAAAGGATCTTGATGATAGATTCAAATGCCTCAAGGACTAGCGGACCTGAGCTTTAAACAGGACAATTGCTTTTCTAGGATGGAAAATATAAGTCAAAATATCTCTGAACAACGGATAACTGATCATGGGTGCCACGAAACCCGTCGTAATAACTTCACAAAAAAAAATAGTGTAAGTTTTGAAAAGTTTTCTGGTGTCTACACATCTGACTCTTCAGAGCCAACTGACAGAGCTCCACGAGCGTCATCGGGTAACACAGTGCTATCTCAAAATGACTAATGATTTTGAAATAGGTTGGCCATAAAATGAAAAAAGGAAACATGGCAGAGCCATACTAGAAACTGAAAATACAACTGAGTTTAATATAAGAGAAGGAACAACCATCCAAAGGATTGCTCAGGATAAAGGTGATGAAAAATTGCTCAACTGAATCAAAAGCTGTACAAGAATGGTATACAATACCGACAAGTTGAAATTGAGACATGTGCAACATCTGGGTATCTTTATTGTAGACGTTTCGCCATCCAGTGGCTTTATCAATACAAATTCCAGGACATAACTTGAAGACAGGAGAACTATGTACAGAAGATGAGGTAATCAGTCCCTCAACCAAGCAGTAGGAGCGAAGAGCACCATAGTCGTGGAGATTCTGAAGGAGAACCAAGGCGCCTGACGCTTATTTAGTAACGTCAGGTGGAAATGGGACGGGTAGCAGACGAGGGCATAGTCACTGGTAGGCGGGATTCCCCAGTGGAAGTAGGTCCTACCCAAAGAGATGGGTTAGTTGTAGTAGTAGTTGTCGTAGTCGTGAAGATTATGCACATGTACGTGCCTAACCCTTGGGCACGACCTACTTCCACATTGGGCAAATATGACACCACCTATGACTGCTGCACCTCTCCTACCTACGGTTTATAAGCTCCTTCTCCGCTCATACGCCGTATTCTACTCAAGATTGATGGACTGACCACATCGACTCAAGGTTGAGGGACTGATTACCTCATTCTCCTCCTATTCTTCAAGCTTCTCCTGTGTATGGACTGATGAAGCCACTGTGTGGTGAAACGTTTCCTTAATAAAGATACCCAAGAGTTGCACATGTGTCTAATTTATCAACGTGTCGGTTCCTTGAACCATTCATCTACAACCATGGGGCTTAGTTACTAGTGGCGTTCCACAAGGATCAGTTTTAGGAGTAAGTTTGCTGATGATACAAAGATAGGCCGTATAATTCACTCTGAGGAGGATATCAATGAACTCCAGGACGATTTGGGTAAATTAATGTCTTGGTCTGAAAAATGGCAGATGAAGTTCAATGTGGATAAGTGTAAGGTAACTTGCCAGTGGTAATGAAAATAACCCTCGAAGCTATAATCTAGGTGAAGTAGAGCTTGATAATACAGAATATGAAAAAGATTTGGGAGTCATTGTAAGCAGAAATCTAAAGCCAAGACAGCAGTGCCTTAGTGTGCGCAACAAGGCCAACAGATTACTTGGATTTATCTCAAAAAGTATAAGTAACAGAAGTCCAAAAGTTATTTTACAGTTCTAGACACGTAAAGTAAAAGGACACAAGTGCAACTAATGTGACATTTTATTGTGGCAACGTTTCACTCTCCTGGAGCTTTATCAAGCTTGATAAAGTTCCTGGAGAGTGAAACGTTGGCACAATAAAATGTCACATTAGTTGCACTTGTGTCCTTTTACTTTACATATTGTCGGTAATTCTACCAACTTTATTACAAGCTCTATACATCACTAGTGAGGCCTCATTTAGATTATGCTGCTCAGTTTTGGTCCCCTTACTACAGGATGGACATAGACTCATTAGAGAACATACAGAGAAGAATGACTAAAATGATTTACTGTGTAAGAAACCTCCCGCGTGAAGATAGACTTAAAGCCTTAAATCTCCACTCTCTGGAGAGGCGTAGAATGAGGGGAGATATCATTGAAGTGTATAAGTGGATGACGGGCACAATAAAATGTGCCATAAACAAGGGAGATATTTAAGACACTTGTGCAGCATCTGGTTATCTTCATTGTAGACGTTTCGCCATCCAGTGGCTTTATCAATACAAATTCCAGGACATAACTTGAAGACAGGAGAACTATGTACAGAAGATGAGGTAATCAGTCCCTCAACCTAGCAGTAGGAGCGAAGAGCACCATAGTCGTGGAGGTGGTGTTTACAACACCGTGGTTGTGGAAATATAAACACAAATGCAGTATAATGTGATCCTTTATTGACTACGTTTCGCCCACACAGTGGGCTTTTTCAAGTCACAAACAGAACTACCTGGGGTGGAAGGAACGCGAGTATTTATAGTCCGGTTCAGAAAGCTGAGGTCAGGTGAAGAATGCTGCATCTGATGATGTACCGAGTTGGGTTATAGAGTCTAAAAACTTGGGTAGTTTGGAAAGGAGATTGGATAAGTTTGTGAACAGACCTTCTACAGTGTTCTTATGTGGGATAGCGATGAAGAAGTTTCTTGGCAAGTGGTTCAGCTATGTTATAGAAGCCACTATTCTGGTTGAAGTTGTCGGATATAGAAATAAGTGATGATTCCAGGATTCTTCGGTATTGAGTGTTGTCTTCTGTGGCGATAAGTCTTGAGTTTCTGTAGTTTATCAAGTGGTTGTGTGAATTACGGTGTTGTACGCAGGCATTCCTTGTGTCGTCAGACCTGCTTGCGTATTGGTGTTCTGAAACACGTGTTTGGAGGTCCCTTGATGTTTCGCCCACGTATAACTTGTTGCAGTCATTACAAGGGATTATGTATACCCCTGCAGAGGATGGAGGCTTGTTCTGTTTACTACTGGTGATGTCCTTGATGGTCGTGGTTGTGGATACTTGGAATGATGTTTTGGCAAAGATGTTGGAAACATGTTTGGCAATGGAGTTGGTGCGAAGGACTATGTATCTCTTCTCGGCAGTGTCTTCTCTGGGTGTGTTGAAGATGTTTAATGCCCGCCGTCTGCAGTCTCTGATGAAGTGACGAGGATAGTGGAGTTTAGAAAATATTTGTTCAATTATAGTGCATTCTTCCTCAAGGAACTCGTTGCTGCAGATTCTGAGTGCACGCAGGAAGAAGCCTATAATTACACCACGTTTGGTTTTGGTGTCGTGGTGAGAGTAGAAGTGGAGAAGATCGTTTTGGTTGGTGGGTTTTCGATAGACTTTAAAACGAAGTTCGTGGTCAGCTTTGCAGAGCAGGACATCAAGGAAAGGAAGAGTGTTGTCGACTTCTTCTTCAAGTGTGAACTGGATTGAAGGCTCGACCTGGTTGAGCTTGTCTTGGAGAGCTTGAACGTTGAAGCGTTTAGGAGTTATGAGGAGAATGTCGTCAACATAACGGAGCCAGGTGACAGACGAAGGAATAATGGTGGAGAAACGTTCGGCTTCAAAATGTTCCATGTATAGGTTCGCCAGGACTGCACTGAGTGGCGAACCCATGGGTACTCCAAAAGTCTGCTGAAAGAGGTGATTTTCGAAAGAGAAACACGTAAAGCCAACACATAGTTCAACAAGGTCGATGAAATCGCTGGCTGGAATGGGAAGATCAAGTGAATCGTCAATTTTCCTGCGCAAGAGATCGATGGCTTGTGTAGTAGGTACTTTAGTGAATAGGGAAGTCACGTCAAGGCTGGAAAGTTTCTTGTTCCTGATGTTGATGTTGCGAATGCGATTGAGAAGATCACCTGAGTGTTTGAGATGTGCTGGACTGATAGTGCCCAAGAGTTTAGAGAGGTGTTTGGCGAGAATTCCTGAGAGCTGGTGGGGAGCACTGCCTATTCCCGAGGATATGGGCCTCAGTGGGATACCAGGCTTGTGAGTCTTTGGCAGGCCGTACATTCTGGCAGGTCTGGGGTTGCTGGGCATGGTGTGCAGAAGTTTCTTCCCTTGTTCTGAGCCCCTCAGAATGCGGCGAGTCCTTTGAAGAAAAGTTTTAGTAAGGTTGTCCACTTGGTTAGTTGTGAGAGGTTTGTAGGTATCTGGGTCATTAAGTAGATTGAGCATTTTGTTCCTGTAATCGTCAGTGTTCATGATAACAACACCACCCCCTTTATCAGCGGTGGTGACCCTGATGGTCGTGTCTTCTGCTAAACCTTTGAGTGCATTGATGTAACGTCGAGGTATGACTGGGGAGCTGCGTGTTGAGATGGCTGCTGAGATGATGCCTTGAAGATAGCCTTTTTGGAAGTCGGAGTCATTGTGTCTGTAATTTTTGGCGATGAAATTGAGGTCTTGTTTTGGTTTCGTAATTCCTGTTGCGAATTTGAGGCCTAAGCTGAGCGCTTCAGTTTCTGTGGTTGACAGTGGACGAGATGAAAGATTTTGAATAATTTCAGGTCTTCCTAAACTTTTCCAATTACTATTATCGCAGAGTGTTTGTAGTTTCCTAGTAAGTCAAAAACTACAGACACAATGACTCCGACTTCCAAAAAGGCTATCTTCAAGGCATCATCTCAGCAGCCATCTCAACACGCAGCTCCCCAGTCATACCTCGACGTTACATCAATGCACTCAAAGGTTTAGCAGAAGACACGACCATCAGGGTCACCACCGCTGATAAAGGGGGTGGTGTTGTTATCATGAACACTGACGATTACAGGAACAAAATGCTCAATCTACTTAATGACCCAGATACCTACAAACCTCTCACAACTAACCAAGTGGACAACCTTACTAAAACTTTTCTTCAAAGGACTCGCCGCATTCTGAGGGGCTCAGAACAAGGGAAGAAACTTCTGCACACCATGCCCAGCAACCCCAGACCTGCCAGAATGTACGGCCTGCCAAAGACTTACAAGCCTGGTATCCCACTGAGGCCCATATCCTCGGGAATAGGCAGTGCTCCCCACCAGCTCTCAGGAATTCTCGCCAAACACCTCTCTAAACTCTTGGGCACTATCAGTCCAGCACATCTCAAACACTCAGGTGATCTTCTCAATCGCATTCGCAACATCAACATCAGGAACAAGAAACTTTCCAGCCTTGACGTGACTTCCCTATTCACTAAAGTACCTACTACACAAGCCATCGATCTCTTGCGCAGGAAAATTGACGATTCACTTGATCTTCCCATTCCAGCCAGCGATTTCATCGACCTTGTTGAACTATGTGTTGGCTTTACGTGTTTCTCTTTCGAAAATCACATCTTTCAGCAGACTTTTGGACTACCCATGGGTTCGCCACTCAGTGCAGTCCTGGCGAACCTATTTGTAGGTAAGACACATAGGCAACAGTTAGGCAACTTTATTCCGAAACGTTTCGCCTACACAGTAGGCTTCTTCAGTCGAATACAGAAAGTAGGCAGGAACAGTAGAGAAGACGATGTAATCAGTCCATCACCCTTAAAGTCGTAGAATTTGAGGTTGTCAGTCCCTCGGCCTGGAGAAGTTCAGTTCCATAGTCAGGAACTATCTGAAGATCAAGCGACAGTGCGGAGACTTAAATACTGTCGGAAGGAGAGGTGCAGAGTAGTAGTAGTAGTAGTGAGAATGTAACCACTGAAAGGTCAGGTCCCTCTCAGATCCAACAATTCTCACTTGAAAAGTTTGTCCAAGGTGTTTTCTGTATCAAGATGCTATGTGTTGCAGTGTCTGACAAGATGAACATCAAAATGGTATACAATACCGACAGGTATTGTATACCATCTAGAAGCCGAACGTTTCTCCACCATTATTCCTTCGTCTGTCACCTGGCTCCGTTATGTTGACGACATTCTCCTCATAACTCCTAAACGCTTCAACGTTCAAGCTCTCCAAGACAAGCTCAACCAGGTCGAACCTTCAATCCAGTTCACACTTGAAGAAGAAGTCGACAACACTCTTCCTTTCCTTGATGTCCTGCTCTGCAAAGCTGACCACGAACTTCGTTTTAAAGTCTATCGAAAACCCACCAACCAAAACGATCTTCTCCACTTCTACTCTCACCACGACACCAAAACCAAACGTGGTGTAATTATAGGCTTCTTCCTGCGTGCACTCAGAATCTGCAGCAACGAGTTCATTGAGGAAGAATGCACTATAATTGAACAAATATTTTCTAAACTCCACTATCCTCGTCACTTCATCAGAGACTGCAGACGGCGGGCATTAAACATCTTCAACACACCCAGAGAAGACACTGCCGAGAAGAGATACATAGTCCTTCCCACCAACTCCATTGCCAAACATGTTTCCAACATCTTTGCCAAAACATCATTCCAAGTTTCTACCTCCACAACCACGACCATCAAGGACATCACCAGTAGTAGACAGAACAAGCCTCCATCCTCTGCAGGGGTATACATAATCCCTTGTAATGACTGCAACAAGTTATACGTGGGCGAAACATCAAGGGACCTCCAAACACGTGTTTCAGAACACCAATACGCAAGCAGGTCTGACGACACAAGGAATGCCTGCGTACAACACCGTAATTCACACAACCACTTGATAAACTACAGAAACTCAAGACTTATCGCCACAGAAGACAACACTCAATACCGAAGAATCCTGGAATCATCACTTATTTCTATATCCGACAACTTCAACCAGAATAGTGGCTTCTATAACATAGCTGAACCACTTGCCAAGAAACTTCTTCATCGCTATCCCACATAAGAACACTGTAGAAGGTCTGTTCACAAACTTATCCAATCTCCTTTCCAAACTACCCAAGTTTTTAGACTCTATAACCCAACTCGGTACATCATCAGATGCAGCATTCTTCACCTGACCTCAGCTTTCTGAACCGGACTATAAATACTCGCGTTCCTTCCACCCCAGGTACTTCTGTTTGTGACTTGAAAAAGCCCACTGTGTGGGCGAAACGTAGTCAATAAAGGATCACATTATACTGCATTTGTGTTTATATTTCCATTGTGTCGGTATTTTATACCATTTACTTCCACCGTGGTTGTAGAGATAGTTCTCCTGTCTTCAAGTTATGTCTTGGAATTTGTATTGATAAAGCCACTGGATGGCGAAACGTCTACAGTAAAGATAACCAGATGTTGCACAAGTGCCTTAACTTTCATCTTGTCGGTATTGTATACCTGTCTTGCACAAGGGAGATATTAATAAAGTACTGAGGGTGTCGAACCAGGTAAGAACCAGAAATAATGGATTTAAGTTGGATAAATTTAGATTTAGAAAGGACATAGGTAAGTACTGGTTTTCTAACAGAGTTGTAGATGCGTGGAACAGTCTTCCCAGTGGGGTGGTAGAGGCTAGGACCTTGGGTAGCTTTAAGAAGAGACTGGACAAATGTATGAGTGGGAGGGGCTGGGTTTGATTGGTGTCAATGGGTACGGGAGTTATTTCTTGGGTTGCTTTGGGTAGAGGTCGTTTTGATAAGGACCTGCCTCGCATGGACCAGTAGGCCTTTTGCAGTGTTCCTCCATTCTTATGTTCTTATGAAAGAGTCAAAGAGGCATCACCGGATATCAAAGCTCACAGGAACCAAGCTTACAGGCATAACAGATGCCATCTTTCCAACGGGATACCAGATCCAGAGGAAAGACAGAGATAGCAGGGGGGGGGGAGGTGGAGGAGTGGCACTGCAGATCAAAAACCGATGGAATTTTGATGAGCTGGAGAGAGGAGAGAGCAAAGAAGAAAGTGATTACATAGCAGGAACGCTTCACTCTGGAGGTCCCAAGGTGGTAATTGCAGTGATGTATAACCCACCACAGAACAGCAGGAGGCCAACGCAAGAGTATGACGAGTGCAATAGAGCGATGGTTGACACACTGGCTGCAGTGGCGAGAAGAGCTCGTGCATGCAGGGCAAAGCTGCTGATCATGGGTGACTTTAACCACAAGGAGATCGATTGGGAGAACTTGGAGCCACATGGGGGCCAAGATACACGGAGGGCTAAGATGATGGAGGTGGTACTGGAAAACTTCATGTACCAACATGTAAGGGACACTACAAGAAAGAGAGGAGTGGATGAACCAGCAAGACTGGATTTAGTATTCACCTTGAGTAGTGAAGATTTTGAGGACATCGCATATGAAAGACCCCGTGGGGCCAGCGATCATGTGGTCTTAAGCTTCGAATACACAGTAGAGCTACAAGTGGAGGGGGGAGCAGGAAGGCCAGGACGAATGAAGCCAAACTACAAGAAAGGGGACTACACGGGAATGAGGAACTTCCTGAACGGGGTTCAGTGGGACAGAGAACTGGCAGGAAAGCCAGTTAATGAGATGATGGAATATGTAGCAACAATGTGCTAGGAGGCTGAGGAGAGGTTTGTACCCAAGGGTAACAGGAATAATGAAAAAGCCAGGGCGAGCCCATGGTTCACCCGAAGGTGCAGGGAGGCAAAAACCAAGTGTGCTAGGGAATGGAAGAAATATAGAAGGCAAAGGTCCCAGGAGAATAAGGAGAGCAGTCGTAGAGCCAGAGACGAATATGCACAGATAAGAAGGGAGGCCCAAAGACAATATGAAAACGACATAGAAGCGAAAGCCAAATCTGACCCGAAACTGTTATACAGCCACATCAGGAGGAAAACAACAGCCAAGGACCAAGTAATCAGGCTAAGGAAGAAAGGAGGAGAGACAACAAGAATTGACCATGAAGTATGTGAGGAACTTAACAAGATATTCAAAGAAACGTTCACAGAGGAGTGTGAAGGCTTACTCAGCCCTGTAACAACTTCAGTCAGTGTTACTCAGGCTGGCTCGTCCTCAGTAAAATTAGTGAATAGAAAAAGAAATAATAACAGACAAACATAAACACTTTATTATATAGAAAATATAAAATGTAAAACAATTAAATATGAAATATTAATCCTATTTTTAAAGAAAATGAAAAATGAAAAATATAAATGATAACTAAATTCAACGCTAATTTAAATGTATATAAAACGTGAGTGTCTGGTGTTGGTGACACTGTTGTTGAAATCGTAGCCGTTGCTGATGATGGGGGGGGTCGCAGGTGTTGGTGACCACCACTGGCTAGATCTTCACAGATTATTGCCGTGAGTATAATATCCTGATGACAGGAAAGCAGGTTCTTTACCGATGCAATGATGTGGGGTTATGTCCTGCAATTTCATACAGGTGCACAGGTACTTCAATACAAAATGGAGAAGTCTCTGGACGTTAGTCCTTTTCCTTTTCTGCTCATTGATTGCCAGGTGACCCTCTCTGACATCCAAGCTGGAAAGATAGACAGGTTACCCACTGCTTAAATAATCACTCTCCATGGCAGTGTACATTACTCAAAAGACGTGGTGATTATTACAACAGTCAACATAGAGCAAGGCTGAAAGGACTAAGTTTATTATTGGTCAAAAGTGAAGCTTTTAACCAATAAATCCACTAGAATACAAGGCAGGCAGGTACTTACAGTAGTGTTGGGAGCTGTGAGTCGAGTGATTTACTGTTTGACCAGAGCCCCACAAGTCACCTTTCGAGGGGGGGGGAAGAGGGAGGGGAAGGGATAGCGGGAGCTAGACTGACCCTACGTTAACAAGCTGCCGGCAATCAAACTATCACTTTAGGGGTGGGGGAGAAAAGGCGGGAAAAACGGGAGCATGACTCACCCTACCTTAACTAGTAGCCGGCAATGAAACTATCACTTTCGAATAGGGGGAAGAAAGGCGGGAGCTTGACTTACCCTACCTTAACTACCGATTCACGACCTAGCTGCCAGGGAGTGTGGACGTGCCTCATACCTCTCTGCTGACAGTCTAGCAAGCTATCCAGTGACGTCATGGTATTCAGCGTGAGGAGGCGGGTGAATACCGTTGGTATACAGCTTGTTCGGGGGGCGATTACACCTGAGAATGAACAAGTTTTGCTACCTAAGATTATCCGTGACACTTATGGTATTGCGGACAAGGATTTGTACGGTGTGGCATTAAATGGCGCATACCGGATATTTGTAAAACTACTCTACGAGCCAGTGTACGAGCAGCTGGTTGAGCAATTCCAAGATCTCTGCGTAGATGTGTCCCCTGACGTGCATGTGCGTATGGTGGATGTCTCTAGACAATATACGTGGGTGAAATTGCGCAATGTGCCCTTTGAGGCTGATGCAACGGATCTCCGCAGTGTTTTCAGAAGATACGGAGTGATACACATGGCTAAACAAGGCATGCGGGTGGCTGAGGCGTATGTTGGTCTCCCAGACGGTTCGTTTACCCTTAAGATGTCTCTACGCCAGGCCATACCATCGTATGTATACCTTGATGAATTCCGCACACAGGTCATGGTGTCTTATGCTGGTCAACGATGGACGTGTCGCCTCTGCGATGAATATGATCATATGGCAGCAGAGTGTGGGCAGCGCGGGCAGGCCAGAAGGCCAGCCGGTGGATCAACGAATGACGATGGGCAGGAGGCTCCCATACATGGACGAAAAGGAGATGGTGGCCACGGTCGGCTTTGGAGTGAGGAGATTGAGGAGCCAGTGGTGGTGTCGAATCTGAAGCTGTCGTCTCTCGAGTCACCTGCATCGCCGGTGGTACAGCTGGCTTCCGGGGAGGACCAGGTGACGGTGGAAGTGGAGGACTTGGATGCGACAATAGCGTCTGTTTTGCATACCATGTTCTCATCTACGGATGTGGTCTCCCCGGCTGTGACGACGGCCAGTCCGGAGATCGTGTCTGTGGCGGTCGAGCAGCAGCAGGAGGAGGTTGTTGGTGCTGGTGGGGCTGGCGGGGACGTGGTGACCCCTCGTCAGAAGGCAGAGGCGAAGGTCGTGGTGGAGGTTCATCGTGTGGACGATCCGGTCACAAACATGGAGGAGGACGCTGGGACGAGGAAGAGGGCTGCAGCAATGTCGGACTCTGACGACGTCCTGACGCCGGCTCAACGAACAGAGAAGAAAGCATCGGTAGATGGGGGGCGTTATGCTAGTGGAGGTGAGCAGCGACACCAGGTGGTGCCAGGTGGCACGGGTGTCGTGTGTGGAGAGCATGGCAAACGTGGCTCCCAGGGCTCAAATGGGCATGCAAAAGTACAAGTGGGGCAGCGAGGGAGGAAACCTTAGCCAGGTGTGAGGGGGGGTTTAGATAGGGGCGGGAATAGTTGTGGAAGGTGTGATGAGGTCTGCTGCTTGATGGCAGCGAAGGTTAATGGCGTGTGTGTCTGGGGGCACCAGATAGCGTGCTCCTTGAGAGAGGGGCATGTGCCCAGTGTTAGGATGAAAGTTGCTTGATATGTGCTGTTCAGATGTGTCTGCAAATTGTGGAGTATGAGTAGTGTTAGGTTCTGGTTAGAGGTGTTGCTGCCTGCGCCTGTGTGCGCCTAAGGTACTCTGGTGCGGTTGAGGTGGCGTATGCTGCTGCTGTGTGTATGAATCTTGGAATATATGTTGTATGATAGCGAGTGGGGTCTGTATGGTGGAGGTTTGAGGAGCATTCTTATGTTCTATGTCAAGTATTGGGTATGTATTTTATACCTATGCATACACAATGTATAAAAACACTGGTAGTGTTACTTGTGCAGGACCTGCTGTTATGAGGCCTCTTGTATGCACAAGGACAGACCCTTTGTAATTACTTGAGAATATTTGTGAAATGGGTTGTGTATATACATGTACTGTATCAATGTGTTACGATGTTGTATTCTTTTTCTTTACTGTATAATTTGTATGTTTGGTTGTGAATAGGTTTGGGTGGGACATGCAAGGGGGGGGTTGAGGCTTCAAACACGTTTGTGTTGGTGATAATTTTTAGGATAGGTGTCTTTCCTGTAGTGAAATACTTATGTGTGCTACATGCCTTTTATGTTGTAGCAATGGAATGTTTGTTGTGATATATATCTAAACCATGACTCTTGTTAGTACACTGTTCAGGCAGTCTTGTGGTCGTTTAATACACTTTGTGGACAAGCATGACAACTGTTATATTAATGTATATATATCAATATGTCCGTGAGCTGTGGTAAACCTGTTTGATTTAGAATAGGGGGGTAAAAGGGGGGGGGGTGTTGGAAGCCACACGGAGTTGTGTGGTTCATTAGGCGATGGAAGGTTATCACATCAGTTACCGGATAGGTCTTGTATTTTATTTATAAACTGTTCTGTACTGTTTTAAATAAAATCTTGCTTAACATAGGTGCATGGGATATAATGCTTAGGGGATGAGGGACAGTTTGTGTCAGCACTAAGTTAAACGTCTGTGTGCTTTTGACAATGAAATTTATAATTCTGTGTAAGAATTGATACTGTGTTCTTTTATCTATTTAATGTATTGTATTGTTTTAAATAAAATATAAAAAAAAAAAAAACCCTTAACTAGTAGCCCGTAATGAAACTATCGTTACTATATCTCTACTCCTATCTATTGAACTTTTCCCTTACTCCACCATACCAAGACATAGTCAAAGAGTATAAGAAGAATAGGCGAGGAAAAAGATCTAACATGTGGAAGTCGCGTAAGGCAACAAATCTACTGACTGTCACGACTTAACCAGTCAGAGAAATAATTGGATGAACCATTGATATACACAATATGGAACTTAAAAGCCTGGAGTGCCAATGTCCACCTCAAGAGGCGACTGTTGGTTCCCTTAAGTTTCTAGGTATATCAAAGGTTTGTGGTCCGTTTCTAAAATGAATTCTTTTCCCAGCAAATAAAATTTAAGTTTGGAGATACCCCACACAAGGGCTAAACATTCCTTTTCTATTGTGGAGTATCTTGTTTCTGGGGGAAGGAGTTTCCGGCTTAGGAAGCATACAGGGAAGGGAGTACCATCATGGTATTGTAGTAACACCGCACCTAAGCCAGTATTGGAGGCATCAGTTCTCAAACAAAATGTTTTATTAATATCTGGAATCTTAAGTACAGACTCTTTCGAGAAGATACTTTTAATCTCATTAAACTTTTCCCGATCTACGTCGGAAAGTTCAAGAGGTTCCTTTACAGACTTTTTAAGGAAGTCAGATAAGATGCCTGTAAGATCAGTAAGGTTCGGGATAAACCGTGCATAAAAATTTACAGAACCAAGAAAGCTTCGCATGAGCTTCTTGGTTTTGGGGAATTTAAATTCTAATAAAGCTTTGATCTTACTGGGGAGAGGCTGCAGTGTTATTCGAAAGTATCAGTCCAAGATATCTAATCTTGTTATACCCAAGGAAGCATTTCTTCGGCTTTTCAGTGAGGCCATGTGAGCGTAACCTACGCAAAACTGATGTTAATGTTTGGATATGTTCGCCCCACATAGATGTCATTACGTAAATGTTATCAAAATAAACTGAAACATTTGGCATATTACCCAAGACCTTTCTCATCAGTTTCACGTAGGTAGCACAGGCAGTTACCAAACCGAAGGGCATAGTTCTATATTGCATCAGTCCTTGGTGTGTAGGAAAAGCAGTGTACTGCTTAGAAGAAGGATCTAACATTACTTGATGATATGCCTGCGCAATATCAATCTCTGAAAAGAAGGAAGAGTCATAAAATTTGTGTAGATCACTATCTATTAAGGGCATAGGCTCAGCATCCCACCGAGTTATAGCATTAAGGCCTCTGAAGTCAATAGCAAGTCTATATGAATTATCCTCCTTCTTAACCATGACTACTGGTGAACAATATGAAGATACTGAAGGTTCAATGATCTTTAGTTTTAATAATTTGTCTACCTCTCGGTCAAATGCATCCCTAAGGTGAACTGGAACTGGGTATAATTTCCGTTTGATAGGATTGTCCGTCAATAAGTTAATCTTATGGACTACCGTGGAGGTAACACCTGGAATATCAGTAAAGACGTCTGAAAAGTTACTCACACATTGAAGTAGTTCATGTCTCTTATGGTCATCCAAAGATTCATTAATATTATTGTTGGTTGCATCCGAGTGGTCAAGAGTCACCAAGTCATGTAGTTCTTCATCATAGTCTAAGTTAGAGGTATCAATTACGCACACTTTACATTCTTCAGTTGTCTTATCAAGTTTGTGTGGAAAAACTATGTCAAAGTTGTTAAGGCAGTTAACCGAATTTCTTCGGTAATATTTCTTAAGGATGTTGATATGATAAAGCTTAGGTTTCCCCTTGACTTCTATGAGGTAGTCAACTTTCCCACAAATTTTTAATACTTTATATGGACCTTTCCATGCTACTAATAATTTATTTGACTTGATAGGCAAAAGTACAAGAACTTCATCACCTACTTTAAAACTTCTCCTCTGACTTTTGGAATCAAAATAGGTTTTGTACTGGTCCATTGACAAACTTAAGTTTTTCGAAACTATGTCAGAGGTCTCCTCTAGTTTGGATCTAAGGTCAAGGAGAAACTGGTAAGAAGACTGAGCCTCAGCATTTACCTCCTCATTAGTCCATAAGTCATGAAGGATGGACAATGGGCCTCTGGCCTGTCTACCATAGAGAAGTTCAAAAGGTGAAAACCCCAAAGAGTCACTGGGAACTTCCCTCATGGCAAACAAAGCACAGGGTAGGTAACGATGCCACTCCTTAGGTTTAAGGGAGCAAAGTTTCCTTAAAATGGACTTGAGAATCGAATGCTGGCGCTCAATCCTCCCGTTACAGCTGGGATGATAGGGTGTTGTGAAGAGAGGCTTCACTCCCAGAAGTTGGTATAGATGTTGCATTAAGTCAGATGTGAATTGTGTCCCACGGTCAGACAAAATTTCTCTAGGGATGCCCACTCTGGAGAAGATGGACAAAAGGGCTTCAGCCACCTCTGTAGTAGTTATGGTCTTTAAGGGTATGGCTTCAGGGAAACTCGAAGCATAATCAACTAATGTTAATATATATCTATGTCCCCCAGATGAAAGTGGAGATAAAGGACCAACGATGTCAATAGCTACTCTTTCAAACGGTACCGTAAAGATAGGCATTTTGACCATAGGTACTCGCCTGGTACCTCGGGAGGATGACAGTTGGCAAACTTTACATGATCTACAATAGGTAGTGACATCTGAGGACATTTTTGGCCAACAATAGGTTTCCCTAATTTTATTTAAGGTTTTACGATGCGAGAAATGTCCGGCCACTGGCAGGTCATGAGCCATTTTAAGAACAGTCTCTCTGCATTGACTTGGAACAACTAAGATGGAATAGTCTATCTCATCTGAATTTAATTTGAATGCCGACTTGTACAAGATACCTTTTATATATTCAAATTTACATGAAAAGTTTTTCCTTTGGATAACTTGATTTAGTTTAGCGGCATTATGGAAATTCTGAAGAGAAGGGCAATTACGTTGTAACTTGACAAAGGAGTCCTTCGATATGTCTAAAGGCTTAAAGTCAGGGAAAATCAAAGGATGGACAGTATGAGAAGCCTGGGCTTTGGTCTGAGCCCTAGTCAAGACATTTTTGGTATCGGAGGTGATATCTTCACTTTCATCTAACAAGTGAACAGGTGATCCTACTACCTCGCTTTCGAGAGTAGCATCACTGGTTTTTAATCCCACATGAATCTCACGAGACATTGTCTCATCTGAACTTTCGAGGGGCTTCTCTGACTCCACAGGAAGAGGATCTGAAACACTTATATCCATCTTTGGTGATGAGAGGTCAACCTCAGAAGGAAGAATGGCACATTTTACATTACCTATTAGTACGGAGCAAGAAGTGATGGGAGCAAGTACGGCTTCAGACCAACCTGTGAACCATTTAGACCTAATGTAACAACGGATGGTAGGAAAAGTGTCCGTACGGCCCAAGTAGTCTGAAAGTATAGCAGAGGAATGAGTTTCTTTAAGGTTAGGGAACAGCTTATCAGAAATGACTATACATGTGCATCCAATGTCTCGTAAAATGGTAGATACATTAAGTCCATTAACTGTTCCTGAACAGAAGGGTGCTTGGTCATTACAGTCTTTAAAACATCTTCCAACTTTTTGGACCTTCTTAGAAGGACAATCTGGACGTTTATGTCCCTTAACACCACACAAATGACAAACAGGAATAAAAGAACTCATTTTACTTTCCACTAGAGGCTTTGATTTCTTAAGGTCTGATGAACCCTTACCCTTAGGTTTCGATCCCTTTAGGTCTTTATAGGAATTGTGAGCCTCAGCATACAGGTCAGCAGCCTCAACAACTTCCTCAGCTTTAATCAGGTTACGTTCTCTGATGAATGTTCGTATTTGGCGAGGAAGAGCTGTTTGGAACTGGTCAGCAACCATGAAGTCTCTAAGAGATTCATAACTGTGCTCAATTCCTGAACTATCTATCCAAAAGTCGAACAAACGAAAGAGTGTTGCTTGTAACTGCTGAAAGTTCTGGCCAGGCTGTAAGGTGGCATACCTGAAATCTTTCCTGTAAGAATTAGTGGTTTTTTGATATGCTTTAAGGATTGCCTTCTTTAGTAGGTTATAATTACATATGATATCCTGTGACAAAGTTGCATAGATATTCAAAGCTGTACCAGAAAATAACATTCCTAGCCTGGTAGCCCAGGTGTCAGCAGGCCATTCACAGAGGGTAGCGGTATTTTCAAACCTGATAATGTATGGAGTTATGTCTTCTCCCTCTGTGAAAGGAGGTAAATTAGGTGTTGGAATATGTGCACTGACTGCACGTTGTTCCATTACTCCTTCCTCTAATTGTTGTTGTGCAAAAATTAACTTTTTATTCTCTAAGTCAAGGCGAGATTTTTCGAGCTCGCGATCCTTTTCTCTCTATTAACTCAAGTTCTCTAGCTTTTTCTTCAACTTCTCTATCCTTTGCTCTTTCCTCAAGTTCCCTTAATTTAACCTGTTCCTCATGTATCTTAGCTTGTTCCTCACGTACTCTTGCTCTCTCCTCACGATCAAGTCTATCACGCTCTTTTTGGTCTTCTCGCTCTCTTTCTAACTGTCTTTCTCGGATTTCTCTCTCAATTCTCTCCTTTTTCTCTTTCTATTCTCTCTCTCTCTCCTTTTCTTCTTCTCTTTCCCTTTCTAACTGTCTTTCTTCTCTCTCAATTCTCTCTCTTTCAAGTCTTTCCTGGATTTTAGCACTAATGAAAGATTCTAAATTTTTCCCTGTTATTCCTAACTTCCAGCGTTCATCCAAAACTGGTATTCCTCCATGCTTGCAAGAATAACTTAAACTATCAGGGGAAATGAAACGGGTATTAAAGAAAATGGAGGGTTCAATTCCTGCTCCGCTCAAACTGTAAATAAACCAGACGGCTCGATCCCTGCTTCAATTAAACAACATGTATTAATGAAAACGAAGGGTTCTATGCCGGCTCCGAGCAAACAGTAAGTAGAATGGGGTCCCTTGACCATCCAATCTTCTCACCAACAAATCAAGAGTGTCCTATGACAGTTCCCTTAATATAATGAAGAGCTCAATGAAACAAATTGTCACTGGAAAATCTCGGGTCCCTAGAGTCTAATCCTCCAAAGTGTTTCAAGCTCACATACAATTAAGTGGCAGAATTAAATATTATATCCTGCCTGACTTGACTTACAATAAATTGAGACTATAACAATCACCAAATCTTTCAAATACCTGTACCGTAGTCCTACCATAGAGAATGTTTACTCATGGCTGGTGGTAACCATCTGTGGTATGCGGCTTTGAAGTTCCAATGGTAGATTCGAGATGGAGTTGAATCTTGATTCAGTAGAGTTGATCCTGGCAAGGTCGCCACTTGTGAAGGCTTACTCAGCCCTGTAACAACTTCAGTCAGTATTACTCAGGCTGGCTCCTCCTCAGGAAAATTAGTGAATAGAAAAAGAAATAATAACAGACAAACATAAACACTTTATTATATAGAAAATATAAAATGTAAAACACTTAAATATGAAATATTAATCCTATTTTTAAAGAAAATGAAAAATGAAAAATATAAATGATAACTGAATTCAACGCTAATTTAAATGTATATAAAACGTGGGTGTCTGGTATTTGTGACACTGTTGTTGAAATCGTAGCCGTTACTGATGATGGGGGGGGGGGGGTCGCAGGTGTTGGTGACCACCACTGGCTAGATCTTCACAGATTATTGCCGTGAGTATAATATCCCGATGACAGGAAAGCAGGTTCTTTACCGATGCAATGATGTGGGGTTATGTCCTGCAATTTCATACAGGTGCACAGGTACTTCAATACAAAATGGAGAAGTCTCTGGACGTTAGTCCTTCTCCTTTTCTGCTCGTTGATTGCCAGGTGACCCTCTCTGACATCCAAGCTGGAAAGATAGACAGGTTACCCACTGCTTAAATAATCACTCTCCATGGCAGTGTACAATACTCAAAAGACGTGGTGATTATTACAACAGTCAACATAGAGCAAGGCTGAAAGGACTAAGTTTATTATTGGTCAAAAGTGAAGCTTTTAACCAATAAATCCACTAGAATACAAGGCAGGCAGGTACTTACAGTAGTGTTGGGAGCTGTGAGTCGAGTGATTTACTGTTTTACCAGAGCCCCACAAGTCACCTTTCGAGGGGGGGGGAAGAGGGAGGGGAAGGGATAGCGGGAGCTAGACTGACCCTACGTTAACAAGCAGCCGGCAATCAAACTATCACTTTAGGGATGGGGGAGAAAAGGCGGGAAAAACGGGAGCGTGACTCACCCTACCTTAACTAGTAGCCGGCAATGAAACTATCACTTTCGGGGAGGGGGAAGAAAGGCGGGAGCTTGACTTACCCTACCTTAACTAGTAGCCGGTAATGAAACTATTGTTACTATATCTCTACTCCTATCTATTGAACTTTTCCCTCACAAGGAGACAGAAGGGGCTCCAGAAAGATGGAGAGGTGGGGCACACCACCAAGTGCTGGACACAGTACACACAAGCAAGGAAGAAGTGAAGAGGCTTCTGAGTGAGCTAGATACCTCAAAGGCAATGGGGCCAGATAACATCTCCCCATGGGTCCTGAGAGAGGGAGCAGAGGCGCTATGTGTACCCCTAACAACAATATTCAATACATCTATCGAAAAAGGGAGATTGCCTGAGGCATGGAAGACAGCAAATGTAGTCCCAGTATTTAAAAAAAGAGACAGATATGAAGCACTAAACTACAGACCAGTGTCGCTGACATGTATAGTATGCAAAGTCATGGAGAAGATTATCAGGAGAAGAGTGTTGGAACCCCTAGAATGGAATGATCTTATCAACAGCAGCCAAGATGGTTTCAGGGACAGGAAATTCTGTGTCACAAACCAACTGAAGTTCTATGACATGGTGACAGCAGTAAGACAAGAGAGAGAGAGAGGTGGGTGGATTGCATTTTCTTGGACTGCAAGAAGGCGTTTGACACAGTTCCACACAAGAGATTAGTGCAAAAACTGGAGGACCAAGCAGGGATAACAGGGAAGGCACTATATTGGATCAGGGAATATTTGTCAGGAAGACAGCAGCGAGTCATGGTACGTGGCGAGATGTCAGAGTGGGCACCTGTGATCAGCAGGGTCCACAGGGGTCAGTCCTAGGACCAGTGCTGTTTCTGGTATTTGTGAACGACATGACGCAAGGAATAGACTCCGAGGCGTCCCTGTTTGCGATGACGTGAAGTTGATGAGAAGAATTCATTCGATCAAAGACCTGGGAGAACTACAAAGGGACAGGCTGCAGACCTGGTCCAGCAATTGGCTCCTGGAGTTCAATCCCACCAAGTGCAAAGTCATGAAGATTGGGAAGGGCAAAGAAGACCGAAGACAGAGTACAGTCTAGGGGGCCAGAGACTACAAACCTCACTCAAGGAAGAAGATCTTGGGGTGAGTATAACACCAGGCACATCTCCTGAAGCGCACATCAACCAAATACCTGCTGCAGCATATGGGCGCCTAGCAAACCTCAGAACAGCATTCTGACATCTTAATAAAGAATCGTTCAGGACCCTGTACACCATGTACGTTAGGCCCATATTGGAGTATGCGGCACCAGTTTGGAACCCACACCTAGCCAAGCACGTAAAGAAACTAGTGAAGTGCAAAGGTTTCCAACAAGTCTAGTCCCAGAGCTAAGAGGTATGTCCTACGAGGAAAGGTTAAGGGAAATCAACCTGACGACACTGGAGGACAGGAGAGATAGGGAGGACATGATAACGACATACAAAATACTGAGAGGAATTGACAAGGTGGACAAAGACAGGATGTTCCAGAGATTCAATTCAATTCAATTCAATTCAATTCAAGTTTATTCTCTGTAAGGGTTACAATGTGGGGTTTACGGGTTTTGGGTATTGTGTGATTTACATGTTATAAAATACTAATTACAGATGGGGCCACTAGGACACCTAGCATGACTAGGCATTTCGGACAGACTGAGATTAATTCTTAACATTAAATCCTTTCAGATTATGGTATTAAGGCTAAGTGACTACATCATAATTTGTGAGTTTAGCAATGTGAATGCTTTTGTTTTGGCACAATACAAAGTGTCTATATTGGAGTATCATAGGCAAACTTATAACTAGTTAGGATTTATTATTTTAAGATTAAGATTAGTATTTCTGGGTTTATAGTCAGTGGGTGAGTGAGTGTAATTGTGAACCACAAGGTGGTTATCATGTAGTTAGTTGTCGGGGTGTATCAGGGAGATAAGATGTTTTCTAACTGTAGTTTTGAAAGTGATGAATGTGTCTGCAGTTCTAGAGTTTTCAGGTAGGGTGTTCCAGATTCTGGGTCCTTTGAAATACATTGAATTTTTGTAAAGGTTTATTCGAACACGGGGAATGTCATAGAGATGTTTGTGTCTGGTGTTATGCCTGTGGATCCTGTCACAACTATCAAGAAAGCGTTTTAGGTCAAGGTTAATATTGGAATTTAAGGTCCTGTAGATATAGATTGCACAGTAGTAAGTGTGGATGTTCTGAACAGGGAGTAAGTTTAGATCTATGAAGAGTGGGGGAGGGGGTGATGCCATGGATGGGATTTAGTGATTATTCTTACTGCGGCTTATTGTTGGGTTATTAGTGGCTTTAGGTGTGTTGCTGCAGTTGAACCCCAAGCACAGATAGCATAGGTGAGGTATGGATATATAAGTGAATGGTATAGTGTGAGAAGGGCAGTTTGCGGTACGTAGTATCGTATCTTGGAAAGGATCCCCACCGTTTTGGATACTGTTTTTGTTATGTGTTGGATATGGGTGCTGAAATTTAGTTTGTTGTCGAGGTATAGGCCAAGGAATTTGCCCTCATTCTGTCTGGCAATTAGAGTGTTGTCAATCTTAATGTTAAGTTGCGCAACACCTGCTCTGCTACCAAACATAATATAGGAGGTTTTGCCAGCGTTAAGTGTAAGTTTATTGGCTGTCATCCAAGTCGATATTTTGAGCAGCTCCTCGTTAACAAAGGTGTTGAGGGTGGCAAGATTAGGGTGGGAGATGATATAAGTCGTGTCGTCAGCAAAGAGAATGAGTTTCAGTTGTTGGGATATGTTTGGGAGATCATTGATGTAAATGAGGAAGAGCAGGGGTCCAAGGACACTTCCTTGCGGAACTCCAGTATCAAGTGTCCGTATTGACGAGGCTGTGTCTTTAATGGTGACATACTGATACCTATTAGAAAGGTAAGATTTAAAATATGCAAGCGCATGGCCTCTTATATCATAGTGGTCAAGTTTGTGGAGTAGGATGCCGTGGTCTACTGTGTCAAACGCTTTTCTTAGGTCAATAAAAATTCCTAGCGGATATTCCCTATTTTCCAATGCTGTGTAAAGCAGGTCTAGCATTTTTATAATTGCATCATTAGTGCTTTTATTTTTCCTGAATCCAAATTTGCAGGGGTTGAGTATGTTTTGTGACGTTATAAATGAATACAGTCTCCTGTGCGCGAGTTTCTCGAAGACTTTGGATAGCAATGGTAAGTTTGATATTGGTCTATAGTTGTTAGCGTCTGTAGGGTCACCACCTTTATGTATTGGTGTAACCCTTGCTGTCTTGAATAGTGTCGGGAAAGTGCTAGTTTCTAGTGACTTGTTAAAAAGTAATGTAATAGCATGCGAAAGGACATGGGCCGCTCGCTTGTACAATAATGGTGGGACGTGAGACAGATTCCCCGAGTTATTTTGAACACAGTAACAAGGGGACACAGTTGGAAGTTGAAGACACAGATGAATCACAGGGATGTTAGGAAGTATTTCTTCAGCCACAGAGTAGTCAGGAAGAGGAATAGTTTGGGAAGCGATGTAGTGGAGGCAGGATCCATACATAGCTTTAAGCAGAGGTATGATAAAGCTCACGGTTCAGGGAGAGTGACCTAGTAGCGACCAATGAAGAGGCGGGGCCAGGAGCTTAGACTCGACCCCTGCAACCTCAACTAGGTAACTACAACTAAGTAAGTACACACACACACATACATACACACACACACACACACACACACACACACACACACACACACACACACACACACACACACACACACACACACACACACACACACGCAAACACACACACACGCGCGTATAACAGGAAGGGCATTGCAATGGATCAGCGAATACCTGACAGGGAGGCAACAACGAGTCATGGTACGTGATGAGGTATCACAGTGGGTACCTGTGATGAGTGGGGTCTCACAAAAGTCGGTCCTAGGACCAGTGCTATTTGTGGTATATGTGAATGACATGATAGAAGGGTTAGACTCAGAAGTGCCCCTGTTCGCAGATGATGTGAAGTTAATGAGGAGAATTAAATCAGATGAGGATCAGGCAGGGCTACAAAGAGACTTGGACAGACTGGACACCTGGTCCAGCAACTGGCTTCTCTAATTTAACCCCGCCAAATACAAAGTCATGAAGATCGGGGAAGGGCACAGAAGGCCGCAGACAGAGTATAGGCTAGGTGGCCAAAGACTGCAAACCTCGCTCAAGGAGAAAGATCTTGGGGTGAGTATAACACCTAGCACGTCTCCGGAATCACACAGCGAGTCAACAACAGCGAGTCATGTACGAGGCGAGGCGTCAGGTTGGGCGCCTGTGACGCGAGCGATGTTCCACACGGGTCAGTCCTAGGACAGGTGCTGTTTCTGGTATTTGTGAACGTCATGACATAAGGAATAGACTCGGAAGTGTCCCTGTTTGCAGATGATGTGAAGTTGATGAGAAGAATTCAATCGCAATACGATCAGGCAGAACTACAAAAGGATCTGGACACACTGCAGACCAGTTCTACCAACTGGCTCCTGGAGTTCAACCCCATCAAATGCTAAGTCATGAAGATTGGGGAAAGGCAAGGAAGACCGCAGATGCAGTACGGTCCACTACATAGCTTGCCAGACTTTTCCACTTCCTAACAACTCTGTGGCTGAAGAAATACTTCCTAACATTCTTTTGACTCATCTGAGTCTTCAGCTTCCAAATGTGACCACTTGTTTCTGTGTCCCATCTCCGGAACATCCTGTCTCTATGTGTATGTATATATATATGCATGTACATGCCTGTGTAGTGTGACCGAAGTGTAAGTAGAAGTAGCAAGATATACTTGTTCAGCGTTTTTATGAGACAGAAAAAAAGACACCGGCAATCCTTCCATCATGTAAAACGGTTACAGGTTTCTGTTTCACAGTTACCTGGCAGGACGGTAGTACCTCTCTGGGTGGTTGGTGTGCACCAGCCTACTACATATATATATATATATATATATATATATATATATATATATATATATATATATATATATATATATATATATATATATATATATATATATATATATATATATATATATATATATATATATATATGCAATAAGATCACAGTAAACAGGTGATTTCAGAATATGCAAAACAACCACTCTGAAAGAATAGAGAAATTCCAAGCGCTTTCGTGACTACTCACATTATCAAGGAACTATGAAAGTAAAGCATCCAAGAAAGCTATATAAGGGGTCTGGCCAGCACCTCACTATCAGATCCCACAACGGTTAAACACCTGACTCGCGCCGACCCAACTTGGATAGGTCCTTTGCACAACTCACCCACAAACTATTCTACCCAAGAAAATTTAAAAATTATTATTTGTCCAGTGTATTATTAAATTCTTCCCATATTCTATTAATTATAAATGGATCTAATTTATATAAACCAAAGGAAATATTCATATTATTGTCAAAACTGCTTTTTATGAAACAAGATTCAATTATATTCCTGTCGACCATGGACTTGCTTGATACTACTTTCTCAACTTTTTGAAAATCAATTGGATGGTTAAAATCTCTTACATGAATAAATAGAGATTCCAATGCTCTATTTATTCATGTAAGAGATTTTAACCATCCAATTGAGAAAGTTATATCAAGCAAGTTAATATAAATTGGATTCATTTGTAATTAATAAAATTTGGGAAGAATTTAATGAAACATTAGACAAGGAAAAACATTTTAATTCTTGAGTAGAGTGTGAGCTGTGTTTCACAGAATCGGGTGTTGTGACTTGACTGTGAGGTGTAGTCTTGCCCTTACATGCCTTCCTGTTGATGTTTTATTTTTAAAGTTTATTGATAATGTGAGAAGTCACGAATGCACTTGGAATTTCACTATTTTTTCACAGTGGTTGTTCTGCTCACATTTAGCCCACATCCAGTCCATCTGCCCATCTAGAAGATGGACAGTGCGACCAAGCTACACTTCCAGTCAGACTAGGAGGCATTGGTGTCCGCAAGTCATCACAGTTTGTGCTACCAGCTTTTCTGTCCTCATGTATTGCATCCAGTGGACTTGTAGCAGCGATTCTCCCTGAACATCTTAGGAATAAGACTGGAGTTCAGGACCAAAAGTTCGTTAACGGAGCCATGATCTAGGATAATCTAACGTGCCCTGAAACCAGACATTCTCCCCCAAACAATTACAAACAATCAGTAGGTGAGAACATAGCCTCATCAATGCTTCAGAGTGTGTTGGGGAATGATAGAGTCCTCCTCTAGGCAGTGACAGCAACTCATGCAGGGGACTTTCTGTTGGCTGTTCCCAACTCCAGGCTTGGCAAATACCTTGGCCCACAGGCCATCCGCACTGGTGTTGACCATCGACTTGCCGCCCCTACTCTCGCTAAACACAGGTGTGTTTGTGGCAGTGAAGCAGCAGACCGATTCGGGTACCATGGTCTTGTGTGCCGTAAATCCTTGGAAAAGATTCCAAGACATGATGAGGTTAATAACATTATCAAGAGGAGCCTCACAACAGTCGTATGCCGAGCAATAAGAGAGCCACCCCAACTATGCAGATCTGATGGCAACCAAATGTCCAGATGGTATGACCCTTCAATCCTGGAGAGATGGCAAGTAGATGGTGTGGGACTGCACATGTGCATCTACTTTGGCTGATACCCATCTCCAGTACAACAGGGAGGCAGGAGGAGAAGCTGCCAGCTTCAGGGAGTCACAGAAATTTAGAAAATACGGAGAACTTGCCCATCATTATATGTTTGTTCCCATAGGCTCAGAGACCCTTGGCTCATGGGGAAAGAATGCATCTAAGTTCCTTAAGGAGCTAGGCAAAAGACTCATCAAGGTAACTAGAGATCCCAGGGCAGCTAGTTTTCTGTTCCAGCGACTCAGCACTGCTGTTCAGAGGGAATGAGCATCCTGTATTTTGGGCACGCATCTCAACTCTGAGGAGCTGAATGAGACTTTCGCATTATAATCAGTGACAAACACATAACAACATGTACTAGACATGTATCTCATGTACACCTCATGTACTGTATATGCCACCTTTATATCAATAATATATCTCTTAAATCTCTTGTACCATATTATGTAATAAAATATACCTACTGGTAAAAAAGAATGAAAAGCTGGGGTGGTAAGGAATATTCGAACGGCTTCTTGAAGAAATCCAATATTCTTCCTTGAAGCCTTTTTATCCACTTCTCCGAGGCTATGGGTCCCATAATTTTCACCAGAGGTTGCCCCACCATATACATATACATATATATATATATATATATATATATATATATATATATATATATATATATATATATATATATATATATATATATATATATATATATATATATATATATATATATATATATATATATATATATATATATATATGGTATAAACGTTGGTAATAAATACCGACAAGTTGGTTTAGAAAGACACGTAAGCAAACACTATAACATATTTATTAGAAAACGTTTCGGTCTTGGGACCTTGATCACAGAAGTGATCAAGGTCCCAGGACCGAAACGTTTTCTAATAAATATGTTATAGTGTTTGCTTACGTGTCTTTCTAAACCATATATATATATATATATATATATATATATATATATATATATATATATATATATATATATATATATATATATATATATATATATATATATATATATATATATGATAGTTCTTTGATAATGTGAGTAGCCACGAAAGCGCTTGGAATTTCTCTATTCTTTCAGAGTGGTTGTTTTGCATATTTTGAAATCACGTGTTTACTGTGATCTTATTGCATATATATATATATATATATATATATATATATATATATATATATATATATATATATATATATATATATATATATATATATATATATATATATATATATATATATATATATATATATATATATATATATATATATATATATATATATATATATATATATAAAGAACAAAAATGGGAATACACAATACACAAATAACCAGCACACAGAAGAGAGAAGCTTACGACGACGTTTCGGTCCGTCTTGGAACATTTACAAAGTCATATTTACAAAGTCGTAAGCTTCTGTCTTCTATGTGCGGGTTATTCGTGTATATTTATATGTTCTCTTGCATGAATGCAAGTATTTTCAAGAAGTGGTGACCAATAAACTTGACTTGGGAGCAGTACCTTGGGCGCTTAAAATATTACTGTACTTGAAAATGGAGTGTTTAGCTTTATGGGAAGTGAATGACCGTACCATATTGTATGTTAAAAATTCTGTGAGGGAAGGAAAGGTGTAATCCCGGCTTTGTTGTAGCAGTGAGGGCAGCTCTCTAGGCAGACTGGCATTAAAGAAGAGCTGAATAGTGTGTGGGGAAACATTCAAGATGATGTAAAGAGTGTTGTAGATGATTCAAAACCTCATTCATGGAGAAGTACCTTAGCATGATCGTTGCATCGAACTTATTATAGCTGAGATACGCATTCGCCTTAAAATCACTGCAGCAAATGCCCTCTTCTCCAATCTTAGATCAGCTTTCGGAAACTTAACAAGGAATCATT
Organism: Cherax quadricarinatus; assembly: GCF_038502225.1. Lineage (NCBI taxonomy): Eukaryota > Metazoa > Arthropoda > Malacostraca > Decapoda > Parastacidae > Cherax > Cherax quadricarinatus. Next base: position 5,639,362 of record NC_091361.1, on the reverse strand, counting down.
TACGATACTTAGTACATCATGTTTCACCCAATTTGAAGTATTCATCTCTATCATTGAACCCACACCTGAAAAAGCAATTTAATACGCAGAGCCAGAATCTCAGACTTAACCTTTTTAATTGCAAATAGGAAAGTACAAGACAGTTCTTAGAAACTATGAATAGCAGAGAATTAAATTTTGTTGTTTGAGATAGAGAGGTTACTCTAAGTCTAAAGATTTGTTCTGTATTAGAATGTCCTCTTGATTCTTATTGATGTGTATTTACAAGATAAAAAGGATTCACGAGAACAGTGGTAAATCTCGTCTCGTGTAATCAGCCTCTAAGACTGAGATTAATGTCTTCGAATCATGAGTTATTGTTCTTTTAGTTAGAAATTATATAAACCGTTTAAGGATTTGTGCTCGAAAATGCAATTGTCTTTCTTTTGTAGCTTATGTGAATTTCAAATTAATAGGTGATAGGATATATTACTGGTGTGAAGATTACCTTATTAATGTGAGTCATGATGATTTTTCTCTTTTAAATTGGTAGTTGATAATTATATAGACTTCTGATATAATTATTGTGTTAAAATATGGATTTTTTTTTCATGGGACTTAGAACGGAAGTTGATTTATTTTTGGACATGGTGAGTAAATTATGTTCTCTGTGTGAGACAGTTTATAACTGTTGTGTGCTTGAACTGAAACGTGGCGAAACAAGTGTTGTGTGCAGAAACGTGGTGAGGCAGTTTTTTTCTTGTGAGACGGACGTAGTGTAACAGTTGTTGTATACACCTATTTGTGGTTGCAGGGGTCGAGTCTTAGCTCCTGGCCCCGCCTCGTCACTGGTTGCTACTGGGTCCTCTCTCTCCCCGCTCCATGAGCTTTAACAAACCTCGTCTTAAAACTATGTATGGTTCCCGCCTCCACTACGTCACTTTCTAAGCTACTCCTCTGCCTGACGAAATACTTTCTAACATTCCTTTGACTCATCTGACTCTTCATCTTCCAATTGTGATGTCTTGTTTCTGTGTCCCCTCCCTGGAACATCCTGTCTTTGCCCACCTTGTCTATTTCGCGCAGTATTTTATATGCCGTTATCATGTCTCTTCTGACCCTCCTGTCTTCCAGTGTCGTCAGGCCGATTAACCTTTCTTTAAAGGACATTCCCCTTAGCTCTGTGCAGGAATGTGGGGAGATACATGTTTTAACACAAGTGAGACATGTGAAGTTATAGGACTTGTACTTATGAACGTTTCGACAGTTATGAGGTTGTCTAATACAGAAAACATTAAATTCAGTGATTATATCAATAATGAATAAAGTCAGGTTCTGCATGGGCCGTGGAACGAGTTTAGGTGCAGCGTAATCTATGCGAGACCTTACTAATGATGTACAAAGCTGGAATATAACCTCTGGACTTCTGTTGCTTACACTTCTTGATATAAATCCCAGTAATCTGTTTGCCTTATTACGTACGCTTAGGCATTGATGTTTCGGTTTAAGGTTGCTGGTTACCATAACCCCCAAGTCCTTCTCGCAATCCGTATGGCTAAGTTCTACGTAATTTAACTTATAAATGCTAGGGTTATGGACACTTCCGAGCTTCAGAACCTTGCATTTGTGTACACTTTTCTGACCAGGAATTGAGTTTGGCTAAATCCTCCTGAAGTTCCGTGACATCTATGTTTGAATTAATTATCCTACCTATCTTCGTGTCATCAGTGATTTTGCTCATATCACTAGAAATTCCTTCATCAATGTCATTGATATATATTATAAACAACAGCGGGCCTAAGACTGATTCCTGTGGAACGCCACTTGTTACAGATCCAACTCGGATTTAACCCCATTTATGCACACTCTCTGCTTTCTGTTCATGAGCCATGACTCGATCCATGACAGCACTTTTCCCCCAATGCCATGAGCTGGCACATTCTTTAAGAGGTGCGATTCTCTATCAAAAGCCTTATTAAAATCTAAATATACAATATCGAATTCTTTATAGTGATCAACTGCCTCAAAGGTTTACTGAAGAAGGTTAATAAATCAGTTAGGCAGGAACGGCCCCTGATGAGTCCATGCTGAGTATTACATAAGAACATAAGAACATAAGAAAGGAGGAACACTGCAGCAGGCCTGTTGGCCTATACTAGGCAGGTCCTTTACAATTCATCCCACTAACAAACATTTGATCTACCCAATTTTCAATACTACCCAAGAAATAAGCTCTGATGTGCAAGTCCCACTCAAATCCAACCCATCCCACTCATGTATTTATCCAACCTAAATTTGAAACTACCCAAAGTCCTAGCCTCAATAACCCAACTAGGTAGACTGTTCCACTCATCTACTACCCTATTTCCAAACCAATACTTTCCTATGTCCTTTCTAAATCTAAACTTATCTAATTTAAATCCATTACTGCGGGTTCTCCCTTGGAGAGATATTCTCAAGACCTTGTTAATATCCCCTTTATTAATACCTATCTTCCACTTATACACTTCGATCAGGTTTTTTGTGGAAGTGCCAGACAGGTCAAGACCCTAGGGTAAGGGGCTAGTGGTTGCTCAGTCAGCTGTTTCAAGGTTAGGTTAGGTTAGGTTAGTAATCCCTTCCTTTCCTGTGGGCGAAACATTGTACACACAAGTGATTCCTTAGAACTTGGGTAGTACAAAGCTGTGGGCGAAACGTTGTACCTCAGTCCTTGGGTACAAGGTAATGCTGTAGGGAGAGGGCAAACAAGTGTTAAGAAAAACAACCAGTAAAAAGCCAATACCGGGGCAGGAGAACATGGTCGAAGGGCCTCACTGTATCCACTGCAGGAGGGCGAAGTCGTCGAAGGTCCTCTAGTCAGGAACGCGTTTCTGTAGATTACGCTACATCATCAGGCTGGTAGAAACTGCAGATCCCACTGGTACAATGTCTAAAAGACTGTCTCCCCAGCTTGCTATATATACGAACTGGCAGGTCACATGACTAAAAGCCGTCACCTGTCCTTCCACCAGTCACAAGTGAGTTATGGAGGTGAACTCCAAGGTATGCTAACCTGTGTCGAGGGCACCACAGGGACAATGAATTAGTCAAGCACATCTCAAAAGTGGGGCTTTAGGGTAGGTTAGGCAGTTAGGTGGAACACTGCAACAATCTGTATAATAGACCCAATGCAACCACCTACCTCCTCTCCCTCAGGCTTGCCTTTGGGAAATGGGTTAGGTTTTTTGTGGAAGTGCCAGACAGGTCAAGACCCTAATGATATTATCCTTATCAAAATGGTTTCTTATAATATCAGCTATAATTGACTGTTGAGGTCAGGCTTATTGAACGGTAATTTGACGGTAACGATTTGTCCCCTGCTTTAAAAATAGGAATTACATTGGCCATCTTCCACACATCAGACGCTACACGTGTTTGAAGACATACATTAAAAATATTAGTCAATGGCTCACAAAGTTCCATTTTGCACTCCTTAAGAGCCCTTCAAAAAGTTCATCATGGCCCGGGGATTTATTTTGTAGATGAATGGTTCAGAGAACCGACATGTTGATAAATTAGGCACTTTCGCCACACAGTGGCGAAAGGAGAAACTTGAAGAACAGGAGGAGAATGAGGTAATCAGTCCCTCAACCTTGATAACCATTTCGCTAGTGACTGTGATATTACATAAGTTATCTTCTTCAGGCCCATTATAAAACCAAATTATTGGTACATTATTAGTGCCTTCTTAAGTGAAAACCGAGAGAAAATAATTATTAAAAATGGAGCACATTTCATTCTCCTTGTCAGTAAGATGCCCAGAGTTATTTTTAAGGGGACCAATCTTATCTCCAACGTTTGTTCAGTAAACCTGAAAAAAAACCTCTTTGGGTTAGTTTTCGAATCCCTAGCAATTTTGATTTCGTAGCCCCGTTTAGCTTTTCTTATCTCCTTTTTAACGTCCCTCTTAACGTTAATATACTGATTCATAAGATGACCCTCACCTAGACTTACACCTGGAAGAGTAAATCAATAATCATCTATTTGCAAACTACCCCCAGGAGACGGTGTTGATGGCAGTGGTGTTGGAGGTTGTGATTGTAGTGGTAGTGATGTTGGTTGTGGTGGGTTGGTGATGGTCGTGGTGGCATTTGTAGTGGTGGTAGTGATGTTGAGGATGGTTTCTTGTGAAGGTGATGGTAATGTAGTGAAAGTTGAGGTGTTGGGGTGGGTGGTGGTGATTGTGAATCTAGTGGAACTATTTGAGATGATGATTGTAGTTAAAGTAGCTATGGAAGTGGCAAAACATTACAAGTGTCTTCTTTCTCAGTTGATAGCACAGTCGGCTCACATAGTGTCCGTGGATCGATCCCCGGCACGGGTGCAATCGTTGGGCATGTTTCCTTAGATCTGCTGCCCCTGTTCACCTAGTAGTAAGTAGGTATCTGGGTGTTAGTTGACTGTTGTGGGTGACATTCTGTGTGGTGACTGTATACCTTGGATAGGGCTGGGGTATGAAATGAGCTAAAGAAGAATAAAAGCTTTACGCTGCAAAATTAAAGTAAAAAAAGAAATATTCCTCTGTAATAAAGTTGGTAGAATTACCGACAATATGTAAAGTAAAAGGACACAAGTGCAACTAATGTGACATTTATTGTGGCAACGTTTCGCTCTCCAGGAGCTTTATCAAGCCATTACTTGATAAAGCTCCTGGAGAGCGAAACGTTGCCACAATAAATGTCACATTAGTTGCACTTGTGTCCTGTTACTTTACAAATATTCCTCTGATGAGCAACTCCAAGATCACAAATTGTGATTGTATCCTAAGGATGGATATCTGTCATTTGCACTGTACCTCAAAAAGAGTAAAATTGTAAATTGTTTTGAAAGAAAGGGAAAAGTATATAATACATGTTCCCGTATGAATACACTAACAATCATAAAGCCTTAGGATTTTTAGTATTGTATGCAATAAGAGCATACTCATGAGTATTAATGTTGCTGTAATAGTATGAATAAATGTAAATGTGTATTATGAGTTGCAGGAGCATGACCATCCAGCAGGTTTGGATGAGTGGTTGGCAGGAGTGAGTGGAGGTCAGTGGTATTTTCATGACTTAAAGTGCTGTTGGAATGTGAGCAAGGTTGCATTTATGAAGGGATTTAAGGACATCGGTTAGGCGGACGTGAATCCTTGAGGTGGGAAGTACAGTGACTGCAGTCTGAAGAAGGGGTGGGGATGGAAATATAAACACAAATGCAGTATAATGTGATCCTTTATTGACTACGTTTCGCCCACACAGTGGGCTTTTTCAAGTCACAAACAGAACAGTTGTGTTTGTGACTTGAAAAAGCCCACTGTGTAGGCGAAACGTAGTCAATAAAGGATCACATTATACTGCATTTGTGTTTATATTTCCATTGTGTCGGTATTTTATACCATTTATTTCCAAGGGGTGGGGATGTTATGGTCTGGAGATTCAGCTGAACTGTGATGTTAGGGCCTTCTGGCAAGACAGTGACTGAATAAGTGGCAGTGAGTTTTATCATCTTTGTCGGGTTGCCCTATTTTGGTGCCCTATTTCGGTGGAGTAGAACGCCTATATGAATTCATACTTCGGTAAAAACATATTTGTATAGAAAATTTCATGTTCATTTGAATTCAAACCCCAACAATAGAATGGCATCAGTATTCATATCATTGCAATAGCATATTCATATATATTCATTAACCTGCAATATCGTGTTCATGCATCGGCGAAAGAGTGATCATATATATTCACATCAAGACACTTTCATGTTTGTATGTTATAATTCCTCTACAATAGCTTGTTCATATTTATTACCTGGCAATAGCTTATTTATATTTATTAATTACCTGACAATAGCATATTCATATATTCAGTCGTAAACAACACTGTTTTACTTTTTTTTTTTACTATTACAAGCGCGCGATCAAATTTTCTCAACTGGTAAATATTTACTTCACATAGTTCCATTGTTTATCAAATATAACCAACAGAGATGTTTATGGATACCTTGAATAGATAGCTCCAGGAAAATGACATGAACAACAATTCCCCAAGATGGATGCAGATGAACAATGGAACTATTTTTTATTTTGTCATATTTCTAGAGTAGATTGAGAGCCAACTAATGGAAAAAAATTGAACAGATTCTGCAGCAAGGAGTTCCTTGAGGAAGAATGCACTATAACTGAACAAGTATTTTCTAAACTCCACTATCCTCGTCACTTCATCAGAGACTGCAGACGGCGGGCATTAAACATCTTCAACACACCCAGAGAAGACACTGCCGAGAAGAGATACATAGTCCTTCCCACCAACTCCATTGCCAAACATGTTTCCAACATCTTTGCCAAAACATCATTCCAAGTATCTACCTCCACAACCACGACCATCAAGGACATCATCAGTAGTAGACAGAACAAGCCTCCATCCTCTGCAGGGGTATACATAATCCCTTGTAATGACTGCAACAAGTTATACGTGGGCGAAACATCAAGAGACCTCCAAACACGTATTTCAGAACACCAACACGCAAGCAGGTCTGACGATACAGGGAATGAATACCTGTGTACAAAACCGTAATTCACACAACCATTTATTTAATAAACTACAGAAACTCAAGACTTATCGCCAGAGAAGACAACACTCAATACCGAAGAATGTTGGAGTCATCGCTTATCTCTATGACCAACAACTTCAACCAGAACAAGGGCTTCTATACATAGCTGAACCATTTGCGAAGAAGCTTCTTCATCGCTACCCCACTTAAGAGCATAGGAATAGAAGAACACTGCAGAAGGTCTGCTCACAAACTTATCCATAACATAAGAACATAAGAACATAAGAAAGGAGGAACACTGCAGCAGGCCTGTTGGCCCATACTAGGCAGGTCCTTTACAATTCATCCCACTAACAAACATTTGACCAACCCAATTTTCAATGCTACCCAAGAAATAAGCTCTGATGTGCAAGTCCCACTCAAATCCAACCCCTCCCACTCATGTACTTATCCAACCTAAATTTGAAACTACCCAAAGTCCTAGCCTCAATAACCCAACTAGGTAGACTGTTCCACTCATCAACTACCCTATTTCCAAACCAATACTTTCCTATGTCCTTTCTAAATCTAAACTTATCTAATTTAAATCCATTACTGCGGGTTCTCTCTTGGAGAGATATCCTCAAGACCTGGTTAATATCCCCTTTATTAATACCTATCTTCCACTTATACACTTCGATCAGGTCTCCCCTCATTCTTCGTCTAACAAGTGAATGTAACTTAAGAGTCTTCAATCTTTCTTCATAAGGAAGATTTCTAATGCTATGTATTAATTTAGTCATCCTACGCTGAATGTTTTCTAACGAATTTATGTCCATTCTGTAATATGGAGACCAGAATTGAGCTGCATAATCTAGGTGAGGCCTTACTAATGATGTATAAAGCTGCAGTATGACCTCTGGACTTCTGTTGCTTACACTTCTTGATATAAATCCCAGTAATCTATTTGCCTTATTACGTACGCTTAGGCATTGCTGTCTTGGTTTAAGGTTGCTGCTTACCATAACCCCCAAGTCCTTTTCGCAATCTGTATGGCTAAGTTCTACATCATTTAACTTACAAGTGCTAGGGTTATGGGCACTCCCAAGCTTCAGAACCTTGCATTTATCTACATTGAACTGCATCTGCCACTTTTCTGACCAAGAGTAGAGTTTGTCTAAATCCTCCTGAAGTTCCCTAACATCTAAGTTTGAATCAATTATCCTACCTATCTTCGTGTCATCGGCGAATTTGCTCATATCACTAGTAATTCCTTCATCAAGATCATTGATATATATTATAAACAACAACGGGCCCAAGACTGATCCCTGTGGAACGCAACTTGTTACTGATCCCCACTCGGATTTAACCCCATTTATGGACACTCTCTGCTTCCTGTCTGTGAGCCATGGTTCGATCCACGAGAGCACCCTTCCCCCAATGCCATGAGCTGCTACTTTCTTCAACAGTCTTTGGTGCGGAACTCTATCAAATGCCTTACTAAAATCTAAGTAAATAATATCAAATTCTTTATCGTGGTCAACAGCCTCAAAAGCTTTACTGAAAAAAGTTAATAAATTAGTTTTGTAGATGAATGGTTCAGAGAACCGACATGTTGATAAATTAGACACATGTGCAACTCTTGGGTATCTTTATTGAGGAAACGTTTCGCCACACAGTGGCTTCATCAGTCCATACATAGGAGAAACTTGAAGAACAGGAGGAGAATGAGGTAATCAGTCCCTCAACCTTGAGTCGATGTGTTCAGTCCATCAATCTTGAGTAGAATACGGCAGATGAGCGGAGAAGCAGCTTATAAACCGTATGGCAGGAGAGGTGTAGCAGTCACAGGTAGTGTCACATTTGTTCAATGTGGAAGTAGGTTGTGCCCAAGAATTAGGCAAGCGAAGAATTCCTAAGTATTAAGATCCCAAGAAGTTGCAGTGTCTGACAGGTTTGTAGATGAATGGTTCAGAGAACCGACATGTTGATAAATTAGACACATGTGCAACTCTTGGGTATGTGATGAATGGTTTGAAAAACCGACAAGTTGAAGATTGAGACACTTATGCAGCATATGGGAATCTTTATTCAGGAAACGTTTCGCCACACAGTGGCTTCATCAGTCCAATACAAAGAGGAAGGCGTAAGGAGAGGAGGAGAATGAGGTAATCAGTCCCTCAACCTGGAGTCGATGTGTTCAGTCCATCAATCTTGTAGAATGTACAGCATAAGGCCGTAGACGTGGCTTATATACTGTAGTGAGGTGACGTGAAGCAGGTGGAGGCGGGGTCATAGTGGTAACATTCACTAGTCGAAGTAGGTCTTCGTCCAAAGGTTGAACAAGTGTTGAAGAATTCTTTGTAACAAGATCCCATGATGCTGCAGTGTCTGACAGTTGTGATGAATGGTTTGAAAAACCGACAAGTTGAAGATTGAGACACTTATGCAGCATATGGGAATCTTTATTCAGGAAACGTTTCGCCACACAGTGGCTTCATCAGTCCAATACAAAGAGGAAGGCGTAAAGAGAGGAGGAGAATGAGGTAATCAGTCCCTCAACCTGGAGTCGATGTGTTCAGTCCATCAATCTTGTAGAATGTACAGCATAGGGCCGTAGACGTGGCTTATATACTGTAGTGAGGTGACGTGAAGCAGGTGGAGGCGGGGTCATAGTGGTAACATTCACTAGTCGAAGTAGGTCTTCGTCCAAAGGTTGAACAAGTGTTGAAGAATTCTTTGTAACAAGATCCCATGATGCTGCAGTGTCTGACAGTTGTGATGAATGGTTTGAAAAACCGACAAGTTGAAGATTGAGACACTTATGCAGCATATGGGAATCTTTATTCAGGAAACGTTTCGCCACACAGTGGCTTCATCAGTCCAATACAAAGAGGAAGGCGTAAGGAGAGGAGGAGAATGAGGTAATCAGTCCCTCAACCTGGAGTCGATGTGTTCAGTCCATCAATCTTGTAGAATGTACAGCATAGGGCCGTAGACGTGGCTTATATACTGTAGTGAGGTGACGTGAAGCAGGTGGAGGCGGGGTCATAGTGGTAACATTCACTAGTCGAAGTAGGTCTTCGTCCAAAGGTTGAACAAGTGTTGAAGAATTCTTTGTAACAAGATCACATGATGCTTTAAATACTGTAGTGAGGTGACGTGAAGCAGGTGGAGGCGGGGTCATAGTGGTAACATTCACTAGTCGAAGTAGGTCTTCGTCCAAAGGTTGAACAAGTGTTGAAGAATTCTTTGTAACAAGATCCCATGATGCTGCAGTGTCTGACAGTTGTGATGAATGGTTTGAAAAACCGACAAGTTGAAGATTGAGACACTTATGCAGCATATGGGAATCTTTATTCAGGAAACGTTTCGCCACACAGTGGCTTCATCAGTCCAATACAAAGAGGAAGGCGTAAAGAGACGAGGAGAATGAGGTAATCAGTCCCTCAACCTGGAGTCGATGTGTTCAGTCCATCAATCTTGTAGAATGTACAGCATAGGGCCGTAGACGTGGCTTATATACTGTAGTGAGGTGACGTGAAGCAGGTGGAGGCGGGGTCATAGTGGTAACATTCACTAGTCGAAGTAGGTCTTCGTCCAAAGGTTGAACAAGTGTTGAAGAATTCTTTGTAACAAGATCCCATGATGCTGCAGTGTCTGACAGTTGTGATGAATGGTTTGAAAAACCGACAAGTTGAAGATTGAGACACTTATGCAGCATATGGGAATCTTTATTCAGGAAACGTTTCGCCACACGTACGTCAGATCACATCAGACATCGCTTATCAGTCATCCAGGCACTGCTTACTCACGATGCATTACTCTAACAGAGTAAAGATCAAACCAGCGAGTGGTATAACCAATGAGTCGTCCAAACTAGCACTTGCAGCTGTCGTTAGTGGCAGGCTGCAAGTCAAATGTAATGCGATTTTATCGCTCAAAGAGGCCTTTGTTGTCGTCTGTACAGACGACACAGAGGCTGAGAAACTACTTACCACCACTGCTACTACCACTCTACGAGACCAGGGATTTCTTGTCTTGACTTCCCCAGCACTGAGGGCCAGGAGAACTGTGTTCCTCAAGCGACTCGACAACCTTATCACTGTACAGGCCACTGAAGAAATCAAGTCATCTATCGAAGCAAAGAACCCTTGGGCCAAGGTGGACTTCATTACTAAAATACCTAATGCTTCATCCATGCTGAAGGTCACCTTCAGTGACGTCAACATGGCAGCCAGAGCTCTCGCTCAAGGCCTGGCTATTCACTATTTCCACATCAACCCAGCCTTCATCGAAGCAGAGAAATTCCAACATATCTCACAGTGCTATAATTGTTACTCATACTTACACACCACAAATGATTGTCCTACCAAGGACAAGAAGTTCTGCTCCACCTGTGGCCGTGAGGGTCATGACTTCAAGAATTGCACTACTGCTTCACCACCTAAATGCTTGAACTGCAAAAATGACCACCATACTCTTGCTGCCAGGTGCCCTACCAGAAGAGACATACTCAAGAAACAACAACAACAAAAGAAACCCAACCCACAAGCAACCACATATTCTGCTATCGCCAAGCTTCAAGCAGACACTACCAAGATACTACATGCCACGAAAGCTGCTCCCACCACTTCCCTGCCAGCACCTACTGCCGACTCCACCAAGATTCTTTGCTGCATTATGTATGCTCATGTACAGAATGCAGCTGAGCCTGGTTCCTTCAACACCACCATCAATGAACTTTTCAAACTAAATAATATGCCTGGCCTCACATTCCCTGCATCACCACCTTCCACTGAGATCCTAAAATCTACTGCAAATATTACCAGGATCACCGCTGCTCCACCGCTGTCACAACCTCCACTAGACACAGAGATGGACCAATCAGAGACCTCTGAGACGTCGGCAAAACCCACCAATGAGAGTCCACTACCGCTTTCATCCACTGCTAGAGCAACTGACCAGTCGGAAATCTCGCCTTCACCAGTTCAGCCACCAGCCAAGAAAGCAAAAACACAAGACACTGCGGATGCACCTCACGGTGCCACTGTCACTGACACTGCTGCACCACAACAAGTCCGATATCTGAAGGGTGTGTACTTCTACACAACCAAGGAGTATAAGAACACAATGCTGTCTTCAGAAATCCATCATCACCTCCAGGACGGAACAGTCAAGTATACCTACGACCAAACTGCTACATACACCACTGCAGACATGACCAGACTACTCACTGCCAACACCCAACACCTTGTGGAAGTCAAGTACACCTCAAAGAGGAAATTCAGGATGCTTCAGAATAGGGACCTTGAAGACGGTACCCTCGTCTAGCACGACTATCCATGACCACTCACCCAGCACTTTGCTGTCCGCTAAAGCTGGGGTGTGGCTCCAATCAACCCTGTAACTGCTGCCTCTGCCCGACTGCGCTTCTCTTTGGGGAAGTCAGCGCAAGATAGAAGAAGACGACATCCTCCAACCGGAGGGCCAAGAAAGAAGAAAGATGATTATCGTCACCCCCCACCCGGGGGGCCACTGCCGGGTCACCATCTGGAGAAGACCTGGGCCAGAAGGACCTGCGAATCAACATGAATGAAAATGAACACCAACACACGACACTCCACACAGGAGAGCACAGCGCTAGCACGATCGACACCATGCATTGCCCTTCTAGGGCATGGTTGGTGCCAGAGCCCGAGTATGTACCTTACAAGATGAGGGGGGTACTTGTGCCTCCTCCCATGGGAGACTTAGGTCTCAGACACTCCCTAGACAGGGAGCCAGTGCCGGGCCACCACTTGGAAGGGCCCGGGCCGGGAAAATACCGGCGAATCTTTAACAACAACCTATGCTGTCATTCTGTTCAAGATTGATGGACTGAACACATCGTCAGTACAGTCAAGAAGACTCTCTTCGACCTTTTCACAATGCTGTCGAATCGTGTGAAAATCAAGCCTGTGAATGGTGCAATAAATGACTCCTCGAAGTTAGCTTTAGCTACTGTCGTTAAGACCCGCCTGCAGGTCAAATTTACGGCAATCCACTCTCTGAAGGACTCCTTCATTGTCGTCTGCACAGACGACACGGAAGCATCAAAACTTATGGACGACTCTTCAATCAGGACCCTACAAACACAACAATTCACTCTATCCCCGTCTCCATTCTTGAAGTCGAAACGTTCGGTCTTTGTGAAAAGACTGGACAATATGGTCACCTCTCTCTCTACTGAAGCACTGAAGACATCTATTGAGGAACAAAACACCTGGGCCTCGGTAGACAGCATCTACAAGATCCCTAACGCCTCATCTATGCTAAAGATTACATTTTCAGACATCTCCATGGCTGCCCAAGCTCTCTCTGACGGTCTGGCCATCTCATATTACCACATCCACGCTAGTCATATAGAACAAGAACGTTTCACATACATCTCCCACTGCTGGACCTGCTACTCCTATAAACACACCACCAAGGACTGCCCCATCAAGAATAAGAAGTTTTGTTCAAAATGTGGGAATGATGGACACGATTTCAGATCCTGCACCATTACTACAGCACCAAATTGTCTAAACTGCAAGGGTAATCATCATACCCTTGCAGCTAAGTGCCCAATCAGGAAAGAAATCATACTGAAGAAAACTAAAGTTCTGAAGAACACCTCCAATTCACCGACACACGCTGCAATAACCAAACCACAAACCGACACCACCAAGACTCTACACGCTAATCTACAGGCACCATCGCCCAGCAACTCCCTCTCTCCACTCCCAGACGGAGATTCCTCAAAGGTGCTGTACTGCATGGTGTATGCACACCTTGCAAACGCAGCAAACCCCGGCACTTTCAACACCACTATTAACGAACTATTCCGTCTGAACAACATGCCTGCCTTCAATTTTCCGGACTCCACACCTTCAGCAGACATACTCAAGATCCTTCCCAACGTCCTGAACTTTACTGCACCTGCAGACCTGTCTCCTGCCCAAGCAACTGCTCCTGCAACTTCTATAACCACTTCCACCGCTGACAACGTTGATCATGTTGCCTCAACCACCGTCTCCCACCTCTCCCAGCCTGCTGTTACACAACCATTACACCTCACAGCTGCTCCTGTCGACCCTCAGTCACCGGCTACCACCATTGTAGATTCTCCCAATGAATCCACTCCAGAAGAGGAAGATAACGACGACTCCAGTAAACCCTCATGGGAAAACCTTACCTTTTACACTTCTCCTTCAAATACTGACACCATGACCTGTACTGAACTCTACAAAAGCCTCGGTGCTGGAACAGTCAAGTATGCATGTGAATCACCGCTTCACTTCTCACTCACCCAAGTTCTTGAGTTCATCAAGCCTCTACGTTTCACCTTCAGTAACAAGGCTAAACTATACCACCTATCTAGAAGCAGCTTCAAAAAGTTCGAAAATGGCTCCATTGCTAACCTGCCTCCTCAGTTACTCCTATAACTCCCATATGTGTTCTACCCTCTGATGTGACCTAGCCTGCTGCCAACTACTCAAGATTCAAGACTTCAACTACCACAAGTCCAATGCAACAGTCCCTGCTATTCCTGTTCTCAAGTCTGCCCCACGATCGCCTTAGCTGCTGGGTAAGCCCTGGCTCTATTTCTCTGACTAAGAACACTCCTCTCCAGAGCTATTCTTCATCTGTCCCATCTTCCCCGCTCATCCCATTGGGATCTTACCTGTACTTGTTTGCTTGCTTGCCTATGCTGTACATTCTACAAGGAGGAAATGGTATGGTGATACCGACAAGATGTGGAAAAAGACACTTATGTACAGTTCAGGACATTTATTAAAGGAAACGTTTCGCCACGAGTGGCTTCTTCAGTCCTAATACAGAGAAAACTAAGAAAACACACATATATATAGTGGTGGGAGTCAGGTGAGGTGAAGCGTGGGTAGAGGTGGAAGTAGTAGTAGTAGTAGTAGTAATGGAACTAAGGAGGTGAGGTTGGAGAGGGACCTGTTGGCATCAAGTAACACCAGTTCCCAGGATGGGTAATATCCTCTTGCTTAGTAACTTTGAAATACTGTAACTACCGGATTTCTGCTTTATAGTGTTACTGACAGAAATTAGTGCAGCTTCAATGCATTTTCTCCGTCTTAAGTCGTCTTCTTTAATAACTAGTTTAGCTTCATTGAATTTCATGAGGTGTCCAACATCGTCTCTATGTTGAACACATGCGTTTTTGCGGTCATCATTTCTGCAAGCATTTTTGTGTTCTGCTATCCTGATGTCCAGAGTTCTGGCTGTTTCCCCTACATATACTTTGTCACACCCCCCACACGGTATAGTGTAGATTCCTGCACTTGTGCCAGAATCATGCTTGGGTTTTTGTATCAGGTTCCTAATAGTAGTTGAAGAGCTGGTAGATATTTTAGCCAGTTTTCTGTCAAACATTTTTGAAACATTAGTGGCAACGTTGCTGACCGGTAAAACGATGTAACTTGGAGGCTTTTCTTCAATTTGAAAGGTGTTGGTCTTGCTGAGGATACGTGTTGCACGTTTCCTGCAGTCACGTATATGTGTGTTTTCTTAGTTTTCTCTGTATTAGGACTGAAGAAGCCACTCGTGGCGAAACGTTTCCTTTAATAAATGTCCTGAACTGTACATAAGTGTCTTTTTCCACATCTTGTCGGTATCACCATACCATTTCCTCATTGTCAAGACACAGTACTAGTGATGGACGTTTTATACAGAGACTACCTTTCTCTCCTCCTGAAGGCACACAGCTTCAAGAACCGTTTCTCTTTTCTGCAAGACTGCATAGAAGAAATGGTCGCACCTAGATCCACTCCACACCATCTCACGGATTCTAAACATCCCTTCTCTCCTGCTACTTACCACTATCTACGAGAGTGCAAGGAAGATCTATCAGCTTGCTCCAAAGATTATTTCCATAGTGCTCACCTAGCTCTCACTTCCCTTCCCACTCCTGACAGACGCACCGCCGAACACATCCTAAGCAAAGTTACCACCGCCAACCTACAGCAGAAACTACGGCTCTCAAGAAAACTTTCCTCTCTCTGTCAACACAGCAAATGGAAAGATATTGGTAGAGCTGACATCATCAATAACCTTTCTTCTTATGTTCTCAGTGATACAGAATCCGAAGCACTCAGCTTAGGTCTCAAGTTTGCTACTGGCATACGGAAGCCTAAATGCGAGTTAGACACAGTGATCAAAAATCATTTCTTCGGTGACTCTGAGTTTAACAAAGGTTTCATACAAGGACTTATTGCAGCTGCAGTTTCTGAACCTAGTCGTCCAGTCATTCCTCGTCGCTACATCCAGGCACTCAAACACTTAGCTACCAATAATGATATTCTCATCACCACAGCGGACAAAGGAGGAGGAGTGGTCATCCTCAACAGTACAGACTACGTTAGTAAGATGCAAGATTTATTGAACGACGCCAACACATACGTTTCCATCCCCGAACATGCATGGAGGAAAGAAACAGATTCTTTTCTCAGTAAGACCCGCAGTATACTCAGGAAATCAGAAGAAGGTAAAAAGCTCTTGCGCCTCATCCCTACCAACCCCAAGTCAGCTAGACTTTATGGTTTACCAAAGACCCACAAACCAAATGTGCCTATGAGACCCATTACATCTGGTATCGGCAGCGCCCCTCACAGTCTAGCAGGAGTTTTGGCGAAATATTTGTCAAAGCTCCTGGGTACAATCAGTCAGGCTCATCTAAAGCATTCGGGTGACCTCCTTAACCGTATCAGGGATCTCGACATGAGTGATAAGAAGCTTGCAAGTTTTGACGTGACTGCCTTATTCACCAATGTCCCAGTTGATCAAGCCATTAATCTTCTTCGCAGGGTGATTAAAGATGATACAGAGTTACCTGTACCCCGCCAAGATTTTGTGAGCCTTGTCGAACTTTGTGTTCGTTATAACTGTTTTAGGTTCGAGGACAAGAAGTACAAACAACTCTTCGGACTAGCCATGGGATCCCCCCTTAGTGCAGTTCTTGCCAATTTATATATGGAGGACCTAGAATCAAGAAGGATCCTCAATAACATCCCTCGTTCAGTTACTTGGATGCGGTACGTAGATGATATTTTGGTCATTGTACCCAAAAATCTTGACGTACAGGGCATCCTCAACACCATCAACACTCTGGAACCTACTATTAAATTTACTCTAGAGGAGGAGAAGGACAACCAGTTACCTTTTCTCGACGTTCTCTTACGCACAGGGGAAAGCAAACTTTCTTTTAAAGTCTACCGGAAGCCTACCTACAAGAATGATCTTCTACATTTCTTCTCTCACCATGACACAAGAACTAAAAGAGGGGTAGTTATTGCCTTCTTTCTGAGAGCCTACAGAATTTCCAGTCCGCAGTTCCTCGAAGAAGAATGTACATACATCACCAACTCTTTTAGTTCACTACACTTTCCCCTACACTTCATACGTGACTGCAGGAAACGTGCAACACGTATCCTGAGCAAGACCAACACCTTTCAAATTGAAGAAAAGCATCCAAGTTACATCGTTTTACCGGTCAGCAACGTTGCCACTAATGTTTCAAAAATGTTTGACAGAAAACTGGCTAAAATATCTACCAGCTCTTCAACTACTATTAGGAACCTGATACAAAAACCCAAGCGTGATTCTGGCACAAGTGCAGGAATCTACACTATACCGTGTGGGGGGTGTGACAAAGTATATGTAGGGGAAACAGCCAGAACTCTGGACATCAGGATAGCAGAACACAAAAATGCTTGCAGAAATGATGACCGCAAAAACGCATGTGTTCAACATAGAGACGATGTTGGACACCTCATGAAATTCAATGAAGCTAAACTAGTTATTAAAGAAGACGACTTAAGACGGAGAAAATGCATTGAAGCTGCACTAATTTCTGTCAGTAACACTATAAAGCAGAAATCCGGTAGTTACAGTATTTCAAAGTTACTAAGCAAGAGGATATTACCCATCCTGGGAACTGGTGTTACTTGATGCCAACAGGTCCCTCTCCAACCTCACCTCCTTAGTTCCATTACTACTACTACTACTACTTCCACCTCTACCCACGCTTCACCTCACCTGACTCCCACCACTATATATATGTGTGTTTTCTTAGTTTTCTCTGTATTAGGACTGAAGAAGCCACTCGTGGCGAAACGTTTCCTTTAATAAATGTCCTGAACTGTACATAAGTGTCTTTTTCCACATTCTACAAGATTGATGGACTGAACACATCGACTCCAGGTTGAGGGACTGATTACCTCATTCTCCTCCTCTCCTTACGCCTTCCTCTTTGTATTGGACTGATGAAGCCACTGTGTGGCGAAACGTTTCCTGAATAAAGATTCCCATATGCTGCATAAGTATCTCAATCTTCAACTTGTCGGTTTTTCAAACCATTCATCACAACTGTCAGACACTGCAGCATCATGGGATCTTGTTACAAAGAATTCTTCAACACTTGTTCAACCTTTGGACGAAGACCTACTTCGACTAGTGAATGTTACCACTATGACCCCGCCTCCACCTGCTTCACGTCACCTCACTACAGTATATAACATAAGAACATAAGAACGAAGGAACACTGCAGAAGGCCTACTGGCCCATGCGAGGCAGGTCCAAGTCCCTACCGGCCTAAGCCAACGCACCCAACCTAGACAGGTCAGGTCACATTGACTTAAGGGAGGAACACGGCAACCGACCTGTTAGCACAAGCTATCTGGTCTAACTCACACCCACCCACATCTACTCATGTATTTATCCAACCTATTTTTAAAGCTACACAACGTTCTGGCCTCTATAACGGTACTTGGGAGTTTGTTCCACTCATCCACAACTCTATTACCAAACCAGTACTTTCCTATATCCCTCCTGAATCTGAATTTTTCCAACTTAAAACCATTGCTGCGAGTCCTGTCTAGACTAGATATTTTCAGCACACTATTTACATCCCCTTTATTTATTCCTGTCTTCCATTTATAAACCTCAATCATATCCCCCCTAATTCTACGTCTTTCTAGAGAGTGCAGTTTCAGGGCCCTTAGTCTATCCTCATAGGGAAGGTTTCTGATACATGGGATCATCTTTGTCATCCTCCTTTGTACATTTTCCAGAGAATTTATATCCATTCTGTAATACGGTGACCAAAACTGTGCAGCATAATCTAAATGAGGCCTAACCAAGGATGTATAGAGTTGAAGAACAACCTGAGGACTCCTATTATTTATGCTTCTTGATATGAAGCCAAGGATTCTATTAGCTTTATTGCGAACACTTATGCACTGTTGTCTTGGTTTCAGATTACTGCTAACCAGAACTCCTAAATCTTTTTCGCAATCCGTAATATTAAGATCTACATTATTTAGTTTATATGTGGCATGGTTATTGTCCTGTCCAACATTTAGAACTTTGCATTTGTCTATATTAAACTGCATCTGCCACTTCTCCGACCACTGCATCAGTCTATTCAAATCTTCCTGGAGTGCTCGAATGTCCTCGTCAGAATGAATTCGACGGCCTATTTTGGTGTCATCGGCAAACTTGCCGATGTCGCTCTTTATGCCCTCATCTATGTCGTTTATGTAGATTGTGAACAGCAGGGGGCCCAACACTGACCCCTGTGGAACACCGCTCGTGACGCTTCCCCACTCTGATTTCTCCCCATTTATGCAAACTCTCTGCTGCCTATTTGTCAACCATGCCTCTATCCAGGAAAAAATTTCTCCTCCTATTCCATGTGCTTTAATTTTCCTCAATAGTCTCTGATGTGGGACCCTGTCAAAAGCCTTACTGAAGTCCATATACACAATATCATATTCATTACCATGATCTACCTCCTCAAATACCTTAGTGAAAAAAGTTAATAAATTCGTAAGGCAGGAACGCCCCTTTGTAAAACCATGCTGAGATTCGTTGATTAATTTATGCTTTTCAAGGTGGCTACGAACTGCCTCGGCAATTATTGATTCCATAAATTTTCCCACTATGGAGGTTAGGCTTATTGGTCTATAGTTCGAAGCTAAGGACCTGTCACCTGTTTTGAAAATAGGTATCACATTTGCCATTTTCCACTTATCTGGCACCATGCCAGTTTGTAGTGATATGTTGAAAAGATTAGCCAAAGGTGTGCTAAGCTCCTCTTTACATTCCTTTAGAACCCTTGCATACAGTTCATCAGGGCCTGGGGATTTGTTAGGTTTTAATTTATCTATTTGCCTAAGGACCATGTCACTTGTGACCCTAATAGTGCACAGTTTATTATCGTCCTGTTCTACATAATTTATCATTACTGGAATATCGCTGGTATCCTCCTGTGTAAAAACTGAGAGGAAGTATGTGTTAAAAATTCTACACATTTCCTTATCACTGTCAGTGAGCTGACCCGAGGAACTTTTGAGTGGGCCTATCTTGTCCCTGATCTTACTTCTGTATACCTGAAAGAATCCTTTTGGGTTAGTCTTCGATTCTCTTGCAACTTTAACCTCATAATCTCTTTTTGCTTTTCTAATTCCCTTTTTTATTTCTCTCTTTAACTGAATATATCGATTTCTTAATTGCCCCTCTCCTCTTTTGATTTGCCTATATATGCCTCTCTTTTGACCAATCAGATATTTTAATCTATTGTTCATCCATTTAGGATCATTTTTGTTTGATCTGATTTCCCTATTTGGAACATAATTTGACTGAGCAGCTAGAACTATGCCCTGGAAAGCATCATATCGGCAACCATCACCACCTACCTGACCCCTAGTCAGGTCATTCCAGTTCAGCCCACCTAAGTAATTTTTCAGTCCTATGAAATCAGCCAAGCGAAAGTCAGGGACGGAGACTTGATTGCCATTATTAGGGGAATTCCATGATATGTTAAAACTGAGTGATTTGTGATCACTCTCCCCAAGCTCATCATTAACCTCAAGATTATTAATTAGTGTTTCCCTACTGGCAAGAACCAAGTCAAGGAGGTTATTTCCCCTAGTTGGCTCTGTCACAAACTGTTTTAAAAAACAATCCTGGATCGTATCAAGAAAGTCACCCGACTCTAAATTTCCTGTCAAATTGCTCCAGTCAATCTGTCTATAGTTGAAATCTCCCATTAGCACAACATTTTCGTATGTAGATGCCTTACGAATTTCGTCCCATAGAAGTTTACTGCACTCCCTATCAAGATTTGGGGCCCTGTAAATCACACCCAAAATTAGTTTTTCTCGGCCCTCGAGAAGCTGTAACCAAACAGATTCAGTGGCTGACGCTTCTAATTTAATATCTGGTCTAACACAACAATTTAAATTGTCTCTGACATACATCGCTACTCCACCACCTTTCCTGTTGACCCTGTCAGTGTGGAATAATTTATAGCCTTGTATGTGACATTCAGAGGGCATCTCTCTATCTTTCAGATTGAGCCAGGTCTCTGTTATAGCAATAATATCTATGTTTCCTGCACTTGCAATTAATCTTAGCTCATCTATCTTATTTCTAACACTCCTGCTATTAGTATAGTAAACCTTAAGGGAGCTAGTCCCTTGCTGCCCTCTGCTGTCCCCCTTTGTTTGCTGACCTGTTCTATTGTCTTTATTTATAACTTCATGCTGAGTGCCTTTTATACATTTACTGTTTCCAACCCTAGTGTTGCAACCTGCTTGTTTCCCACACACACCCATACCTCTATCTTCCATCAGTTTAAAATCATAGGCATTTCACCAATGGCCTTCTCAATCGAGTCTGCAAGTGCTACCACCCCTGCCCCAGAGAGATGAACCCCATCCCTTGCATACATATCATGTTTGCCATAAAAGTTGTTCCAGTTGTCAATGAATGGGATTGCAAGTTCCTTGCAGTATCTGTCTAGCCAGCAATTTACACCAATTGCCCTAGACAACCATTCATTTCCTACTCCCCTTCTAGGCAAGATGCTACATATGATTGGGATCCCTCCCTTAGACTTAATGAAATCTATAGCTGACCTGTACTTATCTAGCAGCTCTTCTCTCCTACCCTTCCCAATATCATTTCCACCAGCACTGAGACAGATAATGGGCTTGTTCCCATTACCTGACATGATATTATCCAGTCTGTTGACAATGTCCCCAACACCAGCTCCAGGGAAGCACACTCTATCTCTCATCTTCTTATTCCTATTACAAAAAGCACGGTCAACATATCTTACCTGAGAGTCACCAACCACAAGAATGCGCTTACCTTCATTAGCAGGGGCAGTAGTACCCTTACCTTCACTGGCCACTGAAGTACATTCATCCTGGAGAACAGAGAAGCGATTTCCTACCTTCAGATCTTCACTCTTAACTTTCCTTACTCTGATGCGCCTCCCATTACTGTGAACAACTCGCCACTTGTAGCAGGTGCTGGGCTGCACCTCACTGCTGGTAGCCGTTGCTACCTCCCCACCTACAGCCTCCTCACAGTGAGAGACAGACTGCACCTCACTGCTAGAAGCCTCATTCCCCACATCTCCAACCACCTCACACTCTCTCCCAGGCCCATTGAGGTGGACCTTCAGCCTCCTAATCTCCTCCTGGAGAAGCAAGACCTCCTCCTTCAACTCTCCAACCTCAGTTTTTAAAACACTGCAGAAGCAAGCCATGCTTTGTAACCGTCCACGCTAATCCCCAAAGCAGCTCAGGGTCTGTGACCTCACGTGACGACTGACCACGTCTACGGCCCTATGCTGTACATTCTACAAGATTGATGGACTGAACACATCGACTCCAGGTTGAGGGACTGATTACCTCATTCTCCTCCTCTCCTTACGCCTTCCTCTTTGTATTGGACTGATGAAGCCACTGTGTGGCGAAACGTTTCCTGAATAAAGATTCCCATATGCTGCATAAGTGTCTCAATCTTCAACTTGTCGGTTTTTCAAACCATTCATCACAACTGTCAGACACTGCAGCATCATGGGATCTTGTTACAAAGAATTCTTCAACACTTGTTCAACCTTTGGACGAAGACCTACTTCGACTAGTGAATGTTACCACTATGACCCCGCCTCCACCTGCTTCACGTCACCTCACTACAGTATATAAGCCACGTCTACGGCCCTATGCTGTACATTCTACATGATTGATGGACTGAACACATCGACTCCAGGTTGAGGGACTGATTACCTCGTTCTCCTCCTCTCCTTACGCCTTCCTCTTTGTATTGGACTGATGAAGCCACTGTGTGGCGAAACGTTTCCTGAATAAAGATTCCCATATGCTGCATAAGTGTCTCAATCTTCAACTCTTGGGTATCTTTATTGAGGAAACGTTTCGCCACACAGTGGCTTCATCAGTCCATACATATGAGAAACTTGAAGAACAGGAGGAGAATGAGGTAATCAGTCCCTCAACCTTGAGTCGATGTGTTCAGTCCATCAATCTTGAGTAGAATACGGCAGATGAGCGGAGAAGCAGCTTATAAACCGTATGGCAGGAGAGGTGTAGCAGTCACAGGTAGTGTCACATTTGAACATCAAAATGGTATACAATACCGACAGGTTGTTAGGTAAGACACATATGCAACAGTTAGACAACTTTATTCCGAAACGTTTCGCCTACACAGTAGGCTTCTTCAGTCGAATACAGAAAGTAGGCAGGAACAGTAGAGATGTGAAGACGATGTAATCAGTCCATCACCCTTAAAGTCGTAGAATTTGAGGTTGTCAGTCCCTCGGCCTGGAGAAGTTCAGTTCCATAGTCAGGAACTATCTGAAGATCAAGCGACAGTGCGGAGACTTAAATACTGTCGGAAGGAGAGGTGCAGGGTAGTAGTAGTAGTAGTAGTAGTAGTAGTAGTAGTAGTGAGAGGCAACTGAGAGGTCATGTCCCTCTCAGATCCAACCCTTCTCACTTGAAAAGCTTGTCCAAGGTGTTTTCTGTACCAAGATGCCACGTGTTGCAGTGTCTGACAAGATGAACATCAAAATGGTATACAATACCGACAGGTTGTTAGGTAAGACACATATGCAACAGTTAGACAACTTTATTCCGAAACGTTTCGCCTACACAGTAGGCTTCTTCAGTCGAATACAGAAAGTAGGCAGGAACAGTAGAGATGTGAAGACGATGTAATCAGTCCATCACCCTTAAAGTCGTAGAATTTGAGGTTGTCAGTCCCTCGGCCTGGAGAAGTTCAGTTCCATAGTCAGGAACTATCTGAAGATCAAGCGACAGTGCGGAGACTTAAATACTGTCGGAAGGAGAGGTGCAGGGTAGTAGTAGTAGTAGTAGTAGTAGTAGTGAGAGGCAACTGAGAGGTCATGTCCCTCTCAGATCCAACCCTTCTCACTTGAAAAGCTTGTCCAAGGTGTTTTCTGTACCAAGATGCCACGTGTTGCAGTGTCTGACAAGATGAACATCAAAATGGTATACAATACCGACAGGTTGTTAGGTAAGACACATATGCAACAGTTAGACAACTTTATTCCGAAACGTTTCGCCTACACAGTAGGCTTCTTCAGTCGAATACAGAAAGTAGGCAGGAACAGTAGAGATGTGAAGACGATGTAATCAGTCCATCACCCTTAAAGTCGTAGAATTTGAGGTTGTCAGTCCCTCGGCCTGGAGAAGTTCAGTTCCATAGTCAGGAACTATCTGAAGATCAAGCGACAGTGCGGAGACTTAAATACTGTCGGAAGGAGAGGTGCAGGGTAGTAGTAGTAGTAGTAGTAGTAGAGAGGCAACTGAGAGGTCATGTCCCTCTCAGATCCAACCCTTCTCACTTGAAAAGCTTGTCCAAGGTGTTTTCTGTACCAAGATGCCACGTGTTGCAGTGTCTGACAAGATGAACATCAAAATGGTATACAATACCGACAGGTTGTTAGGTAAGACACATATGCAACAGTTAGACAACTTTATTCCGAAACGTTTCGCCTACACAGTAGGCTTCTTCAGTCGAATACAGAAAGTAGGCAGGAACAGTAGAGATGTGAAGACGATGTAATCAGTCCATCACCCTTAAAGTCGTAGAATTTGAGGTTGTCAGTCCCTCGGCCTGGAGAAGTTCAGTTCCATAGTCAGGAACTATCTGAAGATCAAGCGACAGTGCGGAGACTTAAATACTGTCGGAAGGAGAGGTGCAGGGTAGTAGTAGTAGTAGTAGTAGTAGTAGTAGTAGTGAGAGGCAACTGAGAGGTCATGTCCCTCTCAGATCCAACCCTTCTCACTTGAAAAGCTTGTCCAAGGTGTTTTCTGTACCAAGATGCCACGTGTTGCAGTGTCTGACAAGATGAACATCAAAATGGTATACAATACCATATGTGTCTTACCTAACAACCTGTCGGTATTGTATACCATTTTGATGTTCATCTTGTCAGACACTGCACTGAGATGCAACTGTTACGTGTCTTACTCAAGCTTAACCTGTCATTATGTCGGACCACGATGTTCGTCTTGTCGAACACTTGTTGCAGACGTTAACTTGTTTCAAGCTTTCAAGTGTGAAGGAGGTCTGAGGAAGGTTATGTTCCTCTCAGGTGCCTCTCACTACTACTTGCTACTACTGCTACTACTACCCTGCACCTCTCCTTCCGGCGGTATTTTGTCTCACTGTCGCGATCTTCGGGCTCGTTCTGATTCTGACGAGACTGCTCCGGCCGTATTTGACGGCTCAAATTCCTACGACAGAGGTGATGGACTTACATCGTCTTCACATCTCTGCTGTTCTGCCTGCACTGAAGATTCACTGAACTGCTGTGAGCGAAACATTCGGGAAGCATAAGTGTCTGGCTGTTGCGATGTCCTTGCCGACAACTGTCGGTGTTGCTATGCCGTTTGATATTCCTCTTGTGCACGGGTTGGCATGCTTGTTGAAGAACGCCGACAACTTTCTGTATTCGACTGAAGAAGCCTACTGTGTAGGCGAAACGTTTCG
Source organism: Cherax quadricarinatus (assembly GCF_038502225.1). Classification (NCBI taxonomy): domain Eukaryota; kingdom Metazoa; phylum Arthropoda; class Malacostraca; order Decapoda; family Parastacidae; genus Cherax; species Cherax quadricarinatus. The sequence goes on along the minus strand of NC_091361.1, from coordinate 5,613,955 downwards.
GAATAAAGTTGTCTAACTGTTGCATATGTGTCTTACCTAACAACAGTGTCACATTTGTTCAATGTGGAAGTAGGTTGTGCCCAAGAATTAGGCAAGCGAAGAATTCCTAAGTATTAAGATCCCAAGAAGTTGCAGTGTCTGACAGGTTTGTAGATGAATGGTTCAGAGAACCGACATGTTGATAAATTAGACACATGTGCAACTCTTGGGTATCTTTATTGAGGAAACATTTCGCCACACAGTGGCTTCATCAGTCCATACATAGGAGAAACTTGAAGAACAGGAGGAGAATGAGGTAATCAGTCCCTCAACCTTGAGTCGATGTGTTCAGTCCATCAATCTTGAGTAGAATACGGCAGATGAGCGGAGAAGCAGCTTATAAACCGTATGGCAGGAGAGGTGTAGCAGTCACAGGTAGTGTCACATTTGTTCAATGTGGAAGTAGGTTGTACCCAAGAATTAGGCAAGCGAAGAATTCCTAAGTATTAAGATCCCAAGAAGTTGCAGTGTCTGACAGGTTTGTAGATGAATGGTTCAGAGAACCGACATGTTGATAAATTAGACACATGTGCAACTCTTGGGTATCTTTATTGAGGAAACGTTTCGCCACACAGTGGCTTCATCAGTCCATACATAGGAGAAACTTGAAGAACAGGAGGAGAATGAGGTAATCAGTCCCTCAACCTTGAGTCGATGTGTTCAGTCCATCAATCTTGAGTAGAATACGGCAGATGAGCGGAGAAGCAGCTTATAAACCGTATGGCAGGAGAGGTGTAGCAGTCACAGGTAGTGTCACATTTGTTCAATGTGGAAGTAGGTTGTGCCCAAGAATTAGGCAAGCGAAGAATTCCTAAGTATTAAGATCCCAAGAAGTTGCAGTGTCTGACAGGTTTGTAGATGAATGGTTCAGAGAACCGACATGTTGATAAATTAGACACATGTGCAACTCTTGGGTATCTTTATTGAGGAAACGTTTCGCCACACAGTAGCTTCATCAGTCCATACATAGGAGAAACTTGAAGAACAGGAGGAGAATGAGGTAATCAGTCCCTCAACCTTGAGTCGATGTGTTCAGTCCATCAATCTTGAGTAGAATATGGCAGATGAGCGGAGAAGCAGCTTATAAACCGTATGGCAGGAGAGGTGTAGCAGCCACAGGTAGTGTCACATTGAACAAATGTGACACTACCTGTGACTGCTACACCTCTCCTGCCATACGGTTTATAAGCTGCTTCTCCGCTCATCTGCCGTATTCTACTCAAGATTGATGGACTGAACACATCGACTCAAGGTTGAGGGACTGATTACCTCATTCTCCTCCTGTTCTTCAAGTTTCTCCTATGTATGGACTGATGAAGCCAATGTGTGGCGAAACGTTTCCTCAATAAAGATACCCAAGAGTTGCACATGTGTCTAATTTATCAACATGTCGGTTCTCTGAACCATTCATCTACAAACCTGTCAGACACTGCAACTTCTTGGGATCTTAATACTTAGGAATTCTTCGCTTGCCTAATTCTTGGGCACAACCTACTTCCACATTGAACAAATGTGACACTACCTGTGACTGCTACACCTCTCCTGCCATACGGTTTATAAGCTGCTTCTCCGCTCATCTGCCGTATTCTACTCAAGATTGATGGACTGAACACATCGACTCAAGGTTGAGGGACTGATTACCTCATTCTCCTCCTGTTCTTCAAGTTTCTCCTATGTATGGACTGATGAAGCCACTGTGTGGCGAAACGTTTCCTCAATAAAGATACCCAAGAGTTGCACATGTGTCTAATTTATCAATAAATTAGTTAGACAAGACCGGCCTCTTGTGAATCCATGCTGAGTATCATTAATCAAGCTATGCTTATCGAGATGGCTTCTTATAATTTGAGCTATAATTGACTCTAGTAATTTGCCTACAATTGAGGTCAGGCTTATTGGGCGGTAATTTGACGGTAACGACTTGTCCCCTGTTTTAAAAATAGGAATTACATTAGCCATCTTCCACATATCAGACACTACACCTGTTTGAAGAGATAAATTAAAAATATTAGTTAATGGTTCACAGACTTCCATTTTGCATTCCTTTAGAACCCTTGAAAAAACCTCATCAGGACCCGGTGACTTATTTTGCTTCAGTCGGTCTATCTGCTTCACAACCATTTCACTAGTGACTATGATGTTACATAATTTATCTTCTTCTGGCCCACTATAAAAATTGATTACCGGAATATTATTAGTGTCTTCCTGTGTAAAAACCGAGAGAAAATAATTATTTAAAATCGAGCACATTTCATTCTCTTTGTCAGTAAGATGTCCATAGTTATTTTTAAGGGGACCTATCTTATCTCTGACTTTTGTTCTATATACCTGGAAAAAACTTTTTGGGTTAGTTTTAGAATCCCTAGCAACTTTAATTTCATAGTCCCTTTTAGCTTTTCTTATCCCCTTTTTAATGTCCCTCTTAGTGTCAATATACTGATTCATAAGATGACCCTCGCCTCTTTTGATACGCCTATAAATTCCTTTCTTATGCCCTAGTAGATATTTCAGCCTATTATTCATCCATTTTGGGGCATTTCTATTTGATCTAATGTCTTTATAAGGGATAAATGTTCTTTGAGCAGCATGTATTGTGTTCAGAAAACTGCCATATTGATAGCTCTCTTCGTTACCCAAGTCAACAGATGATAAGTGTTCTCTAAGCCCATCGTAATCTGCTAAGCGAAAATCTGGGACTGTTACTGAGTTATCCCTACTATCATACTTCCATTCAATTCTAAATGTAATTGATTTGTGGTCGTTAGCACCCAGTTCTTCTGAAACTTCTAAATTATTAACAAGGGATTCATTGTTTGCCAGAACTAAGTCAAGCAGGTTATTACCCCTTGTAGGTTCTGTCACAAACTGCTTCAGAAAACAATCCTGAACTACTTCTAAGAAGTCGTATGATTCTAAATTCCCAGTCAAGAAATTCCAATCAATATGACTAAAGTTAAGGTCTCCTAGAATTACTACATTATCGTGCCTTGTGGCCCTAACAATTTCCTCCCATAGTAGTCTTCCCTGGTCCCTATCTAAATTTGGGGGACGGTATATCACACCTAAAGTTAATTTTTCATGCCCCTCTGAAAATTCTATCCAAACAGACTCTGTATGTGTTACTTCAGACTTAATACCCGTTTTAATGCAACAGTTCAAGCGATCTCGGACATACAATGCCACCCCACCCCCCTTCCCGATACTTCTATCTACTTGGAACAATTTGAAACCCTGAATGTGACATTCTGCAGGCATGTCCCGACTTTTTGAATTAAACCACGTCTCAGTAATGGCAAATACATCTATGTTACCTGCACTAGCAACTAGTCTCAACTCGTCCATCTTATTCCTAGCACTGCGACTATTTGTGTAATATATACTTAAGGACCCTCCTTTCTCTTTATCATTCCTGCTCCTTTCTGTTATTCCACTAAACCTATTACTGTCCTTGTCAATTAGTGCCACTGGCTTTCCGATATCCACCTCATTTTGCCTATTACTAGTTCTCCTAGTACTCATATTACTACCCTGAGACTTCACAGTTTTCCCGCAGAAACCCATACCACTAACTATTCCTAGTTTAAAGACCTAACAGCTCCCTCCACTGCGTTGGCCAGTGCTCCCACCCCACACCTAGATAAGTGAACCCCATCCCTGGCATACATGTCATTTCTGCCATAGAAGAGGTCCCAGTTGTCAATGAATGTTACCGCATTTTCCTTACAGTATTTGTCCAGCCAGCAATTGACACCAATTGCTCTGGACAACCATTCATTTCCAACTCCTCTCCTTGGCAAAATGCCACATATGACAGGTTTCCCACCCTTCCTCCTAATTATATCTATTGCTGACCTATACTTGCTAATCAGGTCCTCACTCCTACGTCTGCCAACATCGTTGCCTCCAGCACTGAGACAGATAATAGGATTGCTCCCATTACCTCTCATGATGTCATCCAGACGGCTAACAATATCCTTCATCCCTGCCCCAGGAAAACACATTCTCTGCCTCCTACTCCTGTCCTTCAAGCAGAATGCCCTATCCATGTACCTAATCTGGCTATCCCCAACAACAACAATGTTTTTACCTTCCTTTGCGTCGTCCGACGTGATGCTCCGAGTAGTCGACTCACATTCGCCAGGTAGCATTACACCACTTGTAGAATTCGTCATGACGTTCTCGATGGTCTTCGTTGGGGTTTCTAGGGATGTCTCACTCACGTCTGCCAATGCTTCCTTGGTGCTCGTTGTGGCATTCCCAGTAGAACACTCACATTCGTCAGGTAGCACCGAGAATGAGTTGGAAGTTTCCACGGCAGTCTTCTGGTTTCTCGTTGTTTCTGCCTCTCCAACCGTTTTCTTAAACTTCAGCTTGGTTCCATGTTGCCCGGCCACTGACCAAGCTCTCCTCTTAACCTGGGGACTCACAACAGGAGGATTACTACGAATCCTCTTGTTCTCCTCCGTTAATCGCCGTATCTCCAGTTTAGCAACTCTGAGCTCTTCTCTCAGCTGCTGGTAAAGCTGCTCAAGAGAGGGCATCCTGGTTCAGATTCACAGAGAGCACACAAACAGGTCTTCACAGAGCTAAGTACACTCAGTAGATAAGAACATAAGAACATAAGAAAGGAGGAACACTGCAGCAGGCCTGTTGGCCCATACTAGGCAGGTCCTTTACAATTCATCCCACTAACAAACATTTGACCAACCCAATTTTCAATGCCACCCAAGAAACAAGCTCCGATGTGCAAGTCCCACTCAAATCCAACCCCTCCCACTCATGTACTTATCCAACCTAAATTTGAAACAACCCAAAGTCCTAGCCTCAATAACCCAACTAGGTAGACTGTTCCACTCATCAACTACCCTATTTCCAAACCAATACTTTCCTATGTTCTTTCTAAATCTAAACTTATCTAATTTAAATCCATTACTGCGGGTTCTCTCTTGGAGAGATATCCTCAAGACCTTGTTAATATCCCCTTTATTAATACCTGTCTTCCAATTCTAAATGTAATTGATTTGTGGTCGCTAGCACCCAGTTCCTCTGAAACTTCTGAATTATTAACAAGGGATTCATTGTTTGCCAGAACTAAGTCAAGCAGGTTATTACCCCTTGTAGGTTCTGTCACAAACTGCTTCAGAAAACAATCCTGAACTACTTCTAAGAAGTCGCATGATTCTAAATTCCCAGTCAAGAAATTCCAATCAATATGACTAAAGTTAAAGTCTCCTAGAATTACTACATTATCGTGCCTTGTGGCCCTAACAATTTCCTCCCTTAGTAGTCTCCCCTTGTCCCTATCTACAATGCTACCCCACCCCCCTTTCCGACACTTCTATCTACTTTGAACAATTTAAAACCCTGAATGTGACATTCTGCAGGCATGTCCCGACTTTTTGAATTAAACCACGTCTCAGTAATGGAAAATACATCTATGTTACCTGCACTAGCAACTAGTCTCAACTCGTCCATCTTATTCCTAGCACTGCGACTATTTGTGTAATAAATACTTTAAGACCCTCCTCTCTCTTTACCCTTCCTGCTCCTTTCTGTTATTCCACTAAACCTATTACTGTCCTTGTCAATTAGTGCCACTGGCTTTCCAATATCCACCCCATTTTGCCTATTACTAGTTCTCCTAGTACTCATGTTTCTACCCTGAGACTTCACAGTTTTCCCGCGAAAACCCATACCACTAACTATTCCTAGTTTAAAGACCTAACAGCTCCCTCCACTGCGTTGGCCAGTGCTCCCACCCCACACCTAGATAAGTGAACCCCATCCCTGGCATACATGTCATTTCTGCCATAGAAGAGGTCCCAGTTGTCAATGAATGTTACCGCATTTTCCTTACAGTATTTGTCCAGCCAGCAATTGACACCAATTGCTCTGGACAACCATTCATTTCCAACTCCTCTCCTTGGCAAAATGCCACATATGACAGGTTTCCCACCCTTCCTCCTAATTATCTCTATTGCTGACCTATACCTGCTAATCAGGTCCTCACTCCTACGTCTGCCAACATCGTTGCCTCCAGCACTGAGACAGATAATAGGATTGCTCCCATTACCTCTCATGATGTCATCCAGACGGCTAACAATATCCTTCATCCCAGCCCCAGGAAAACACACTCTCTGCCTCCTACTCCTATCCTTCAAGCAGAATGCCCTATCCATGTACCTAATCTGGCTATCCCCAACAACAACAATGTTTTTACCTTCCTTGGCGTTGTCCGTCGTGATGCTCCGAGTAGTCGACTCACATTCGCCAGGTAGCATTACACCACTTGTAGAGTACGTCAAGACGTTCTCGATGGTCTTCGTTGGGGTTTCTAGGGATGTCTCACTCACTGTCTGATCATCAGATGCAGTATTCTCCACCTGACCACAACATTATGAACCCGACTATAAATACTCGCGTACCTTCCACTCCAGGTACTACTTCCACGGACTACTCCTGGATTCGTTCGTTTTGTGCTACTGGGCGGAAGCTGCTGCCTGTACAGCTGCTCTGTGAGAAGAGTTGTGACCTTCCTGTTGCTGGGTACCATCCACCACCTCCCTGGCGCCCAGATCCAGCCGATGTTTTCATCATGTAGCTACCCATCTCTAAGTGTCTCTGCAGTCAAGACACCCTCAGCAATCATGCAGAGACAAGCATGGCACTGGCGGAGGGAGGCACATGTGCAGTGCATTTCACAGATGGTTCTGTCGACCCTGACAGGAAGAGAGCAGCAGCTGGACTGTACCACAATGGTCACACACAAGGCTGGCGACTCCCTGACCACTGCACGATCCCTCAAGCTGAGCTGGTGGCGATTCAGCAGGCATTGTCACATGCCCTACGACATCGACTCCGACCTGTCATACATGTTGATTCCACCTCTGCAATCAATGCCCTCTCCCATCCTCAACCACAGGATAATGTTCACCTCATCACATCGATCCTGAGCATAATGACAGCCTTAGAAGTTCAGGGTAATAGATCGACATTGAACTGGATCCCCAGCTATGCTGGCATCCGGGGAAATTAGGCGGCAGATGATGCAGCCAAGGCAGCAACAGACTATCCACATGTTGGGATTACTGTCCCAATCAGCCTGCGACAGACCAAACTGGTGGCTGCCAGAGCCACGAAACTTATGGGGGAGGTCTTAGGTGATACCCCATCTCAATGGTGGTACCGAGCGGCGACTCAGGGAGAACCCCCTCTATATGATAGAAGCTGGTCCAGAGCGCAGTGTACCGCCATCCATCGGCTTCGTTTGGGCTTTCCCACAGCCAAGATGATGGTAGACAGGGCTGAGGAGGAGATGTGCCAGTGCTGTCAGCGCGTTGTCCAGCGGCCCCTAACACACTATCTTCTGGAGTGAGAAGCTACTGAGACGCTCCGCAGGCAACTAGGGGTGATGTTCCCTCCCGAAGAGGACCCAAAGATGACTGCGGCCACACTAGTGTACCATGGGGTCAACGAACCAAACAAGCTGTTGCCTGTGATAATGACATATCCTCCTCCTCGCTAGTGTCCATAGTTACATATGGTGTCGCTTATGAGATGCACCAGTTGAACTGACCAGAGGGGCGCTTGAGCGGCATGCGTCGCATCATTGTGGAAACCTTTCTCCATCGGGAGCCAGAGACGGGTCATCGCAAGATTGGGACCCGTGCCAGGACTATGGTCTTGGCGAACATTATACATACATACATACACTCCATGTAGATCTGTTTGTGACTTGAAAAAGTCGCCTGTGTGGACGAAACGTTGTCAATGAAGGATCACATTATACTGCATATGTGTTTATGTTTCCATATAAATGGGATGCTATGCTGGATGCAAATGATGGTTGAGTTATTCCTCAAACAACTTCAGAGCTATTTTAGCTTGAATTTTGTTTAAAATCACCAGAGAAGACAACACTCAATACCGAAGAATCTTGGAGTCATCACTCATCTGTACAACTAACAACTTCAACCAGAACAACGGCTTCTATAACATAGCTGAACCCCTCGCCAAGAAACCTCTTCACCGCTATCCCACATAAGAACATAAGAATCGAGGAACACTGCAGAAGGTCTACTCATATACTCATATACCCAAGTTTTTAGATGTTTTTCACTCTACTCGGAAGATTGTCAAATGCAGCTTTCTTCACCTGACTCAGCATTCTCATCCTATATTATTATAATATATACTCACGTATGTTTCACCCAGGTAGATCGGTTTGTGACTTGATTTAGCCCACTGCGTGGGCGAAACGTTGTCATTAAAGGATCACATTATACTGCTTAAGTGTTTATATTTCCAATTTTGTGTAAGATATTGTTGAGAAATTTGAAGCATACCCATGCCGGAGAAGTTCAGTTTTTGTCAATGTACAACAGATTTGAAGAAATTGCTGGTACACACCAAGAAAGATCTGAATCAGTCCCTCAGGAAGAAATTCGTGAGCTAGTGTAGTAATAAGTGAAATTCATTCATAATTACAAGAAGATGGAAGATTTGCTACTCTGAAGCTAAGATTTGAGGTACATATGATAAATGTTGTTAGGTAACAATAAATTCTCATTGCGTCACTACAAATCTTAAACGAAATATTAAGAATGATTAAATGGAGAGCAGGGCAGAGAAGATTTTTGTTACATTAAAATCACTCATATTTCGATTCTCAAGACGATAAAAGCAGACCTAGTATGACAGGTTTATTGCCGAGACTTGATATAAACAAATAAAGACTCGGAAGTCATTTCTAATAATGACTGACATAGATATTATGAGAAATATCTACTACGTTTAGTTTATAAACCAAGTATTTAAGCTTGTTGGAATCATTGTTAAAACATTTTATCAGGACGGAGATGCGAGGGTCTCTGCGTGGTTATGGCGTATATTTTTTTTTTATTCGCCGGTATTCTCCCGGCCCGGGTCTTTTCCAAGTAGTGGTGACCCGGCCTTGGCTCCCTATCTGGGGAGTGTTTCGAGACTTAAGTCTCCCATGGGAGGAGGTACAAGTACCTCCTCATCTTTGGGACCAAGTGTCCCCAGGCCTAGCCACATTCCCCGCCCTCACGGGGCTCGTAGGGAGAAGCTAGGCCTCTGGTCTACCATCTACCCCGCCCCAAAGGGGCTCTTGGGGATGGCAGTCTTATGAGCTGCAGATGGTAGCAAGCTCAGGCCTTATGGCGTATAGTATTTACGAATGTAAAATGAGAAGTGTAGATAGGAAAGGTGATGGAAGAGGGAGAGTCGATGAAGCAGTTTATCCCATCTAGTAAGGTAATTAGTGAGATAAGTCATGTTAACTGAAAAATATTGCTTGCAGTCAAGTTCAGCTGAAGGGGAGATTTTTTATGCAAATATCTGAAGAACATTTCAAAAGAGACGAATTACCTTCAAATTCATCACAAACGCTTTGATACATGATTGTTCTGAATATATCTTGGTATATTATTGCACCTACTAAAAATATTATGAAATTCTCGTATTTATTCAGTTGTTTAAACATTATTTATGTAACTTTTCTGTCGAATGCCATTGCAACATTAAAAATGAAATTATATTCAATGTAGTTTTTTTGTTCCCCAAAATGTCAGACAAAGATACTCTCCTGAATAAAGAAATTTCATTAAGAATAATGAGAAAATGGAGGTACATTAAAATAAAAATGTCTTTCAGGAAACCAAGAGGCTATTAATTACACTTCCCAGCATGAATTAATTAGCGTAGCTTCCTAACACAGGCTATCATGTCCCTGTAATAATATTTCAAGCATCTGGAAAATAAAATTCCCATTACCATAAATGGAAAATATGAAGTTAACTTCTAAATTGCAGATGAGATGGACGATGTTTTGATTCATCTTGGAGCCAAATAAATTTATTAGGCCTATCTGTTATACTGGACACGGAAACCAATTTAACTGAAAATGGGTTTTGTTCTTTACTCACCAATTTAATATTTTACATTAAATTAAGCCGTGATTACTTTTAACACATCTAATGTGTTTAGGCTTTATTAAGGTGTAAGGAACTCCTGCATTAAATTAAGTAATGAAAAATGAATATAATTCCTACTTCAGTTGGGTTCAATGCCAAAATATTTTAACACTCTTCAATCGCCTCAAAAAAATTGTATATTTTTCATGTTATATTACAACATATTGTTTAAGCAATACGCGATACTGTGGATGTTATACTCTTGCCAGATTGTAGAAAAACAACTGTTGTTAAATGATAAATTTTATACCCTAATTATGGGAAAGACTTCAATTTTCACTTGATACTGTATTAAACAGCAAGTGTTAAAATCTATGTATGTGAGAAATGTATCTTTTAAGGAACTTGTGGTAGAGATGTCCACAGCCATGTTGGTGTGACATACATCGGTAAAAACCTGCGCTTTGGACTCAGAAGGATCCACTATCCGCTGGGATCTGGTGGCCTGGTGGTTAACGCTCTCGCTTCACACGGTGAGGGCCTGGGTTCGATTCCCAGCCAGAGTAGAAACATTGGACGTGTTTCTTTCCACCTGTTGTCTATGTTCCCCATCAGTAAAATGGGTACCTGGGTGTTAGTCGACTGGTGTGGGTCGCATCCTGGGACACTGACCTAAGGAGGCCTGGTCACAGACCGGGCCGCGGGGGCGTTGACCCCCGGAACTCTCTCCAGATAAACTCCAGATCCTTCATAATGACTAAACATAAGCAGGCTTGTTACCGTGGTTGTTGCACTGTCCTACCACTTTCAGGCCTGGCTTGACTTGGGCTTCCATCCCATCACTTCTCGGAGATGTTTACAGTCATGATTTTACGATTACCTCTTTCAATTATTTGTTGAACTTCACAGATTTCTTAGTATTTTCTAGTGGGCTCTCCTTTTATTTTTATTAAGTCTTATTACTTGATCTTTTACTGTAGCCTTTCTTCATCTGTGAAAGTGAAGTTGTTTAATTCTGATCTGGCTTTTGCTATTATATCATTCCTAAACAGTAGTTTAGCCAATATTCATCCTTGTATGTTTGTTTCGGGCTCTTCTGCTCACTTCTTTGTTCTCTTCTTTCCTCTTTCTGACTATTTAAACTCTCATGGTCTTTTTCTTCCTTTGTTTTCTCATCGCATCTTTGGTTGAGCCATGAGTTTTCTTTATATTTATAATTTCTCCTTTTAAAGTATGTAGTTCTCCTCTGACACTTTAGGGCAATTTGTAGGATAAAAAGCAGTAAAAAAAACTTTGCGGCTGCCAAGCGCCATCAATGAACCGCTGCACTTTATCAAGGGAACAGGAGGCCACCAGACTTGTCAACATGATTGATGACAACATTTTTTTACTCTCTCAGTTCGATTACTCAGGGCAAGAATATCTTAGATCTTGATGTGACTACAGATTGTCAACTTATGTACTCATGAAAGGTAAGTGAGAGAGAGAGAGAGAGAGAGAGAGAGAGAGAGAGAGAGAGAGAGAGAGAGAGAGAGAGAGAGAGAGAGAGAGAGAGAGAGAGAGAGAGAGAGAGAGAGAGAGAGAGAGAGAGAGAAAGAGAAAGAGAGAGAGAAAGAGAAAGAGAAAGAGAAAGAGAAAGAGAAAGAGAAAGAGAGAGAGAGAGAGAGACTAGGAAATAGTGATCACAACTTCATTCGAATCAAAATAAATTTAATTTCGAGACCCAATTCGAGAGTTTCCAATTACAGAGAAGCTAACTTTGAAAAGATGTACCGAGATAACTGAGCTGTAAATCAAACTGAACTACTTAATGCAGATAATGACGAGGAAATGTAGAGCAGATAAAAATAATAAAAACTAATTCAATACAGCAATGCTGGACGACAAGACAACTAGTTGACCTGGAGTTTACCTGGAGAGAGTTCCGGGGGTCAACGCCCCCGCGGCCCGGTCTGTGACCAGGCCTCCTGATCATAGGCAGATCATAGGCACAAAATGTAATGAGTATAATAAATATAATGATATTGTTAACCTCGATGATCATCCTAATTATATACAGTTGATGAGAGAAAGCTAGAAAAAATGAGAGATGTTGAACCAGAACTTGAAAAACAAGTAGCACTAAACGTCAGAGGCAAACCTGATAATTATTTAAATATGTAAGGATGAAGAAGCATAAGTGTAAGAATAGAAGGACCTTCAAGTAGCGATAACGGCAGAATAACAAAAGGGAGATATATGGTTCTCATAGAAAACATAACCTTGGCTCCGTACATACACATGATCATGACAACAACTCTCCCAAGCTGAAAAATGTGTTTGGTGGCAAGCTAAATATTGACGTATGTAGTAATTGTGATTAAAAAAAATGCTTAATCAAGCTAAATTTTAACAAGTCAAACTGACCAGATGAACTACATGCCAGAATAATAACAGATCGTAGATTCCATATTGCTTACACATTTGATGAAATATTTAACAAATCATAAGAGAAATAATTATTTGCCAATATACTGGACACTAGTTAACGTTACTTAATTTTTTGAAGAGTGGTTCAAATCTTTCTCCTTCATCTTTCATCATATTTGTTTCTATTTAATATACAGGAAAAAGATCATTAAATTTGTTAAAAATAATAACTTAGTAACTGAAAACTAGCAGTGATTTCACAATAAGAGATCATCCTTGACTAACATACTCGAATTTCTCAATTAAAAAAGAAAATCCTCAACAAATCTAGTATATCTATTTTTCTAAACAAAAACTAAGTATTTGACAGGGTACCCTACTGATGAACGCTGAGATAAATAAAAGCAAATGATTTAGTCGACACACTTCATGTTTGGATAAATGATTGGCTCACAGGTATGAATCAATGAGTTCCAGTCATCAGAAAGGCGTCTGAGTAGCTAGACTTAAAAAAAGATGAGTTTCCAAGGCATCCATTCTGGTCCGTTCATCTTCACAATGTACAATGACATAACAGTTCACTAAATCACCTTATAATTTTCAATAAAACGGTAATGTGGAACAAATTCTTGGAACAACTGGCATGTTCAGGTGATCATAGTTTCTGACGTCGTCATTCCCAGTATTATTCAGATTCGTAGCTGCAGGTCTGATGATTTTATGTGTGAAACTTTTATTTTATGTGTGAAACTTTTATTTTATGTGTGAAACTTTTATATTATGTGTGAAACTTTTATATTATGTGTGAAACTTTTATTTTGTGTGTGAAACTTTTATATTATGTGTGAAACTTTTATTTTGTGTGTGAAACTTTTATATTATGTGTGAAACTTTTATATTATGTGTAAAACTTTTATATTATGTGTGAAACTTTTATTTTGTGTGTGAAACTTTTATTTTATGTGTGAAACTTTTATATTATGTGTGAAACTTTTATATTATGTGTGAAACTTTTATTTTGTGTGTGAAACTTTTATATTATGTGTGAAACTTTTATTTTATGTGTAAAACTTTTATATTATGTGTGAAACTTTTATTTTATGTGTAAAACTTTTATATTATGTGTGAAACTTTTATATTATGTGTGAAACTTTTATATTATGTGTGAAACTTTTATTTTATGTGTAAAACTTTTATATTATGTGTGAAACTTTTATATTATGTGTGAAACTTTTATATTATGTGTGAAACTTTTATTTTATGTGTAAAACTTTTATTTTATGTGTGAAACTTTTATTTTATGTGTGAAACTTTTATTTTATGTGTGAAACTTTTATTTTATGTGTGAAACTTTTATTTTATGTGTGAAACTTTTATTTTATGTGTGAAACTTTTATTTTATGTGCGTCCCTTAAAAAGGAAGATTAACCGTAAGTTTAGTCTGAGTGGGTTCAAATTCGAAATTTTACTGAAATAGTTTAAAAAACAACTTGAAATGTTTGGAATCAAATCAATTGCCGGAGAATGTTTTTTTCTGGTTGGAGGGTTTTATTAAACCAGTTTGTCACTCCCGGGAGATCTGAATATCTCAATCTGCCAATTTTATTAACCAAATTGATTTCCTCTTCTGATCGGCTTCAAACCCTTAATGCAGGTGCAGCTTACCGGGACATATTTAAAATTTTGGTGTGCATGTATGTACTCAGTTTTTATGCCAGTTTCACCAAAATGCCTTTTTTTTTAAATGAACCAATTTGTTTTTCTCTTACAGGATTGAAGGAAACTTTAAATATAGAATGAGAAAAGTAAAATTAAAAAATAATAATAGCCGCTTTTAAGGTGCTGTGAACTTTAATGAGGGGAGACTTAACTTACACGGCAAGTGTCCGGGTTCGATTCCTGGCGAGGGTAGAAACATCAGGCGTTTCCTTACACCGGTTGTGTATGTTCCCCATCAGTAAAATGGGTACTTCGGTGTTAGTCTATTGGCGTAGGTAACATCCTGGGACCAAACTGACCTAATTTGCCCGAAATACTCTGCATAACAAGCGGCTATGTATAGTAGTATGTCATCGATGTCAGCTAGGCCTGTATACCTTGTACATGTACTTGTAGAAATAAAGATATTATTATTATTATTATTATTATTATTATTATTATTATTATTATTATTATTATTATTATTATTATTATTATTATTATTATTATTATTATTATCATCATCACTAAGTCCAGTATAACTGGTTCATCCTCTCTCTCTCTTCCACTCTCTCTCTCACTCTCTCTCTCTCTCTCGCTATCTCTCACTCTCTCTCACACGCACACACACCACCTCTGTAATAGTAGCCCCTCGACTCTTTGTCTCCTGTTTTCCGCTGGTAAAAGTCTCAAGTGAATATTAGTTTCTCATTGATCATACGGGTGCTTGTAACGATTTCTTCTCCTTTGTCTATCATCATAGACCATTACATACCAATGTATGTCTTGGTTCCGTGCTGTTTAGTAGTGATATCTACGTCATTATCATCACTAACTTGGGCATCCCACTTCTGAGTATCCTACAATTAATTTATTTATCTCTTTTCCATTCTTTACCCTTCTTTTGCATTCCATGCGTATTCTCTTATCAAACTTTCGGATTCTTTCTTTCACTGAGCTCCTATTTTTATTTTCCTGATTTCTTGGTCCTTGCTCAAGGGTTACACGAAAGAAGTTGACGTAGTTGATAGTAGGGGTTTTGGGACTGGTGAAGGGTAGCTATAGGGTTTCTTCTTCCACTTAAAGGGGTCATGATTGCTGATGTAGATAAAACAGAATGAGAAGGGTGGGCAAACGTGTAAAGTATTGATTGGGGCCTGAATGAGGGATGCTTCTTAGGAATCTTACATTAGATGAGATCATAATTGGTGATGTAGTTTCTTCTACAGAAAGGGTCAAGATCTGTGCATGGGGATCAACAACATTAAATCACCTAAGACCACTGATAACCCAGCAAAAGGCTGCAGCCAGAATGATAACAAATTCCCACTCTCGACAGCATACTCCATCAATATTCGAAAGTTTAACACTGCTCACCGTAAAGAACATCCATTCTTACTCACGTACCTACTACATACATAGAACAATACAAGCAAACATAAACTCTCCACTCAAAATTCTCCTCACCAACCTTAACAGGTCACACGACCATAACACAAGACAGATCTCTTTTTGATGTACCCGTGTCCATGTCTCACTGTAAAAACTCTATGCACACAAAGAGCCCCAAAATTTGAAGTTCATTATCAGTAAACACTGACGTAACCCGGTCTGAACATCAATTTAAGACTCTTTTCAAAAACCACTGGCTCACGCTAAACTAAATACTCAATATTTAACTTTACCAAAAAATCTCCCAGTTACGTAAATCTTGAAACTTCAAAACGTGACGCCCGAAGTTCATACATTGATTAAAACTACCTTGTAGTGTAAATACCTACTCAAAACATTACGGCCTTACACCCAATTGTAGCATTTTCATATTGTAAACTACTTTCAACAACTCACAATGCTATATTCCCTTAATATAATTTCAATATTTACTGTTGAGGCTATTGTAAACTGAGTAAAATTACTGTACACTATAAATAAATAAGATGTACAACTTAAAGAAATTGTGTTCAATTTTTTAATATTAAGTATTCTGTAAGCCATTAAATTAGTCTGCCCATAATGCCTAGGCATGATAGTGACTCTCTTTGCACTGCAGCTCATTTTTGTAATTTCATAATCTCAATATAATCTTGCAAGGAAAAAAAATTGATTGATTGACTAATTGATAGAAAAAGGCTGGTACGACTCGCGCTGGCTATGATGACACTGGGATGACTGGGTAGTCACACTTGGGTTGGCAAGGTTCAACATATAGCTTGGTAAGCCGGGTTGTTCCAAACCCATGGAGAAACGTCGTGAAGAACACAGCTGGGTCAACAAAACATGATGAAAGCAGGCTAAACACAGTGGAAGCGTGGAACGGCAGGTGTGTAGGTGTGGCTGCCAAGCTGACAACACTCACTGTTACCTACCCCAAGCTGCGGGATACACACAAAATGGTGGTAATCTCACTGGGCCAAAACATACTAAACGATTTCACCTCAACTTCTGTAGCTTGAAAAGGGGTGTAGAAAATCTGGTGACACTCAGAGAGAGCAAAGGAGTGCTGCAAGTGATGAATTGCACACTTTGTGTGACTTTGTCAATGGTCCAAGTCGGACCGAAACGTCGTCGTAAGCTTCTCTCTTTTATGAGCGGGTTATTTGTGTATCGTTCCAGTCACGGTATTGTGCCTTTTTGTTATTTATTTAAGTGCACACTTGACCGGCTCCTACCAGAGACAATACCGTGACACCAATGTCCGAATCTTTTGCACCAATCAAGGACAGATTGCTGCCTCTACCTTAGATCAGTATGCTGCGAGCAGCAATGAACGCCGTAGGCTAGCAGATGGCGTCAATATAGACGGATGAAGCTGGATGAACGTAAACCTCCCTTCACTCCATAGGCTTACTTCCCTCACGACCATTGATTATTATTATTATTATTATAATCAAGGGGGAAGCGCTAAACCCGGAGGGTTATACAGCTCCTGGGGGGGGGGATGTGGAAGGCATTCAGGCTTAATTCAGGGAACTGGAGCGCAGATCCAATTCCCTAAATCAAGAGCCCCTCACCAACATCAAGGAACCTTCCTTGAGGGGTACGACCATTGAGAAAAACCACTGCCACAACTGTAAAACCACTATTATGTCATATCATTAAGCAGGATAGGAAGTGTGGAAGATTACAAAGAGAGCGCAGACTAGCATGATTTTATTCTTCAAATGGGATTCACAGGCAGGACGTGTAAGGGGTCACCAGGAGCCAGTCGACGGGACGATAGGTGGACGCAGAATGAGATAGATGAAAGCCAGGAGAGTACCGGCGAATAATAATAATAATAATAATAAAGTGTATGGTAGAGTTATAATTGAAAGAATTAAGTGTAAGACGGAGAATAGGATAGCAGATGAACAAGGAGGCTTTAGGAAAGGTAGGGGGTGTGTGGACCAGGTGTTTACAGTGAAACATATAAGTGAACAGTATTTAGATAAGGCTAAAGAGGTCTTTGTGGCATTTATGGATTTGGAAAAGGCATATGACAGGGTGGATAGGGGGGCAATGTGGCAGATGTTGCAAGTGTATGGTGTAGGAGGTAGGTTACTGAAAGCAGTGAAGAGTTTTTACGAGGATAGTGAGGCTCAAGTTAGAGTATGTAGGAAAGAGGGAAATTTTTTCCCAGTAAAAGTAGGCCTTAGACAAGGATGTGTGATGTCACCGTGGTTGTTTAATATATTTATAGATGGGGTTGTAAGAGAAGTAAATGCGAGGGTCTTGGCAAGAGGCGTGGAGTTAAAAGATAAAGAATCACACACAAAGTGGGAGTTGTCACAGCTGCTCTTTGCTGATGACACTGTGCTCTTGGGAGATTCTGAAGAGAAGCTGCAGAGATTGGTGGATGAATTTGGTAGGGTGTGCAAAAGAAGAAAATTAAAGGTGAATACAGGAAAGAGTAAGGTTATGAGGATAACAAAAAGATTAGGTGATGAAAGATTGAATATCAGATTGGAGGGAGAGAGTATGGAGGAGGTGAATGTATTCAGATATTTGGGAGTGGACGTGTCAGCGGATGGGTCTATGAAAGATGAGGTGAATCATAGAATTGATGAGGGAAAAAGAGTGAGTGGTGCACTTAGGAGTCTGTGGAGACAAAGAACTTTGTCCTTGGAGGCAAAGAGGGGAATGTATGAGAGTATAGTTTTACCAACGCTCTTATATGGGTGTGAAGCGTGGGTGATGAATGTTGCAGCGAGGAGAAGGCTGGAGGCAGTGGAGATGTCATGTCTGAGGGCAATGTGTGGTGTGAATATAATGCAGAGAATTCGTAGTTTGGAAGTTAGGAGGTGCGGGATTACCAAAACTGTTGTCCAGAGGGCTGAGGAAGGGTTGTTGAGGTGGTTCGGACATGTAGAGAGAATGGAGCGAAACAGAATGACTTCAAGAGTGTATCAGTCTGTAGTGGAAGGAAGGCGGGGTAGGGGTCGGCCTAGGAAGGGTTGGAGGGAGGTGGTAAAGGAGGTTTTGTGTGCGAGGGGCTTGGACTTCCAGCAGGCATGCGTGAGCGTGTTTGATAGGAGTGAATGGAGACAAATGGTTTTTAATACTTGACGTGCTGTTGGAGTGTGAGCAAAGTAACATTTATGAAGGGGTTCAGGGAAACCGGCAGGCCGGACTTGAGTCCTGGAGATGGGAAGTACAGTGCATGCACTCTGAAGGAGGGGTGTTAGTGTTGCAGTTTAAAAACTGTAGTGTAAAGCACCCTTCTGGCAAGACAGTGATGGAGTGAATGATGGTGAAAGTTTTTCTTTTTCGGGCCACCCTGCCTTGGTGGGAATCGGCCAGTGTGATAATAAAAAAAAAATAAAAAAAAAAAAAGCGTGGGTGTACCTCGGTGCCTGATATCTGGTAGGAACTTTTGAAACTAGGCCTCGGCCAGCAACGCAGACAGCCTGTATTGTCTGCCGAGCTTAGTTCATATTTCGCGATAGGCTGTCTACATTTTGCTCAGCTGCACACCCATGGTCGTTCTCGACCATGATTGGCTGAAAAAAAAAAAACTCAGTCTCTCTCGTAGGAACAGAGCATAGAACATAGCATAACACACACACACACATAAACATATATATATATATATATATATATATATATATATATATATATATATATATATATATATATATATATATATATATATATATATATATGCAAAAAAACCACTCTGAAAGAATAGAGAAATTCCAAGCGCTTTCGTGACTACTCACATTATCAAGGAACTATGAAAGTAAAGCATCCAAGGAAGCTATATAAGGGGTCTGGCCAGCACCTCACTATCAGATCCCACAACAGTTAAACACCTGACGCGCGCCGACCCAACTTGGATAGGTCCTTTGCACAACTCACCCCACAAACTATTCTACCCAAGAAAATTTAAAAATTATTTGTCCAGTGTATTATTAAATTCTTCCCAAATTCTATTAATTATAAATGGATCTAATTTATATAAACCAAAGGAAATATTCATATTATTGTCAAAACTGCTTTTTATGAAACAAGATTCAATTATATTCCTGTCGACCATGGACTTGCTTAATACTACTTTCTCAACTTTTTGAAAATCAATTGGATGGTTAAAATCTCTTACATGAATAAATAGAGCATTGGAATCTTGTCCAATTCTAATGCTATATTTATGTTGTTTTAATCTTAGTTCGAGATTTTTACCAGTTTGACCGTAATAAACTTTATCGCAAATTTTACAAGGAATCTTATAGACACATCCATCAGCATTTTGGGGGGAATTCTTTATCAAAAGTTTTTTTACTGTATGAAGATTTTTGAATACAACTTTAATATTAAAAGTCTTAAGAAGAGAAGGCATATCAACCAAGTTTTCATGGTAAGGGAGAACCAACATATTTTTAGTTGAATAAGGCTGGTTGTCCCTTTTTGGATTGTAAAAAGTATTTCTAGCAACTTTAAAAGATTTATCAATTACATTTCTTGGGTATTTTAAATCATTACCTATTTCATAAATTTTGGATATTTCCTCATCTATGAACTCAGGACTACAAATTCGTAAAGCTCTCAAAAACATTGATGAGAAAACAGACAGTTTGACTCTATCTTGATGCGAGGAATAATAGTGGACATAGGAACAGTTATTTGTAGGTTTTCTGTAAATTTTAAATTTGAATTCATTATTACCCTTAATAATTAAAACATCTAGAAAAGGCAATGAGTTATTTTCTTCAAACTCAACAGTAAAGTTTATAGAATGGGCTAAGCTATTTAATTTTCCTAGGAAATGGTGTATATCTACATTTTTGGGCATAAGACACAAAATATCATCAACATATCTGAACCATTTAGCTCTATTAGGGAGGATTGTGTTAAGTAACTTTGTTTCAAAAAAATCCATGTATAGGTTACTAAGAACAGGTGAAAGAGGATTTCCCATTGCCATACCAAACTTCTGAGTATAAAACTTATCATTAAATACAAATTTTGCATCAACAATGCAAAGTTTAATAAGTTTAATGATAGTAGGAACCGGCAATGGAAAATCATAGTTAACGAGTTCTTCAGATAAGAAACTTAATAAATCATCAACAGGAACTTTCGTAAACAAGGAAGTAACATCAAAACTAACAATGTTAAAATCATTTAAGTCAGTCAAGGAGCTTAATTTATCAACCAAGTCTATGTTGTTTTTAACATTAAAGTTAGAAATTTTGCCAACAATAGGGCTCAAAATATCAACAAGCCATTTGGATAATTTATATGAAACTGACCCTATGGAGCTGATAATTGGTCTGACTGGATTCCCTGGTTTGTGTGTTTTTATTAGTCCATACATGTTTACGAAAGTTCCTGTTGATGATTTATTAAGTTTCTTATCTGAAGAACTCGTTAACTATGATTTACCATTGCCGGTTCCTACTATCATTAAACTTATTAAACTTTGCATTGGTGATGCAAAATGCTGATGGATGTGTCTACAAGATTCCTTGTAAAATTTGCGATAAAGTTTATTACGGTTAAACTGGTAAAAATCTCGAACTAAGATTAAAACAACATAAATATAGCATTAGAACTGGACAAGATTCCAATGCTCTATTTATTCATGTAAGAGATTTTAACCATCCAATTGATTTTCAAAAAGTTGAGAAAGTAGTATCAAGCAAGTCCATGGTCGACAGGAATATAATTGAATCTTGTTTCATAAAAAGCAGTTTTGACAATAATATGAATATTTCCTTTGGTTTATATAAATTAGATCCATTTATAATTAATAGAATTTGGGAAGAATTTAATAATACACTGGACAAATAATTTTTAAATTTTCTTGGGTAGAATAGTTTGTGGGGTGAGTTGTGCAAAGGACCTATCCAAGTTGGGTCGGCGCGCGTCAGGTGTTTAACCGTTGTGGGATCTGATAGTGAGGTGCTGGCCAGACCCCTTATATAGCTTCCTTGGATGCTTTACTTTCATAGTTCCTTGATAATGTGAGTAGTCACGAAAGCGCTTGGAATTTCTATATTCTTTCAGAGTGTTTTTTTTGCATATTCTGAAATCACCTGTTTACTGTGATCTTATTGCATATATATACTATATATATATATATATATATATATATATATATATATATATATATATATATATATATATATATATATATATATATATATATATATATATATACATATATATATATATATATATATATATATATATATATATATATATATATATATATATATATATATATATATATATATATATATATATATATATATATTTATATATATGTCGTGCCGAATAGGCAGAACTTGCCATCTTGGCTTAAATAGCAACGCTCATCTTGCTGTATAGGACAAGATAAAATTTGTGTATGCAATAATTTCGCCAAAATCTTTCTGAACCTAACGAAAAATATATATTTTCTTGAGTTTGTTTAGTATTAAATTATTGTAAACAAATCTAAAGTATATATAGTTGGGTTAGGCTTAAATAAATTGTTCTTGTTATAATAAGATTAGGTAAGTTTTCTAAAGATTTTTTGGTGAAAATTAAATTTTTTTTATATTAGCATTAATGAAAAAAATATATCTTTAAACGCATAAGAGAAAATTTTGGAAAGGACTTAATTTTAAATGAGTTCTTGCTAATTGACCTGTTTTACATATTCGGCACGACATATATATATATATATATATATATATATATATATATATATATATATATATATATATATATATATATATATATATATATATATATATATATATATATATATATATATATATATATATATATATATATATATATATATATATATATATATATATATATATATATATATATATATATATATACATATATATATAAAATATATATATATATATATATATATATATATATATATATATATATATATATAAAAGTATATATATATATATATATATATATATATATATATATATATATATATATATATATATATATATATAAATAAAAGTATATATATATATATATATATATATATATATATATATATATATATATATATATATATATATATATATATATATATATATATATATATATATACACATATATATATATATATATATATATATATATATATATATATATATATATATATATATATATATATGTATATATATATACACACATATATATATATATATATATATATATATATATATATATATATATATATATATATATATATATATATATATATATATATATATATATATATATATATATATATATATATATATGTCGAGCCGAATACTTAAAACTGGTCAATTAGCAAGAACTCAATTAAAATTAAGTCCTTTCTAAAGTTTTCTCTTATATGCTTAAAGATATATTTTTTTTATTAATCATGATGTAAAAATTTATATATATATGTCGTGCCGAATATGTAAAACTGGGCAATTAGCAAGAACTCATTTAAAATTAAGTCCTTTACAAAATTTTCTCTTATGCGTTTAAAGATATATTTTTTTCATTAATGTTAATGTAAAAATTTTTAATCTTGCACCAAAAAATCTTCAGAAAACTTACCTAATCTTATTATAACAAGAACACTTTATTTAAGCCTAACGCAACTAAATACATTTTAGATTTGTTTACAATAATTTAATACTAAAGAAACACAGGGAAATATATATTTTTCGTTAGGTTCAGAATGATTTTGGCGAAATTACTGCATACTCAAATTTTATATATATATATATATATATATATATATATATATATATATATATATATATATATATATATATATATATATATA
This sequence comes from Cherax quadricarinatus, assembly GCF_038502225.1. NCBI lineage: Eukaryota > Metazoa > Arthropoda > Malacostraca > Decapoda > Parastacidae > Cherax > Cherax quadricarinatus. The sequence goes on along the minus strand of NC_091361.1, from coordinate 5,590,609 downwards.
TATATATATATATATATATATATATATATGTCGTGCCGAATAGGCAGAACTTGCGAGCTTGGCTTAAATAGCAACGCTCTTCTTGCCATATAGGACAAGTTAAAATTTGTGTATGCAATAATTTCGCCAAAATCATTCTGAACCTAACGAAAAAAAAATGTTTCACTGTGTTTGTTTAGTATTAAATTACTGTAAACAAATCTTAAATATATTTTGTTGGGTTAGGCTAAAATAAATTGTTCTTGTTATAATAAGGTTAGGTAAGTTTTCTAAGATTCTTTTGGTGCAAAATTTAATTTTTTTACATTAACATTAATGAAAAAAATATATCTTCAAACGTATAAGAGAAAATTTCAGAAAGGACTTAATTTTAAATGAGTTCTTGCTAATTGACCAGTTTTACATATTCGGCACGACATATATATATATATATATATATATATATATATATATATATATATATATATATATATATATATATATATATATATATATATATATATATATATATATATATATATATATATATATATATATATAGATATATATATATATGTATGTATATACATATATTTCTTTTTATTATCACACTGGCCGATTTCCACCAAGGCAGGGTGGCCCAAAAAAGAAAAACTTTCACCATCATTCACTACATCACTGTCTTGCCAGAAGGGTGCTTTACACTACAGTTTTTAAACTGCAACATTAACACCCCTCCTTCAGAATGCAGGCACTGTACTTCCCATCTCCAGGACTCAAGTCCGGCCTGCCGGTTTCCCTGAAGCCCTTCATAAATGTTACTTTGCTCACACTCCAACAGCACGTCAAGTATTAAAAACCATTCGTCTCCATTCACTCCTATCAAACACGCTCACGCACGCCTGCTGGAAGTCCAAGCCCCTCGCACACAAAACCTCCTTTACCCCCTCCCTCCAACCTTTCCTAGGCCGACCCCTACCCCGCCTTCCTTCCACTACAGACTGATACACTCTTGAAGTCATTCTGTTTCGCTCCATTCTCTCTACATGTCCGAACCACCTCAACAACCCTTCCTCAGCCCACTGGACAACAGTTTTGGTAATCCCGCACCTCCTCCTAACTTCCAAACTACGAATTCTCTGCATTATATTCACACCACACATTGCCCTCAGACATGACATCTCCACTGCCTCCAGCCTTCTCCTCGCTGCAACATTCATCACCCATGCTTCACACCCATATAAGAGTGTTGGTAAAACTATACTCTCATACATTCCCCTCTTTGCCTCCAAGGACAAAGTTCTTTGTCTCCACAGACTCCACTCACCCTTTTCCCCTCATCAATTCTATGATTCACCTCATCCTTCATAGACCCATCCGCTGACACGTCCCCCTCCCAAATACCTGAATACATTCACTTCCTCCATACTCTCTCCTTCCAATCTGATATCCAATCTTTCATCACCTAATATTTTTGTTATCCTCATAACCTTACTCTTTCCTGTATTCACTTTTAATTTTCTTCTTTTGCACACCCTACCAAATTCATCCACCAATCTCTGCAACTTCTCTTCAGAATCTCCCAAGAGCACAGTGTCATCAGCAAAGAGCAACTGTGACAACTCCCACTTTATGTGTGATTCTTTATCTTTTAACTCCACGTCTCTTGTCAAGACCCTCGCATTTACTTCTCTTACAACCCCATCTATAAATATATTAAACAACCACGGTGACATCACACATCCTTGTCTAAGGCCTTCTTTTACTGGGAAATAATTTCCCTCTTTCCTATGTACACTAACTTGAGCCTCACTATCCTCGTAAACTCTTCACTGCTTTCAGTAACCTACCTCCTACACCATACACATGCAACATCTGCCACATTGCCCCCCTATCCACCCTGTCATACGCCTTTTCCAAATCCATAAATGCCACAAAGACCTCTTTAGCCTTATCTAAATACTGTTCACTTATATGTTTCACTGTAAACACCCGGTCCACACACCCCCTACCTTTCCTAAAGCCTCCTTGTTCATCTGCTATCCTATTCTCAGTCTTACTTTTAACTCTTTCAATAATAACTCTAGCATACAATTTACCAGGTATACTCAACAGACTTATCCCCCTATAATTTTTGCACTCTCTTTTGTCCCCTTTGCCTTTATACAAAGGAACTATGCATGCTGGGCAGGCGATGCAAAATGCCGCCAATAAAAAGTAGGGGCGCCATTGGTACACTAAGAGAAAACACCATAAGTGTCCGGGGCCCAAAACTGTTCAACAGCCTCCCATCAAGCATTAGGGGAATTGCCAATAAACCCCTGGCTGCCTTCAAGAGAGAGCTGGACAGATACCTAAAGTCAGTGCCGGATCAGCCGGGCTGTGGCTCGTACGTCGGACTGCGTGCGGCCAGCAGTAACAGCCTAGTTGATCAGGCCCTGATCCATCGGGAGGCCTGGTCATGGACCGGGCCTCGGGGGCGTTGATCCCCGGAATAACCTCCAGGTAACCTCCAGGTATGCTCTCTGCCAATCCCTAGGTACTTTACCCTTTTCCATACATTTATTAAATAATTGCACGAACCACTCCAAAACAATATCCCCACCTGCTTTTAACATTTTTATCTTTTTCCCATCAATCCCGGCTGCCTTACCCCCTTTCATTTTACCTACTGCCTCACGAACTTCCCCCACACTCACAACTGGCTCTTCCTCACTCCTACAAGATGTTATTCCTCCTTGCCCTATACACGAAATCACAGCTTCCCTATTTTTATCAACATTTAACAATTCCTCTAAATATTCCCTCCATCTTCCCAATACCTCTAACTCTCCATTTAATAACTCTCCTCTCCTATTTATAACTGATAAATCCATTTGTTCTCTAGGCTTCCTTAACTTGTTAATCTAACTCCAAAACTTTTTCTTATTTTCAACAAAATTTGTTGATAACATCTCACCCACTCTCTCATTTGCTCTCTTTTTACATTGCTTCACCATTCTCTTAACCTCTCTCTTTTTCTCCATATACTCTTCCCTCCTTGCATCACTTCTACTTTGTGAAAACTTCTCATATGCTAACTTTTTCTCCCTTACTACTCTCTTTACATCATCATTCCACCTAGTAGGTTGGTAAACAGCAACCACCCAGGGAGGTACTACCGTCCTGCCAAGTGATTGTAAAACGAAAACCTGTAATTGTTTTACATGATTTTAGGATTGCTGGTGTCTTTTTTTCTGTCTCATAAATATGCAAGATTTCAGGTACATCTTGCTACTTCTACTTACACTTAGGTCACACTACACATACATGTACAAGCATATAAATGCACACCTCTCTGTGTTTTCTTCTATTTTTTTTCTAGTTCTTGTTCTTGTTTATTTTCCTTAATCTCCATGGGGAAGTGGAACAGAATTCTTCCTCCGTAAGCCATGCGTGTTGTAAGAGGCGACTAAAATGCCGGTAGCAAGGGGCTAGTAACGCCTACTCCTTTATAAATTACTAAGTTTAAAAAGAGAAACTTTTGTTTTTCTTTTTGGGCCACCCTGCCTCGGTGGGATATGGCCGGTTTGTCGAAAAAAAATATCCTGATCTCCTGGAGGAGGATCGCTGGCTCAGGGTAAACGTAACACATATGTTGTGGAGAAATTTTCTCCAGGAGGGGGGTATCAGCCCCCTTCAGCCCCTTTCAGCCCTTTCAGCCCTCTGTGGGACTCAGCCATCCAGAGGGGCTGATGGCATCTTGCTTCTGCATCTCTGTATCAACACTTTAATTGATTCAAGATGCAGTACGAGCGTGTGTCACGGTCATGCGACTTCTTTGCAAGAGACCAGTGTTGCAAATAGTGTAGTTTAATGAGAGACAATTAATCTCTTACCTTAGTAGGACAATTAAGGAAAATCCTGCACCCACCTTATTACCATGTTAAAGATACTGTACATTGTTGTCTATGCCCAGCCAGACAGCAAGAATTAAACATTCTGCATTACTTCATGGTGGAAGTTTGGCAAGGAAGGGAAATTTGCTTGAATCAGCTTGTCTTTGTTGCTAGGGGCAGTGGCGGTGTAGGGGCTGTGGCGTCTTCTGATTGCAATATGTATTGGTGCAGTAAAGACTCGTACTTCATACTAAGAGTGAACAAAGGAAGTGAATTGTGCATTGCTGTACCTCAGGCAAACTCCATAATAACCATAAACCTATTACCAAGAATGTGCGCAGCTTCTTTAATGACATTACTACGAAAGACAAAGCTTGTGAAACATAATGCACAAGCATGCATATTCCTAGACTGTGAAGGACGTGAACATCCTAGGACGCTTCAGCTTCTATCAAGCCCCCAATATCTGTCAAATATGGTGCATATAACACCATAGCTCACGCTACAAGCAAGGTAGGTTTTGAACCATCTTATCATACACGAGACTGCGCAGTTCTTATTTCATAAGGGGTTTGAAATCATCCTATAGTCCGCAGTGAGGTGCGAACTTTTGAGTCCAAACCAGAACGTATCAACAGTCAGTTTCTGAGATATACTGACACAACAGCCCCTAGGGGTAATTATACTTACCATTAATCTTTATTACAGCCACGTGGTCGTAGAAAAACTGTCTATCATCGGAGGCTGCTTACTGGGAGAGGCTGCGGTAGGCAGAGACAACGACAAAGCTAAGTGTACGTTTGATAGTTCTACAAATTTATTTAACCATAGTTTTGGTTAGATAAATTATACCACTTATGTTATTTTGTCTCTTAGGGGCGGGACAATGTTCATGGGGTCGAATCTGGCTTGCTGCAGTTTGGTAAATGATACACACACACACACACACACACACACTCGACCCATGCAGCTAGGACTCGACCCCTGCAACCACAAATAGGTGAGTACAAATAGGTGAGTACACACACACACACACTGTTGCAACCCCTGAATGGGTTGCAATGATTATTATGTATATATATAATGTACATTACCTTTTCATATAATTTTATATTGCTTATATTTGCGATAATAGCTAAATCGTAAATGTATTGCTTTATATTGTTATTTGACTTATGTTGTTAGGATGTAACATATTAAGTGCTCAGTTCAAGTCTTGATTGTCAAACTACTGTAATTATCGCTTGTCGCTCGTTATACTGCCGGCTTCTGAGCTGTGCTGTCCACGGGGCTATCACGTGATCGAGGGAGGGGGGGGTGTCCTCACCTCTCGTGAAGTATTCAGTCTGCTCTAGACTCGCTTGGTGGTTGGACAGATTGTCTGTCTCATTATTCTTGTTAGTTCTGTAGAACTCTGTTCACAGAACATTGTATAGACTTAGTGATTTTCGACGTTGTACTGAGGTTGTGTGTCACATAGACACTCTGAGCATCTCAGGTCCCGAGCTGTAGCTTATGACCTAATTTGTACTGGTTTCTGTGTATTGTCACAGTCAGGGTTTTTCCTATGCTGAACTTAGATTCAGTAGTATGGGAGTTTTGTAACTTTTGTGGAGGATCTGTTGATGGGGACCATCAACAGATCCTCCACAAAAGTTACAAAGTGTCGTTATATTATCTCCTTGATCCTGATTGTGTCGCAGTCGCTTGTTATATGGCTATTGGGCTTAGCATTCTTTTCATTGTTCAAGCAGACTGTTCTGGTTGCCAGTCGGTCAAGAAGTTAGTTTATGTGAAGACTTTGTCAGTCACTTGTTTAAGTCTAGTCGAGTCGTGAGACATAGTGAACTACTTAGAGCACTTACAGGCATACACAAACTTACTTGTACGTATTTGTAATATCTTATTAAATGTTAATGTACCAGACGGTACTTAAGAATTATAAATGTGATATGTGCTTTCAGCACAATAATATTGAACTCGAGAGATTTATTTTATTTTGATTGCTGTGATTAATTTAATTTGATAATATACCTCTAGACAACTTAATGATTAATAAATTTATTAAATTTTAATTTCTCTAGTTAGTAGCCTACCAGTTGTAATCCTGAAACACTATTGAATCATACTGAATTTTAATGGATAATTGGACAAGGATACTGACTACTTGTTACGAAAACCCAGTAACAGGCTGGATGCTAGAAGGGCAGTCCTTTCTAGTATTCACTGGAGATCTCTAAGCTTTTAGAATCGCGTTTTTTGTAACACACACACACACACACACACACACACACACACACACACACACACACACACACACACACACACACACACACACAAACATATATATATATATATATGGTGGGCGAAAACTGATGACGCTTTAATATTACATAAGGGTGTTGATATCTGAGATATGTGGAGAGTGTTTGAGTGTTTTGCTGGTGAGATTTTTGGGGAAGCATTACTGGCCAAACTGACTATTTTCAGAGTAAACAGAAATCATCCAGGCAAATTTAGAGCTATTTACAACTGTGTCATCTGATAGAGAACTGCCTGTTTGTATCCACGATTTACCCACTATTTGAGGAGTTTCTCAGCTGAGTCAGTTACAGTACTGGCTGTCACTGGTGGCCTTCTCTAACGTCAGCCGTATCAGTAGCTGTCTGTCAAACTCCTTACAATCTGCTGTCTAATCTACCGGTGACTGTCGCCAAGCTACTGTATGACTGCCATAGACTGTTATGTTGAAGTTGGTGCCTTGTGATCATCACCTGCTGGTTGTTTGAAACACCCGCTGTCACCCACGATGGGTGACTGTTCTGCTGTCAACTGTTCCAGTGATCTATTGCCTAGCCGCCTCATCCAAAGTCTGTCTACCGCCCATTCACCATTTAACGAGCCCTCTACCAACTACCTGCTGTCTGGACCTCTACATTCACCTTTAACCCACCATCTTCCCGCCATAATGATTGCCCTACCACTAATACTAGTATCAGCTGCCCATGTTATTGTCTTCCCTGCTGCTAACCAAAAGTAGCAAGAATGCCTTTGTTTGCTGTCTGTGATGATTTGCTGGAATGCTGAGAGCTGATATTCTGTGTTTCTATCAGAAGTGCAGTTGTATGTGATGGCCGCTAAGTTGTGGTTGAGGAGAGTATGGCTTGCCATCTAGGAGCTACCCTCTTCGGAGATGTGGAAGGACGCCACCATTGGGGATGGACTCAAACTTTTGGGACCAACCACCCTGCCATTGGCATGCGTCCAGCGATATGTCAGGACCCACTGTTGTGGTTGCAGTAGACCAGTCTTCAAGAACCCGTCTGTATTCTACTACTTGCTCGGTATGGGACCTGTCTGATGCTTTACTAGCCTGCCTGTGCCGTTAGCATGTCTTACCAGCATGGAGAAATAGAAGAGTGTGAAATGTTCCCAGCTTATCTTTGACATGCCAATGTGTGTGTGTGTGTGTGTGTGTGTGTGTGTGTTACTTGTGTGGAATTAGGTGACCATGGAAAAGGTCCAGTGACCCAGGCCATCTTATTCTTTCATGAGGCCAATAGATCCTAGTAGAGGTGCTTTGTAGTGGAGAGTTTCTAGTTGAAATACCTACCCTGTAATATGTTTTACATACTGAAGCGCATGTGGTCAAAATCTGTGAAAAAATGCGACCATTCAGGGCCGTGAAGTGGTCCACATGTGAGATCCTGAAAGAATACCATCGTTGGAGCTGTTTTCCACCCAGTAGAGTTTAAGTAGGAGGTATAACCCAGTATTCAATTTTCGAGAGTGAGTAGTGGAGTTAGTTGGCGTATTTCAAGTTAACTACTGAAAGCTACTAGAGCAAAAAGTTAATTTAGTTTCAAGGAGTAATTAGTTTTAAAGATAAATTAGTTTTAAGAAAGTTTTTCACGAGAAGCTACCGACTTACCTGAGTATACCAGGAGTATGCCTGGAGAGGGCTTCGGGGGTCAACGCCCCCTCGGTCTGGTCAGTGACCAGGTCTTGTCGTGAATCAGAGCCTGATCAACTAGGCAGTTACTGATGGCAGACGAAAACCGACGTACGAATCACTGCCCGGCTGACCAGGTACTGACTTTAGGTGCCTGTCCAGCACTTTCATGAAGACAGCTAGGGGACTGTTTGCAATTTCCCTTATGTATCCCTTATGTATCCGTGGGTCCTTGGAGAGGGAACAGAGGTACTGTATGTTCCACTAACAACAATCTTCAATACACTTATCGATACAGGGCGACTACCTGAGGTGAGGAAGATGGCAAATGTAGTCCTAGTCTTTAAGAAAGGATACAGGCAAGTGACATTATACTACAGATCAGTGTCACTAACATGCGTAGTATGCATAGTCATGATGAAGCTCTCTTGGAAATTAAATACTTCCTAGCATCCCTACGACTTATCTGAGTTTTCAATATTTAGTTGTGTCATGACGTATCCACAAGAACTTATAAATATAAAATATCACAGCAATTAATATTTATAGTGGGACTAAAGAAAATATCACAGCCACGAGGGATATGGTAATCAAACAGGTAGAACAATTAAAACAAAATAAATCCCTGGGCACTGAAGAACTTTTTTCAGCGGTTCTTAAGGAATGCAAAATGGAACTTTGTGAACCATTATCCAACAGTTTTAATATATTTCTTCTAATATGTGCAATGTCTGATATATGGAAGATGGCTTAAGTGATTTCTATTCTTAAATCAGGGGATAAGTCATGACTGTTAAATTACAGCTCAGAAAGCCTCATCTCAACTGTAGGTAAATAACCAAAGTCAATTATAGCTGATATTATAAGAAACCGTCGTGATAAGCTAATTTGTTTAATTATACTTATCATGGATTCACGAAGGGCCGTTCTTTCCAAAATAATTTACTAACTTTCTTCAGTAATCCATTTTAGGTTGTTGATCATCATAAAAAATTCGGTTCTATTTATTTGGATGTTAGTAGAGCTTATGATAATGTACCAAACAAAGGACTGTTAGAGAAAGTGGCAGCTCATGATACTGGGAGAAAGTGGTGTCATGAATCGAGGCGTTGCTCACCAACAGAAAGCAGAGTGAATAAATGGGGTAAAATCTGAGTGGGGATTTGTAACAAGTGGCGTTCCTCACCGATCAATTTTAGGCCAAATGTTGTTCATAATATACGTTAATGGCCTTGTCGAGAGAATAAATAATGATATGAGCAAATTCGCAGATGTCAAAAAATAGGCAGGATAATTGATTCAGAGGAAGATGTCACAGAAGTTCCGGGGGATATAGAGAAACTCATGTAGTGGTCAGAAAAGTGGCAGATGCAATTCAGTGTGGTATACGCAACGTTCTAAAGATCTGAATGTACATAACCCGAGCTCTTATATACAAAAAATGTAGAACTTAGCCATACAGAATGCGAAAAAGAACCTGGGGACTATGGTAAGCAGTAACCTGAAACCAAGCCAGCAATACCTAAGGGTAGGTAATAACGCAAACAGATTACAGGGATTTATATAAAGTATAAGCAACAGAAGTCCAGAGATTATACACAGCACTGCACATCAATCTGTCTTCGTAAGAAAGATTTCTTATGCAAGAGATTAATTTTGTCATTGTTTGCTGAATGTTATCTAACGAATTTATATCCATTCTGTAATATGGTGACCAGAAATGAGTTGCATAATTTTACATTATGCAACTCATTTCTGGTCACCATATTACACAATGGATATAAATTCGTTAGATAACATTCAGCAAACAATGACAAAATTAATCTCTTGCATAAGAAATCTTTCTTACGAAGACAGATTGATATTCCTTAAATAACATTCAATTATAAGACGAGGAATGAGGGGAGACATGATTGAAGCTTAAAAGTGGAAAATGGGTAATAACCACCAGGGCAATTGCTGTTAATTACTAGCTGGACAAACACTATAAGGACATTGCAGAACCATTTATAGACAACTGGGACTTCTTATATGGCAGAAATCAAATGTATGCCAGGGATGGGGTTCACTTATCTAGGGCAGGCGTGGGGGCACTGACCAATACAGTGATGGGACCTGTTAAGGCTCTGAATTGGAAATAGTGATATGGGTTTTGGGGGGGAAAGCAATGAAATACGATACAATAGAATTGTGCAGGGTATATCCTCGGTGTAGCAATATTGTGAGTTTTAGGGAAACCAGTTATAGGCAGAATAAGGTAGAGTTATTGGTGAATATTGGAAAGCCAGTGGCACTAGGTGATAAAGACAGTAATAAATATAATGGAGAAGCAGGAATGAACGGGGAGGAAAAAAAGAGAAAGGAAGGTTTCTATAAATATATTACACAAATAGCCGTAGCACTAGCAATAAGATGGACGAGTTGAGATTAGTTACAAGTGCGAGTAACGTTGACGTAACATTGACTGATGTACGGAAAGGATGTGGGGTAGCATTTTATGTTAGAGCACACTTAAACTGCTGTATAAAAGTGGGTATTAAGAATGTAAGAACACAGAGCGTTTGTCTTGATAGAATTTTCGGAAGGGTATGAAAAATTTATTTTAGGCGTGATTTACCGTATCCCAAACTTGGATAGGGACCAAAGTAGTCTACTTTGGGAAGAAATTGTTAAGGCTAAAAGGCACAATGTCCTTGTAACTCTAGGAGACTTTAACTTTAGTCAAATTGATTGGAATTCATTGACTGGGAATCTTGAGTCTAACGACCTCTAGGAGGATTAAGATTGATTATTGGAGCACTTTGTGACAGAACCAACGAGGGAAACTTACCTGTTTGATTATAGTCGGGCTAACAAGGATATTCTTATTAATAATCTAGAGTTAGTATCGATTGGAAGTATGATAGTATGGATAATTCAGTAATCCCAGATTTTCGCTTAGCACATTATGATGTGTTTAAAGAACACCTATAATCTGTGGCTTAGGGAATCTAAGAGAACTATGGAAAAAACAGCTTTCTAAACACTATGCATGTTGCCCAAGGAACATTTATTACGTTCAGAGTATGATCTATATTATTTAGTTTATAAACTATGCTTACTATCATCCGACCTATGAGATAATGACCAGTTAGACCACACTGGTTCATCTTCCAGGTAATGACCAGTTAGAACACACTGGTTCATCTTCCAGGTAATGACCAGTTAGACCACACTGGTTCATCTTCCAGGTAATGACCGGTCAGACCACACTGCTTCATCTTCCAGGTAATGACCAGTTAGACCACACTGGTTCATCTTCCAGGTAATGACCGGTCAGACCACACTGCTTCATCTTCCAGGTAATGACCAGTTAGAACACACTGGTTCATCTTCCAGGTAATGACCAGTTAGACCACACTGGTTCATCTTCCAGGTAATGACCGGTCAGACCACACTGCTTCATCTTCCAGGTAATGACCAGTTAGACCACACTGGTTCATCTTCCAGGTAATGACCGGTCAGACCACACTGCTTCATCTTCCAGGTAATGACCAGCCAGACCACACTGGTTCATCTTCCAGGTAATGACCAGTTAGACCACACTGGTTCATCTTCCAGGTAATGACCGGTCAGACCACACTGCTTCATCTTCCAGGTATTGACCAGCCAGACCACACTGGTTCATCTCCCGGGTAATGACCAATCAGACCACACTGGTTCATCTTCCAGGTAATTTCTCAGTCCTATGAAACCGGCAAAGTGGAAGTCGGAGACGATGATATGATTGTAGTTATTAAGGTCATTTCATAATATATTAAAACAGTTATTTGTGCATATGTGTGTGTGTGTGTGTGTGTGTGTGTGTGTGTGTGTGTGTGTGTGTGTGTGTGTGTGTGTGTGTGTGTGTGTGTGTGTGTGTGTGTGTGTGTGTGTGTGTGTGTGTGTACTCACTTATTTGTTCTCACCTATTTGTGGTTGCTTGGGTCGAGTCATAGCTCCTTTGCTACTAGGTCCTCTCTCTCCTTGCTCAATGTGGTTCATCAAACCTTGTCTTGAAACTATGTATGGTTCCTGCCTCCACTGCGTCACTTTCTAGGCTATTCCACTTCCTGACAACCCTATGACTCAAGAAATGCTTCCTAACATCCTTTTGACTCATCTGAGTCTTCAGCTTCCAATTGTGACCCCTTGTTTCTGTGTCCCATCTCTGGAACATCCTATCTTTGTCCACCTTGCCAATTCCTCGCAGTATCTTATATGTCGTTATCACGTCTCCCCTGACCCACCTGTCCTCCAGTGTCATCAGGCCAATTTCCCTTAACCTTTCTTCATAGGTCAATCCCCTTAGATCTGGAACTAGTATTGTTGCTAACCTTTGCACTTTCTCTAATTTCTTGACGTGCTTGACCAGGTGTGGATTCCAAACTGGTGCAGGGTCTGATGTATATATTGTACAGAGTTTTGAACGATTCCCTAGTGAGGTATCGGAATGCTATTCTTAGGTTATCCAGACGCCGTATGCTACTGCAGTTATCTGGCTGATGTGTGCCTAAGCAGATGTGCTCAGTGTTATACTCCCCCCCAGATGTTTTGTCTTTAGTGAGATTTGCATACTTTAGCCACCTAGACTATACACTGTCTGCGGTCTTCTTTGCCCTTCTCCGATCTTCATGACTTCATTTCATGACGCCCATATGCTGCAGCAGTTATCTGATTGATGTGCGCCTCAGGAGATATGCTCGGTGTTATACTTACCCCCAGATCTTTTTCCTTGAGTGAGGTTTGCAGTCTTTGGCCAGCTAGATTGTACTGTGTCTGCGGTCTTCTTTGCCCTTCCCCAATCTTCATGACTTTGCATTTGGCAGGGTTAAACTCAAGGAGCCAGTTGCTGGACCAGGCTTGTAGCTTGTCCAGGTCTCTTTGTAGTCCTGCCTGATCCTCGTCCGATTTGATTCTTCTCATTAACTTCACATCATCTGCAAACAGGACACTTCTGAGTCTATCCCTTCCGTTATGTCATTCACATATACCAAAAACAGCACAGGTCCTAGGACTGACCCCTGTGGAACCCCGCATGTCAGAGGCGCCCACTCTGACATTTCGTCACGTACCATGACTCGTTGTTGCCTCCCTGTCAGGTATTCTCTGATCCATTGAAGTGCCTTTCCTGTTATGTGTGCCTGATCCTCTATCTTTTGCAGTAACCTCTTGTGAGGAACTGTGTCGAAGGCCTTCTTGCAGTCCAAAAAAATGCAGTCGATCTATCCCTCTCTTTCTTGTCTTATTTCTGTCACCTTGCCATAAAATTCCAGTAAGATTGTGACACAGGATTTTCCTTCCCTGAAACTGTGCTGGTTGTCAATTATACACTTGTTTCTTTCCAGGTGCTCCACCACTCTCCTCCTGATGATCTTCTCCATGACTTTGCATACTATACACGTTAGTGATACAAATCTGTAGTTTAGTGCCTCATGTCTGTCTCCCTTTTTAAAAATTGGGACTACATTTGCCATCTTCCATACCTCAGGGAGTTGCCCAGTTTCAATGAATGTGTTGAAGATCTTTGTTAATGGCACACACAGCATCCCTGCTCCCTCTCTAAAGGCACACGGAGAGACGTTGTCTGGTCCCACCGCCTTTGAGATGTCGAGTTCACATAGCAGCTTCTTCACCTCCTCCTTGGTTATGTGTACCTCATCCAGCACTTGTTGGTG